>NW_004443940.1:34698318-34713477 GCF_000243295.1 Trichechus manatus latirostris | reverse complement strand
CCGGATCTCCTCCCCGCCAGGTGCCCAGTGGTCACCAGCCCCTGGATCTCCTCCCCGCCAGGTGCCCAGAGGCCTGCCCCTCTCAGCCTGCTTGCAGGGGGCAGAGCTGCGTGACTAACTCCAGACGGTAAAAAGTGGGCAGGGGTGAGGAGGGTCACTCCCAGAGAGAGACAAGAAAAAACCCTGTGTGATTTTCCTCAGCTATGTTGATGGGAAGACCTCGTGTTCCCCAGGTGGGGCGGCTGCATGAGCTGGGAGCCTGGTGAGCAAGCTGACCCTCTGCTGCGTTAAGTCGCTGGCACTGCAGGGTTGCCGCTGCAGCAGGACCCCCTGTCCCGACCAGCGCGGTGGTCTGCCCCTCCTTCGGACCCCACCTTTTTCTTCACTGGCTGACCCACTCTCTGTGGCCCCGGTCCGCCACACATTTGCCTCTTACTTCTGTTGTGGTTGTTAGTTGCCATGGAGACAGAGTCACGGACGAAGTCTGGGCCAGCTCCATGATTGCTGGTATGTTTGAGTCCATCACCGTGGCGCCCACCTTGTTGCTCTTACTTCTCGGTCTCTTAAATCCCTGTGCTGCCTGCCACCGAGGTCTGAGCCGCTCCTCCACCTTCACACAGTCACGCTCACCCCTACACCCACGGACGCTGCCGGACAGTGAGGGAGTGGGTGAGGAAGAGCAACTCTCACCTCTCTGGTCTCAGGGCCAGCACCTCCAAGACAATCCAACCTAACCTCCCCACTTGGGGGAGCGGCTGCTGCCGGGGCACCTGGGACCGCCTTCACGCCAAGAGCCGCTGGTGTGGGCAACCCCAGGAGGGCGGAGGGGAGAGGAGGAAAGCCCCTGTGTGCTGTGTTACTGCCCACACACTTCTCTTCCTGCCCGTATTCTCACTTAGTACAGGGTAAGCAAGGAGCCTGGTGGCGCAGTGGTTAAGAGCTCGGCTGCTAACCAAAAGGTCAGCAGCTTGAATCCATCAGCCACTCCTGGAAACCCTATGGGGCAGTTCTACCCTGTCCTATAGGGTCGCTATGAGTCGGAATCGACTCGACGGCAACAGGTATAGTGTTAGCATGCGCCCACGTCTCCAAAGAGGGACCCCAGACCCTTGGTTTCCAACCACAGGCCTTCTTTCCATCAACTCTACCCCCCTTGCCAAATCCTGTGCTTCCTTCCCTCCTTGCCCTCCCGACCCTGACACCTGGAAAAACCCTGACACTGACTCAATCCAGCTGTCGGTCCAGGAAACTAAATTCTGCTAGAGAAAACCACTGAATAGCTCAGTCCCTGCCGCACGCCCTCAGGGATTGCAGCCCTGGTGGCTGTGCTGTGTTTAGTACATACAGCTGGTAAACCTGGGTTGCTACATGGAAAAAAATGAGGTTGGATCCCTAGCTCCCAACACTTAACTAATGGAGTAGGTGTCTAAATGTAAAAGCTATAAAGCTAAGGGATGACGACGCAGGAGGACATCTCTTCTACCCTGAGGTAGAAAACACTTAAAAAGCGCAAATTATGGTTGAAAAATCAATGGGCTTGACTACATAAAGATTAAAGATCTCTGTTCAACAAACGACACAGAGTTAAACTGATGGGTGACGAACTGGGGGAAAATGTCTGCAATGTTTAAAACTGACAAAGGTTATTGTCTGTATATTGTATTTAATTTCATAAATAAAATAAATTATTAAGTTATTCTTATTTGGCATATACGAAGAATTTTTACAAATTGATTAGAAAATAGAGGAATTACAGAAAAATACCAATGGAAAAATGGATACACTAGATGATTCATATTAGGGAAATCTGAATGGTTAACAAGTATGTGAAGAAATACATAAACTCCCTGGTAATTAGAGAATTCAAAATTAAAACTATGTGATTTCCCTTTACGCCATTCAAGATCCCTGGGTAGTGCAAATGGTTTGCTCTTGTCTACTAACCTAAAGGTTGGTGGTTCAAACCCACACAGCAGCATCACAGAAAAAAAGGCGTTGTGATCTGCTTTTGTGAAGATTACAGCCAAGAAAACACTGTGGGGAACAGTTCTACTCTGACTTACACGGGGTCGGCATGAATCAGAACTGACGCGATGGCCAACGGGCTTACACCATCCAGATTGGCAAAAAGTGAAATCAAAGTCAGATAATACCAAGTTTGGTGAGGATACATAGGGAAGGAAACGTGTGAAAAAGGGATACACAGGGAAAGCATATTGAGTGAAAAAGGTATACTGGCTACCTCCACATTAGTTAAATCTCTCTGACTTTTTACTCTTACAAAACAAACAAAGCACAAAAAATAAACTATCCCTACAAAGTGTATGGGACATGGTAAGGGGGAAAAAGTAAGGGCTGAAGGGAAACGACACTCCCATTCTGCCTCATATGGAATATGAGATAATATGTAATCTGGATATGTATGTAGTATTATGGAACAAGGAATAATTGGAAACATTCTAAACTACAGAATGTCTTCTCCCAGTTCATCATCCATCAGTTAACTCTGTCTATGTTGTTTGTTGGACAGGTATCTTTAACTATTATATAGTCAAGCCCACCGATTTTTCAACTATAATTTGTGCTTTTTAACTGTTTTCTACCTCGGGGTAGTAAAGAAGAAAACAGAAGAAAATCTTTGCCTTCTTTGGTTAAGCAAAGGGTTCTTAGAACACACAAGGCAAACAACATAAAAGAAAAAACTGATGAATTGGACTTCGTCAAAATGTAAAACTTTTGCCCTTTGAAAGACACCATTAAGAAAATAAAAGAGCAGGAAGAAAACGTTCCCAACACACATATCAGACAAAGAGCTTTCATCCAAAACCTATAAATACACATTCAACAATAAAAAGACAAATAATCCAATTTTAGAATGGGCGAAGGATTTGAATAGACATTCCTTCAAGAAGACATACAAATAGCCAGTAAGCACAAGAAAAGATGCTCAACATTATTAGTCACTCCCCTTGCAGTTGAGTGGAATTCTGACTCATAGGGAGATGCAAATCAAAACCACAATGAGATACCACCTCACCTCCATTAAAATGGCAATGATCAAAAAAACGGAAAACAAGCGTTGGTGACAATGTGGAGAAATTGGAACCCTCATCCATTGCTGGTGGGAATGCAAAATGGTGCAACCTCTGTGGAAAATTGTGGCAGTTCCTTAAAAAGTTGAACATAGAATTACCATAAGACCCAGTAATCCCAATCCTAGGTATATACCCAGAAGAAGTGAAGGCAGGAACACAAATAGATCTCTGTACACCAATGTCCATAATGGCCAAAAAATGGAAACAGCTGAAATGTCCGTCAACAGATGAATGGGTAAACAAAATGTGGTATACACACAATGGAATATTATTCACCCATAAAGAGAAATGAAGTTCTGATGCACAACCCAACATGAACAGATCTTGAAAACACTGCTGAGCGAAATCAGTCAGTCGCAAAAGGACAAATATTGTATGATCCCACTTAAATGAAATAAGCAAATATATACAAACCAAAGATTATTAGAGCTTAGGGGGTGGGAGGGAGAGAGAAAGGGGAAATCTCTGCTTAGGGGCCATTGAGTTTATGTTAATGGTGGTGGAATAATTTGGAAAAGGATAGTGATAATGTTTGCACAACATGAAGAACATAATCAATGTCACTGAATTACACACGTAGAAATTATTGAATTGGGGGATGTTTTGTTCTGTATTTTCTCACCACAATAAAACTTAAAAGAAATACACACACTGAGATACCACTTCACACCCAGCAGGATGGCTAGAATCAATAAAATGGACAATACCAAGTGTTGGAGAAACCGGAACCCTCATACGTTACTGGTGGGAATGTAAAATGGTGAAGCTGCTTTGGAAAACAGTTTGGTGGGTCTCCAAATGGGTTAAACATAGAGTTACCATGTTGTTGTGTGCTGTGGAGGTGACTGCAACTCATAGCAACACTACAGGACAGAGTAGAACGGCCCCATAGGGTTTCCTAGGCTGAAATCTTTATGGGAGCAGGTTGTCAGGTCTTTTCTCCTGCAGAGCCGCTGGTAGGTTCAAACCGCCAACCTTTTGGTTAGCAGTTGAGTGTTTAACCATATGACAGAACAATCCTGCTCCTACATACGTGTCAAAAAGAATTGAAAATACGTCCACACAAAAACTTGTACATGAACGTTCATAACAGCATTATTCATAATAGCCAAAAAGCAGAAACAACTCAAATGTCCATCAGCTGACGAATGAATAAGCAAAATATGGTTTATCTGTATGTTGTTGGTAGGTGCTGTCGAGTCAGTTCCGACTCACGGTGACCCTACATACAACAGGACAAAACACTGCCCAGTCCTGCACCATCCTCACAATCGTTGCTGTGTTTGAGCCCACTGTTGCAGTCACTGTGTCAATTCATCTTGTTGAGGGTCTTCCTCTTTTTCGCTGACCCTCTACTTTATCACACATGATATCCTTCTCCAGGGATTGGTCCCTCCTGATAACATGTTGAAAGTACATGAGGCAAAGTCTTGCCATCCTCACTCCCAAGGAGCATTCCGGCCGTACGTCTTCCAAGATAGACTTGTATGTTCTTCTAGCAGTCCATGGTATATTCAGTATTCTTCGCCAATGCCATACCTCAAAGGCATCAATTCTTCTTTGGTCTTCCTTGTTCAGTGTCCAGTTTTTGCATGCATATGAGGTGACTGAAAATATGGCTTGGGTCAAGGGCACCTTAGTCCTCAAAGTGACATTTTTGCTATTGTATAATGGAATATTATTCAGCCATAAAAAGGAATGAAGCTCTAATATACGCTACAACCCAATGAGCTTTGAACACATGATGCTGAGTGAAGAATCCAGTCACAAAAGGAAAACATTGTACGATCCCGCTTATATGAAATGACCAGACAGGCAAATCTACAGAGACAGAAAGTACATTGGTGTTGCCAGGGGCTGTCAGGGATAAGGAGTGACTGCTAACGAGTGTGGTGTTTCTTTTAGGGCAACAAAAATATTCTGGAATTAGGTAGTAGTGATGGTTGCAATTGGGTGAATATACTAAGAACGCCTGAATTGTATACTTAAAGAGGGTGAATTTTATGGTATGTGAATTATATCTCATTTTAAAAAGGAGAAAAATACATAAATACTCTTACAATGTAATAAGAAGACAACCCAATAAAAAATGGGCAAAATATTTCAAATGACACTTCATAGAAGATTTATGAACGGTCAATAAACACATAAAAAGATGCTAAACATCTTTAGTCATTAAGGAAATGCAAATTAAAACAAAATGAGGTATCATTTTACACCCACTAGATTGGTTAAAATGGTGGTAAAGAGGTGCAGCACTTGGAATTCATACACTGCTAGCGAGACTATAAAATGGTAAAACCACTTTAGAAAACAGTTTGGCAATTACTCAAAAATATTTAAACATGTTCCTGTCGTATGACCCAGCCATTCCACTCCTAGGTGTAGAAAAAAAAACAAAAACAAATGTTCACCCAAGGACTTGCATATAAATATTCGTGGCCAAAAACTGGAAACAACCCAAATGTCCATCAACAAGTATGTGGATAAGCAAACCGTGGTACATCATTCGATGGAATGATACTCAGCAAGAAAAAGGAACGGATTATTGAAAAATGCAATTTGGATGAATCTCAAAATCATTATGCTGGATGGAAGAAAACATTAAAAGAGCACATACTGCAAGATTCCATTTACATACATTTCTAGAAAATGCAGACTGATATTCGGTGACAGGAGCAAATCAGCGGTTGCCTGGCAATGGGGAGGGGGCTGCAAAGGGGTAGAAGGAGACTTTTGTAATAAAATATTCATTATCTCAATTGTGATGAAGATGTCACAGTGTATACACATGTCAGAACTGACTAGACTGTGCATTCTAAATATGTGCCGTCTATTATACTTCAATGACACCTCAATAAAGCTGGGAAAATAAACCGCACAAAGAAACAAAAAAGTGAGGACATGGGTAAAGATAACAGCCAGAAAAGACATGATTACTTTTGCCCCCTCCTGAAACTCCAGTTAAACAACAGCAAAGGAAGCAAAATTGAAGGCAAAACCCACAGGCTCGAGGAAAAATAGTAAACAAATTTTGGAAACTGGAAACTAGGCAGACAAAATGGTCAGTGACTTAGGGGAACTAAAATATTGAATTCCTAGCCAGTAGTGGGAAAAGCACAGGAGCCCTAGTGGCGCAATGGTTAAGTACTCACTGCTAACTGAAAGGTCAGTGGTTCAAATCCACCAGTGGCTCCGTGGGAGAAAAGATCTGGCGATACGCTCCCGTAAAGATTTCAGCCTAGGAAACCCTATGGGGCAGTTCTACTCTGTCCTACAGGGTCACTAGGAGTCGGAATGGACTTGACGGCACACAACAAAAAGTGGGAAAAGTCAAGATCTGATCCAATTTACACAGCAGAATCCCCAAAAGCCTCAAGATAAGTGGGGGCAGCAAGCAGGGTGAAGAGAGGGACTATAATAAGAACTGGTTGAAGGTCTGTGTGCAGGCAGCCAGCCTACCCTACAGCGAAGCTCATAGCCACTCTCACACTCAGAGCACCCAACAGCCAGTGGAAAGCTTGTATCATGCAGGAGAGTGATCTAACAGGAAAAAAGGGGGAGAGATTATGCGGGAAAAAGAAAATATTAACAAGTATCACCAACGTCCTTACAGAGGAAAGATCCAAAACCAAGTCCATTGCCGTCAGTTGTGACTCATGGTGACCCCATACGTTACTGAATGGAACTGCTCTATGGGGTCTTCTTGGCTGTAATGTTTAGGGAAGCAGATTGCCGGGCCTGTCTTCCATGGTATTGCTGTGTGGGTCTGAACCGCCAATCTCTAGGTTTAGTACTCAAGTGCCAACTGTTCGCACCACCTAGGAACCCTTGCTGTTGTTGTTGTTAGGTGCCGTCGAGTCGGTTCTGACTCATAACAACCCTATAGGACAGAGTAGAATTGCCCCATAGGATTTCCAAGGAATGGCTGGTGGATTTGAACTGCCAGCCTTTTGGTTAGCAGCCGAGCTCTTAACCACTGTGCCACCAGGAATCCTTCCTTCACCCATAAAACAATAGTTACTACAAAGAGAGAACACTCAAAAAACAAGGGATCTCTTGGGTATTAAAAATTTAAAAAGCAGAAATTAAGAGCTCAGTATCAGGGTTGGAAGATAAAGGTGAGGGAAACTTACAGAAAGTAGAACAAGAAGATGAAAGGTTGAAAAACAAGAAGGAAAAAAAGAAAATGAGAGGACAAGTTCACGTTATCTGACAACTGAATAACAGAAATGCCAGAAGACAGACGAGGGAAAATAATGCAAGAAAAGTCCGCAGAACTGAAAGACTTGAATTTACAAATTAATAGAGTCCAATGATACACAATACATAAAAAACAGGCTCAGAACAAAAAGAAAATCTGACAAGCTTGGGGACAGTACAGACCACAGATAAAAGATTAGAAATCAGAGTGTCTTCAGACTTCATCAAAATTCTAGAAGAAAACTATTTGCAACTGATATTTCTGTACTTGGCTGAATTATCCAGCACGTGAGGGTCTAAAACTTTTTACCTTTCCACGTACCCTTTATCCTACGGTAAATGAATGAGGAAATGAGCCAAGAAAGAAGGCGGCAAGGGACACAGAGAACACGGGATAGACATGGCAGGGAGCCCAGGTGGATGGTGAGGGGAGATGCAGATGGACAGCTGGACCGAGGCACAAGCAGCCTGCCCAGAACTCTAGGCGCTGATGCCTCTGAATCTCTGTGGAGAGATCACAGTTAGCAGAGAGCGTATGCTTGAAGTAGTGATAATACAACAAACTAAGCAAATGAGAAACCAAGTAGTAACTCTAGGAGAACAAAAAGTTGTGCAAGAAACGAGTAGTCATAGTGCGGTGTCTCATCCGCGAGTAACACTTCCACACTCATAACGATGTAAATACTACATGACAATGGAACTAAAGTTAGATATCACCACTTTAGAAAGCTGAGGGGATGGGAAGGGTTGGGTGAGAGGGGAAGGGGGAGGAAACAAGAAATCTTCATATAATACCTAAACTAAAAAATCAAGGTGTGGCAATGTAAGCAGATGACCTGGAGACCATGAGGTAAAGATAATCGGCTCTGAGGTGAAGCTGAGTATCCCTGGGGAGGAGATATGAGGCAACAGCATTTCACAACCAACCCTGTAGAAACTACTTGACTTTTTAAACTAAGTGCATGAATAGTTTTGATAAAACTACAAAGAAAAAGAATACATGTAATTTACAGATTTAAGTATAGAAAAAGGACTGGATAGCTACACACTGATTCTCTGGTTTGTAAGGATTATAGATAATTTTTTCTGTATATTTTTATGTATAAAATAAATGCATAAATACACAACTTTTAAAATCACATAATTACTTTGAAAAACAAAAGAATGTGAAGGCAAAATCGAAAGGCGCGTCAAGACTGCTCTGAGCCATGGCCGCACCTTTGCAGTGGGGCGATTCTCCTGAGAGGGTGGTCTGGGAGCACAGCACTGGTTCAAACATGTCCGTGGGCTGTTTGGGATGGTGATGTCACACCGCGTACCAGCCTGCTCTCCTCACAGAGAACTGGGTACCCGGCGCTGAGCTGTTTAACTCTGTCTAGTTCAGTGTCATTGCCACAGCTGCTCAGTAAATGGTTGTTTTGGAAGTCATCAGGCACATAGTGAGCCCTCAGTAAATCCTTGCTGAGTATCACCATTGACTACCTTCCTTCCTAGGCAGTGAACTGTAGCAAACAAACATTATCCAGAACATGGAGGAATTATGACAGGAGGATTGGAACATTAAACAGCTGGGCCATCCATTTGACCTGCCAGTTCTGGCTGGATCTGGAAGCGCCAACCCACTTCCCTAGCCTGGGAAGGGGATTGGCCCCCCCAGCAGGAATACTGGGAGGGAAGAGGCAGCAGGTCCAAACTGAGCCTTGTTATCTCTGCCTCCCTCTCCACACACCCACATCCCTGGTCACTGGGCCGCGAGCCTCTGAGTCTCCCACTGGCCCAGGAGGACAAACCCTCTCCCCACCAACCCTACTACACCTACAGATGGTGGTGTCTGACCCACTTCCTCTCGTTTATTCATTTTAGGACTTGATGCAGTCAAGGCTTTGAGGGGCTGGGGGTGCCCAAGACCCACACTGAGCTAGCCATTTTTACCATCTGTGAATTCCTTCCAGCCGCAAAGGGCAGCCAGAGAACAAGGTGCCCAGCAGGCGGCGCAGCGCTGCCCCCTGCTGATGCCATGCTGAAGCTGCAGGACCGGTGGCCTGACCAGGTTTCTGGACGCCAGAGCAGCAGCCTCCAGCGCCTTCTTTTCGGGCAGTTGGAAGTGGTTTGTAAGCTGCTTTCCAGCATGAACACTATGAGTCTTAAAAGGTTTCCTCAAAATCTCTGCCAAGAAGTTACAGTGGAATGGAAAATGAGATGGCTTCCTGGGGACCAAGACATCATGCTTGGTAGAGGGTCAATGAAAAAGAGGAAGACCCTCAATAAGATGGACTCACAGTGGCTGCAACATTGCATTTTTCTCCATGATCAAAGTAAGCTCCTAGGAAGTGTTGGGGTGGATTCTGGTAGGGAGAGGATTTGCTTGAAAGTTTAACACATGGTTGTGAGTCCTGGTCCATTCTAGGCAGTTGATGACGTTGGGCAAGTAACTTGATTTTATTGTACTTTGGACATGTTGTCAGGAGGGATCAGTCCCTGGAAAAGGACATCATGCTTGGTAGAGTAAAGGGTCAGTGAAAAGGGGGAAGACCCTCAACAAGATGGATTGACACAGTGGCTCCAACAATGGGCTCAAGCATAACGATTGTGAGGATGGCGCAGGACCCAGCAGTGTTTTGTTCTGTTGTACATAGGGTTGCTATGAGTCGGAACCGACTCAACGGCATCTAACACAACAACAAGACCCCTAGACCTGGCCGAGCCAGGGACAAGCTGTGTGACCTGGGGCAAATCTTATCCTCTCTGAACATTATTTATCAAAAGAAAGATTTGTATTTATGACCTCTGCAGTGCCTTCCGGTGTTATACGACACTCATCCAGATTTTGGGTTAAACCCTGTCGAGGGAAATGCAAACACTGAATGAGCCCAAGTCCAAGCAGAGACCATATAAAAGTAATCCACGTGGTGTCCATAAGCTGGCTTGGAAGGTGGTGATAGGGCAGATACAGCAGAGCTAATGCTCACCCCGGCTGCACGGTCACCACACAGCCCGCTGTGATTTGGCTTCCTGTGTCTTATTATAGCGCAGGTGACACGGGTCAAGCTGATTCATCCACTGACCTATCTTTCTCGGAACATAAGTGTCTTTCTCTTGAGCGCCTTATTAGGCCCGAGTTGAGACAACTCTGGTCTCTGACACAATGGAGTTTGTGAGCCCACAAAGCTGAGGATCAGCTCCTAGACATGACAATGTACAAAGCTGACCACCCTGGAGTCACTCAGGGATAGCCCAACCTTGCCCCAAATCTTCTCTGTAGTTTGCCACTTCTCTTTCAATGGAAAGGGCAGACTGGACACACCGAAAAGAGGAAATTGTGTCCCCAAATAGTGCCCCTTCTCCCTCTCCCATCCCCCAAACTTTCCCAGCGTGGGTGTCTAACACCGCTCAGCAAAAATACTCCTGAACTTTAACCAGGCGCACAGTTGCTCAAAGTAAAGACTCTATTTCCCAATCTCCCTTGCAGCTGGGTGCGGACTTCTAACTAAATTCTGGCCACTGTGCTGTTAGCAGAAACGGTGTGCCATTCTGGGAAATGGCCTTAAAGGTAGAGGCCATTACCTTCTCCCTTTCCTCCTTTCCACTTGCGGAACACAGACACGGTGGAGGTGGAGCAGGCACCAGGACCAGGCACTGGAGACACGGCAGTCAATGAGCCAGACACAGTTCCAGCCCACATGGTGCTCGCCTTGCAGGAACAGTGGTGTCCCATTCTGGCTCCACATTTCAGGAAGGACACTGGCAAACTACAGTACATCCAGAAATATAACCAGGAAAGAGTAAAACTGCAAAAATGCCTTGAGTGCTACCTTATGTCTGAGACATCATTCTAAGTACTTCTTGTGCACTCTTTACTCTTCCCAACAACCTTACGAGGTAGGTACGATTATTCCCTTTCTACAGATGAGGAAAAAGATAGAGGCTCAGTAGTTTGTTCAAGGTCACACAGCTCTTGACTCTAGCTCTAGAGCCTATACCTTTAACCACCTCACCAGTGGTTCTCTAAACTCACTGCACATTAGAATTCTGAGGAGCTTTAAACCACGCTGCTGCCTGGGTCTCGTCCGCAGAGGTTCAGAGGTAACTGTGGTTCCACCTCAGTGGCAGCTGTGCAATGAAGGCAGAAGGAGATGACAGGAGCTTGGGTCTGGGGTGATTACGGAACTACAATACCAGCCCTGGACTGTCTCCATTCCCAAGAGAGAGGATAAATGTTAGTCCTGTTTCAGCCATATTGTAGGTTTCTATCCCTCGAAGTTGAATATCCTAACTTATGTACACAGCAAAGTTTTAAGATATGATAAAATGCATTAACCATAAAAAAAACTCAAAGATTACCATTTTCAAACATTCACCGACATTTTAAGGTGTGGTAAGGCTCTGCAGATGTAGACGATGACGTTAGCTTTTATTTATTATCTGTTTAAACATTTAAAGTGCACTTGTGGACCAGAACCAGCCCTGAGGTTATTCAAGCAGCTGTGACAGGGCGAGCTGGCAGCTTTCTGAAAGCGGCTCCCTCAGGCACCCGCTGGTGTCTGCAGGAACGGGCACGTTGGCACCCCCTGGTGTCTGCAGGACGGGCACGTTGGCACCCGCTGGTGTCTGCAGGAACGGGCACATTTCCCAGCAGATTACGCCTTCCCACCCCATGCTATCCTTTACCTTCGTTTATAGAAACTTACAAGATTATTCACTAGAAATCGGAGCTCTCAGATTTTATGAAGAGTATTTTCATTTTGAGAAGAATTTTCAGACTTTTGTTCTACCATGCTGAGTACAATGACTGATTACTGTGTAGCAACATTTTTTTTAAAAGAAAATGTTATTTTAAAGATGTCCCTAAGAATACCTCGCCCCCCTCAATCTCTATATTAAACAGTGCGCCTGGTAGTGGTGTATGTCTTGCGATTTTCAGGAGAAAAATGGTATTTATGCTTCAGATACACAGAGAAAGAGCATCACAGAACCAGTAGAGACACAGCTCGGGCGACTCTACTGCACAGGTGACAGAGCTGGGATGGGAGGAGGGAAAGGGAAACCCCGTACGACCTAACGGGGCAGATCAAGAGAAAGCCTCTGACCCCCAACCCTCGCAAGGAACCTAGCAGGACAGAGTTTAGGAGAAAGGAAGCTAAACTAAGTCACACTGCCAGCAGAGAGTCAGAGTGGGCAAATCTCGGTCTGCATCCTGGCTGTCACTTCCTGTGTATCCTTGAATAAAACAGTCCCTTAGTCTCTGAGGCCATTTCCTTGTCTAAGACAGTCTTTGTCTGTAATACAGGGCTGCTGCAGGATGAGATGCGCATGAAAGCAGGCAGCTGGGTGCCCGGCACGGGGAGTGCCCTGTCATGGCTGCTATTACTGGCTCAACAGCCAGCAGCAGTGGCCAAGACCGATAACACTCTGTCAGTGACAGAGAAGAACCAGCACGGTTTTGTACATGTCAAACGGTTGATTAAGAAATATATGAACACAACAATGAATACAGAACACTTCATCTTGAAAAAGATCTACAGTTTGTTTGTGGAAGCATGCGCCTGTGTGCCTGCCCCGAGCCCAGGGCCCGGCGCCCCCTGCCCAGGGCCTGCGCCCCCCCACCACCACCCAGCTCCTGCGCCCACCACCCTGTGAGAAAGACAACAAAAGAGATAGGAAAAGAGTGAGAGAAAAAGAATAGCACAGAAAGGAAAACCATAAAAAGGCTGAACGGGGGAAATTAAAGAGGCATGGCTGCATGGCTGCATGGCCGGGGTGGCCATGGATGGCTGCGGCCCTAGTGGCTGTGGGGTGGTGGCGGGAGTGGTCTCTGAAATCAGGTGGATGGCTGCAGAACACCAGGGGTGAGGCTGGGTGTACGCTCTGTGGGTTCCTGTGAGGCTCCGTGCAGCTGGTGTGGTTCTCTACCTTCACTTAACGTTCCGCACAGGCGAAATCACACACAAACCCCAAATTTACATCATGTTCAAAGTGTTTCCAAATATATCAACCGCAAAGGAACACATCTGCATCTTCAAAACAAACATTACAGCAGAACTGCCTGTCCAACCCTACTGTCCACCAAGCAGAGTAGGTTTTGAGCTCACTCACCCCGTCCTTCTCGGCCAAGGATACCGAATGGCTACTCACCTCCTCTAGACCTGTGCTCACCCGTCCTTCTCTCCTGACTCCCAAGCTTTACTCTCTGCAAAGCTCTGCCATTATTCCTCCAACCTGATCCTTCTTGAAGAGCAAGGGAAAAGGTGAAGACAAGGAAGTAGGAACAGGCAATCTGAGATGCCAAACTGGTCACCTTTCCAGGGTTCCAGGCCAGACAAGAAGGCTGGCTGTGCATCAGCCACTAGCTACCAAAAAAGAACAGGCCCTGCAGCTTCCACGCGACAACTCTGTGAGCAGAAACGTCCTCCAACATTTGTGATCAGGGCCAAATGATAAGCCCCGTATGGAAGATTTCCCCACCACCATTTGTCCAAAGACAAACACTCTTTTGTATCAATCTTTATATATCTATTCACACGTTTAATAAAAATGTCAGAGTTAGGAGTGAAATCATTACAATGACGTAAGTAGACAGACAGACCTCGAGTACAGAGTCAAATGGTCATAAATCTGAACACAGAGCAACGCCCAACTCCTAGGCACCGCGCCCTCGCATACCCACCGATGCCCCAACAATCACAGGTGCCAAGCAGATATAACCCAGGACTCTTCTCTGGCTTCGGTCAGGCCCTGGGAATGAGAAGTGATGAATGAAAAGCACTGGGACTGCTCAAGGCAGCTCCGTGCTCTGCCGTGGACTCAGAGAGGGAAGCAGGCCAAGCACTAGGGCACTGCCTTCCTTGGCACAAAGCTTAACAGGCAAAAAGGACAAGGAAGGGCTTATGTTAGTCTCAGGTTCAGATCCTTCTTTACTGTCGCAAAAGGGTATCAAGTAGGAAAAAGGGAAAAAATTCTGCCACTGAAATTCTAGAAATAAAAGGGAGGGAGGATTTATAACGTGATCCCTATTCTCTCAACAGACTCTCCCAATGGCCACAGTGACACCACACAATGTGGCCGCATCAGAAGAGCATGGTTTATTTTAGCTCTGAAGGAAGAGGAAAATTTGTTCAGAGGGACAAGAGGGTGACAAACCCCTCAGATTAGTATTTGGGGCATGGTTTACACTAAATGCCTTTCACACAGCTTGTGTAAAGTTGTAAGGGTCCGAGAGAGCAGCACACCCCCGTTTGTCTGTCCTCAGCCTCTGAGAAGAGCATGTCCTCACATCCAGGCAAACCTGAAGTGTGGAAAACAGTGTGTGAATCAGACCGGCATCTTCTACACAGTGAGACTACGGAGAACACTGTTCAACTCCCCAGCTCATTCTCTTGACACGAGATTAAAAAACAAAACCCACTCAATTTAAATGTCATGTTGTGAGAGCCTCCACTGACCTATCAGAACACCAATGACACAAAAAGCTACTGTCTAAGAGGATTCACCTCCCAGCACTCTCGGTAAATGGGAAAGGTTGGGAAGGATGCAATCATCCAAATGAAAACATCTGCAGGAAGAGCTGGCCAGACCCAAAGACAACTGTGATGGACAAGGGGGAGTCAGTGGGAAAGTCCTGGGAGGGGAGGAGAGAAATTTCTTGGTATGAACTTTATGCTCCTACAGATAGCAAGGTGAAGACAAGGCACTTACACCACGAAGTAGCATTTCATACCCATTCAATAGTAAAGACCACTCCCAGAGCACTCCCAATAAGCTCCTCAGAGAAAGAATCGAGCAGCCAGCTACATCTTCCAGTTGAACCTTCAGAACTGAAGGACTCCAAAGCCCTGCAGAGCGACGGCGGGAACTGAAGGACTCC
>NW_004443940.1:34666513-34698099 GCF_000243295.1 Trichechus manatus latirostris | reverse complement strand
GGGAACTGAAGGACTCCGAAGCCCTGCAGAGCGACGGTGGGAACTGAAGGACTCCGAAGCAGAGCGATGGTGGGAACTGGAATGTCAGCAGAGGAACAACTCAGAGGAAGCCAACGGACATCATCCCCCTTCTGGCGTGAAGTGAGAGGTGTGCTGCAGGTTAGCTCAGTGACATACTGAATTTCAAAATGCTTGGCCTGAGAATATGACAACGTCCCCAGGGATGCCTTCTTCTCTCTGTTCTGATAAAGACCAGTAAGGGCTCTGAGTGAAGTCAAACACCAGTTATTGAATTATCCCACTGGTAGTTGCAGCAGACACACTGTAATACAGGTGGCTTGTCCCATTCTTCCCAGAGGGATGAAGGACTGAGACAGGAGTAGAAGCAGCCTTTCCCTCCTCATCCCAAAGCCCTTCAGGCATACTCGATCTGGGCAGGGCCACGACTACCCTCGTTCTTCCGCTCAGATGACTGGGTGGTGGCCTTGGCCTCACTGCCCATGTCCAGAGGCTTAGCTGAGATGTAGTCTTTTACTTTGATCTCCATGTTCTTGGCTTTCAGAGTGGCCATGTGCAGCTTCTCCAGGAAATCCGGCATGCCTGTCAGGAGAGGGGAAAACATGGTGAGGCTGATATATAAACTAGCAGCAGGCTCAAAACGAGAAGGCCTTGTACCCTTGATGGTAGGGAGTTCATGCTATTTAGAAAGATCACAGCCTGAGTGACAACCTGTGAGTGACAGGGGCCTCCCAGGATGTACAGGAATGAAAACAACCCATGATCCCTAATCCTTTGAAAAGGGGTACTGATCAGGCCAGATAAACCCCCAAAGACTTTCTTTCAGGTGATTAAATATCAGTTATCACGGTATAAGGAGAACGGTGTGGCAGTCTGCTTCTGTAAATATTACAGCCTTGAAAACCCTACAGGGCGCTTCTACCCTCTCCTACATGGTCACTATGAGTTGGAATCGACTCATTGGCAACGGGTTTCATTTTCTGGTTTGTAACAGCATAGCCTAAACAGCTGCTGATTTTATTTAGACAAATGTCAAACAGAAACACCCAATCTCCTCTCCATCCTCAGTCTTCCTTCTTCCCCTGAGGTAGAAGCAGCTGCCTACAGACAACTAGAAGAAAGAGGGTGCTTTTTGACACAAGAAATCAGAAGGGAAAGGTACCATCACAGCTGTGACATGAGCCTTTGTCAAGACAGGCAGTAGCTTTCTCCAGGTGATCACCCTACAACCACCATATTTTCTATGCCAGATCCTACAGTCTCCAGTACTATCTAAGGAGGAGAAATTCTTTTTAAACGCATTCATGTACACGGCCCACATTTGTCACTGAAGCAAATGTTCTTCTTAAAACTGCTTTCTGGGCACAAGTTCCTTTCTGGGACCCTATAATTCTCATCCCTACAAACCCCAGCTGGAGGCTTTGATGTCTTCAAAGTTTCCAGGAATGAACTCTGAGGGACTTTTAATTCTCCCCAACAGGGCTCCAGTGAGACAAGGACCAACCTCCTTGCTGCCACTAAGAAGCCAGAGAAGACAAACTGCCCCACCCAGGTTCCAGGCCCTGTGCAGACGTTTCCACTTACCACTGGACATCATCCAACTAACACAGTAGCGGGGGAAAACAGTCTGGGGGTTGTCACTGTATGTCAACAAGTAGTCAAAGCCATTCTGGAAATGAAAAACAGCAAAGATGAGGGAAGTACCTGAATTTCTTGCCACACCCTCCATACCCAGCATTAGAGAATAACACGATCTGACTATATGCAGGAGAGTGCCTTTTTTTTTTTTTAATGCTGTGCAGTCTTTTTTGAGACTGTCATCTTCAGAAAGTCCTGCTTGCACAGCTGGCCCAGGGCTGGCATCTGGGATCTTGGGTCTCAGTGCTTCCAGTGGACAGTTACTGACGGGGGTGGCTCACTGGGTCTGTGTCCAGACTATGCCAACACTGTGGCTTATGCTGAACACCTGCCTTCCTCCTGGGGGGGGTCTTGAATTTTGGTACATGCTAGGCAGAGGGTGTCTACGTGACCAGCCTCCAACAAAACCCAGGTGCTCAGTCTCTAATGGGCTTCCCTGGGCAGCAACATCACACACGTGTAGCCGTGTGACTCCTCACGGGAGGGAGAGGGCAGCTTGCACGTGAGATCCTCCAGACCCTACTTCTGTCTTTCTGCCTTATGATCTGGCTGTGGACACTTACTACGCTGCTGTACTAAATCCTACTATGCTGAGTGTACACACACATACACTCTCTCTCTCACTTATGTAACCCAGCAGAAGTTTCATGAAATACTCTTACTCTATGAGACACATTCAGGTAGTTTCTATTCTATTCCATTTACTCCTTTTTTTTTTAAAGCTGGTCAGAATCTACTAATTTTACATTCCACTAATAGGTAGCAATCGTCATCTGAAAAATACTGCTCTAAAAATAACACAGAGGTACACACAGGCCTCCCAGCAAAAACATGAGAGACAAACACTATTTTGACGGAGGGGAAGCATTGTTTCTGGCACATTTCAAAGTCCTACAAGTACCTTTTGATGAGAACAAAAGCATACTAGGAGGACACATCCATACAGGTCTAAAACAAACAAGTTATAAGGAGAAACAAAGCCATTATAAAATGAAGTAGAACTAAAAACAGCAACCATTGGTATCAATAGGTACACTCAACAGAGATCTAGTTTAAAAGTTGAAGTAAATGTTCTTCTTGAAGAAAGGTCATAGCATTTTAAAGTAGGACTGCAGCGAGCACTGGTTCAACCCTGTCATCTTACAGGCAAGAAAACCCAAGGCCAGAAAGATTTTTTTTTAATTGATTTTTTAAATTTTTTTATTGTACTTTAATCACTAAATTCCTATTTGATGTACTATTTTGTTTTCCGAGCCTCCAGTTTAATACACATTTAATAAAAACATATTTCCTTCTGATAACAGAAAAAAAAATTTTTTTTATTGTACTTTAGATGGTTTACAGAACAAATAGTTTCGCATTAAACAGTCAGTACACATACCGTCTTATGACATTGGTTAACAACCCCATGACATGTCAACACTCTCCCTTCTCGACCTTGGAGGACCTTTTTTTTTGGTGAAAATATACAAAGCCAAAGTTACACCATTTCAAAAGTTTCTACATATACAATTTAGTGACATCGATTACATTCTTCCAGTTGTGCTAATATTCTCACTATCCTTTTCCAAATTATTCTATCAACATTATCTTCAACTCACTGCCCCCCAACTCAAATCTTTTGAGTTGCTGTTGTCAATCTGATCTCACATAGATAATTTTTTTTTTTTGGTACCTTAGATGAAGGTTTGCAGAACAAATAGTTTCTCATTAAACAGTTAGTACACATATTGCCCTATGACTATGGTTTAACAATCCCACGACATGTCAACACTGTCCCTTCTCAACCTTGGGTTCTCTATTACCAGCTTTCCTGTCCCCTCCTGCCTTCTAGTCCTTGTCCCTGGACTGCTGTGCTTCATTAGTCCTGTTTTGTTTTATGGGGCTGTCCAATCCTCAGCTGAATGTGAAGCTCAGGAGTGACTTCACCACTGAGCTAAAAGGGTATCTGGGGGCCATACTCTCGGGGTTTCTCCAGTCTGTCAGGCCAATAAATCTGGTCTTTTTTTTGTGAGTTAGAATTTTGTTCTACGTCCTTTTCCAGCTCTGTCCAGGACCCTCTACTGTGATCCCAGTCAGAGCAGTCAGTGGTGGTAGCCGGGCACCATCTAGCTGTACTGGACTCAGTCTGGTGGAGGCCGTGGTAGCTTTGGTCCATTAGTCCTTTGGACTGATCTTTTCCTTGTATCCTGTTCTCTTCATTCTCCCTTGCTCCAGAAGGGGCGAGACCAGTGGAGTATCTTAGATGGCTGCTCACAGGCTTTTAAGACCCCAGATGCTACTCACCAAGGTAGTAGAACATTTCCTTTATAAACTGTGTTATGCCAGTTGAGCTAGATGTGCCCTGAGACCATGGTCCCTGTAGCCCTCCACCCAGCAATTTAGTCCCTCAGGGAGTCTGGAAGTGTCTGTGGAGCTTCCATGACTCTTCCTTGTACAAGTTGTGCTGGCTTCCCCAGTACTGTGTACTGTCTCACCTTTCACCAAAGTTACTACTTACCTATTGTCTATTTAGTTCCCCCCCAACCCTCCCATCCCTTGTAACCAACAAAGATTGTTTCTTTTTGTGGATAAACTTTTACATGAGTTTTTACGGTAGAAGACTCATACAATATTTGTCCTTTTGTGATCGACTTATTTCACTCAGCATGTCCTCCAGTTTCATCCACGTTATGAGATGCTTCACAGATTCATCATTTATCTCTTCATAATACTCCATTGTGTGTATGTACCATAGTTTGTTTATCCATTCATCTGTTGATGGGCATCTAAGTTGCTTCCATGTTTTTGCTACTGTGAACAATGCTGCAATGAATATGGGTGTGCATACGTCTATTCGTGTGACGGCTCTTATTTGTCTAGGATATATTCCTAGGAGTGGGATTGCATTTTGTGGTGTTTTTTTTTTTGGTGGTGCTGATGTTTTCTTTGCTCCTCTTACTCCCCTGTGCTGAGTTCCTTTTGTTTGTGGATTTTTTTTCATTTCTTCTGGTTTTGTAAGTTTTGTTTTTACTGAGACTTTATGTCTTTCTTCTTTATTTTGATAAGTAGGTTTGTTAACTTTCTTTGTGGTTACCTTGGAATTTACCCTTATCTTCCTAGATTTGAACCAGTCTATTATTACTTGGTATTGCCTTGCCTTCCTCTCCATTAGAAGGTTCTATACCTACACTGTTTATTCCCTCTTTTATTGTTCTGATGCTGTTGTCATTTACAGGTTAACCTCTCTGGTTCCCTGTTATAATCCTTTTGGTTTTGCATAGTCCTTAAGAGTTCATTTCCTAGGTTGGTATTGGCTAGTACAATCCTGTGTCCTATATTCAGCCTGTGGTCTGATGTTGTTATCAGATCGAAGGACTCTCTTTAATAAGTCTTGTAAGTTTGGTTTGGTTTTTACACAGTCCCTTAATTTCTGTTTATCTGGAAATGACCTAATTTCACCATCATATTTGAACGAGAGTTTTGCAGGATATATTCCTTGGCTGGCAATTTTTTTCTCTCAAGGTTTTATATATGTCATCCCATTGCCTTCTTGCCTGCGTAGTTTCTGCTGAATAATCCGAGTTTAGTCTTATTGTGTCTCCTCTGTATGTGACTTTTTGTTTTTCTCGAGCTGCTCTCAGGATTCTGTTTGTCTTTGGTTTTAGTGAGCGTGATTATGATATGCCTTGGTGATTTTCTTTTGGGGTCTATCCTATATGGGGTTCGTTGAGCTTCTCGGACGGTCAGCTTTTCATCTTTCACGATATTGGGGAAGTTTTCTGTCAGCAATTCTTCAATTATCCTCTTTGTGTTTTCTGTTTTCTCCCTGTTCTGGAACTCTGATCACTCGTAGATTTTTGCTTTTGATTGTATCCCACATAATTCTCAGGGTTTCTTCATTTTTATTCGTTCTTTTTTCTGATTTTACCTCAAACAGATTTGTAGCCAAGTGTTTGTCTTCAATTTTGCTGATCCTATCTTCCATTGTTTCAAACCTGCTCCTCAGCCCTTCTATGACACTGTCCATTTCTGAAATCTCGTTGTTTACCTTTTGGATTTCTAATTGTTGTTTTTTATGTTTTCTAGTTGTGAATTTATTTTGGCATTTTGTTCTTGTATTATTTTCTTGAATTCTTCTATATTTTTGTCTGTATTTTCCATGAATTTGTCTGCCTTTTCCATGAATTTGTCTATTTTTTCCTTGTTTTTGTCTGTTTTTTGCTTCAACTCTTGGATAATTCTGAATATGAGAGATTTGAATTCCCTATCAGTTAGGTCTAGTGCCTTTTCTTCTTCTGGAAGGTCATCTAGTGTTTTATTTTGGACGCCTACTGGAACCATCCTATCCTGGTTTTGTAAATGTTTTGATATTGTCTGCTGTCTTCAGGGCATTCGGTGGTTATTTTCCTTGTTTACTGATTTAGATTTGTTTGTTTCGTTTCGTCCTGCTTTTTTGTTTTATTTGGTTATGTCTGAGGAGGCAGGCTGTGTGTTCTTTGCTGTTTGCTCATCTGTGGGCATGATACTTTTCACCTCCTTCTCCAATGGGCAGGGTCAGTCACTCAGGTATGGTACAGCAGGGCAGGTCCAGCTGAAGGGGAGTTGCTGGGGTAGGGTGTTTGTGGCACATACCAGGGCTGACAGTGCGGACGAGGAATCAGTGCAGGGCAGGTTCCAGCAGACCGTGCCTGTACTGCTTGGGAGTGTGATGTTCAGCACACAGTGCAGGCAGGCAGGAAGGAGGGGGTAGATTGTGATGTGTGGAGCTAAGATGGGTATGGGAAAGATGAGAGAGAGGATAGAGAAAAAGGAGCCAAAAACACACAAACAAAAACGAGTGCTAAAGGAGCTTGCTATTGGAGTGGAGAGATGAGAGACTGAGAAATGAGGAAAAACAAAATGAAAAAAAAAGAAAAAGAAAAATGGTAAAAGGAAAAAAATGAATAAATCAAGAAACTGGAAATGATGAAAGACAAAAAGGGAATAAGAGAGAGAAGAAAACAAAACAAAAATAGCCAAAAAAAACAAGAAAAAAGAAGTGCTCTCAGGGATGTCCCTGTGAGTCTGCGCAGAGTAAGGGTGCAGCTTCCAAGCCACATGGTACTGCCTGGCTAGAAGGGGGTCCCAATCTGAGAAAAGAAAAACAAAACAAACAAATCAAAACAGAACAAATCAGAGCAAACAAACTAAAAAGCCCTGGGGTCCCGCCAGCGTGGCGGCACGGGCCAGGAAGCAGTTCCACAGTCAAGCAGCGTTTCGCAGCCTTTCAGGAAGAAGCAAAGACGGTGCACAGAGCCAGGTATTTGAGAGAAAGGAGGGGGAAGTGATGAGAGGTAAGGAAGAAATCTAAAGAAGCGGAAAAAAGCAACACCAGCAGCCAACAAAAGGCACTCAGGGAGCCGGCCAGCGCAGGTGGGTGGAATTCAAGTGACACTGGGGTGCTTCCCGGCCAAGAGACTGTGGCTGCAGGAAGCAGAGGAGGCTAAGTGGGGGTGAAGAAGGGTGGGGGGGTGAGAAAGCCTATATCGCTGGTAACCGGTTGTTCTGTCTCCTGCTGGAAGTTCCGTTAAGCTGCTTTCTCATACTGCCTGTTCGCTGATCTCCAACAGGAGTCCAAGATGGCGAATCCATGCTCCAGTAGCTGATAGAGGACCTCTGCATGTATCTCTCCTTGCTCTCTTTTTTCAGCCAGTTTCTTATTCCATTCGGTGCTTGACTGAGTTCTTTATCTCTTCATTTGATGCGTAGGGTTTAAGGATTGACATGTGACTCTGTTTGACTTAGTTTTTCTGACCTTTGCTGCGGAGGGACGGCATGGTGCCTCTGATTACAGTGCCATGTTGCCCGGAAGTCCACAAGGCCAGAAAGATTTTAAGTGCTCTGCTCATTGTGGTGAAATTTTCACTGAAAAGGAGCTTGCTCTAGTTACTGGAAAACGCTACTTGTTATGGACTGAATTGAATCCTCCAAAAAGATATGCTGAAGCCCCAGTCCCTGCATCTGTGAATGTGACCATGTCTGGACATAGGGTTGTTCTGTTGCTATCAGCTGGGTCAAGTAAGGTCACACTGGAGTAGGGTGGGTCCTAGTCCTAACACCTCCTGAGTGGAGTCTTATAAAAAGGGAGTGACACACGGGAATACAGACGCCATGTGACAACAGAGGCAGATGCATCTACAGCAGCAAAGGAGCACCAAAGGACTGCCAGCAGCCACTAGAAACTAGGGGAGGGCACCAGAGAAGGAATTGACATGGCTGAGACCCTGATTTGGACTTTCAGCCTCCAGAACTGTGAAAAAATAAATTTCTGTTCTTTAAAGGCACCCAATCAGTGGTACTTGGTGTGGGAGTTCTAGGAAACTAAGACGCCACTAATGACAGGCTAGGAGTCAATGGCTACTATCTTCTCATAGCTGTTGCTCAGAAAAAAGGGAGCCGACAGATCGCCACCACTCGGTCCTGGGGATCTTCCAGGTATATCACCCTATAGCAGGGATTCCTAAGGTATGGTTCCAGATCAGCAGCAACAGCCTCACCTGGAAACTTCTGAGAAATGAAGATTCTTGGGCCATACCCCACACCTACTGAACCAGAAGCTCTGAGGTTGGGGCCCAGGAATGTATTTCCTTTAACATTTAATTGATTCTGATGCATGTCAAGTTTGAAACCAATGCCCTACAGCACCCTACCCCTCCCAAGTTCAGATGAGAGGCATTTCTTGAGAAAAATCCAAAGCCACCATACGTCATCTCTTAGATGATGTAAAACTCACCTCATCAAATGATTTGTGGGGACGGATAACCATCTGGGATTCATATGACCTGACCCTCACGAATTCCGGAGACTCTGGCACACTAGGGTGCTCCACAGCCCTGGGAAGGAGGAGAAGTAAAGTAAATTCTCAGCAATGTCTGCCTATATATAAAACATGGGTGCTAAGATTAAAGAGAAGCCCTGAAAAGCTGGTTCTCATTTTTAAGATAAACAACGAGTAGAGTTACTAGGCTGAGTGAACACGACTAAGTTCTAAAAATGAACTGAGGTTCTTTGGTGAATGTACGGCTCGTTAGGCTTTGTGTCGAGGAAATCACACTTTTTTCCTTTTTAATTACCAGCATTAAGGAGCTGAAAGAAATTGTTTAACTAGAAGTTCATATCCCTCAATCCTCCTAGATAGTCAGAACACTCACCTTCTACCTGGAATGGGTGAGGCACTGGCTGTGGGGAACCCTATGGGAGAACGCGTAAGAGCACTAAGACACACAAACTCCCACCAAAGGTACAGACGAACAAAGGACACATTCAAAGGAACTCAGCAACAGCTAACCATACATACCGTGACACCAACACCATCACGTTGTTCTCCTGATCCACACTATACCGTCGAACATAGACATAATCCCGTGAATACATTGGGTACTAAAGAAATGGAGAGCCAGGATTAGTGTTGTGTATCACGTGGTCTTGAGAAAGTAAAACCAGAAGTAAAAATACTCACAGGAAAATGTGTTACCCAGTGAAGAACCTCAGAACCACTAACCACGTCCCTCTCGATCACCTCCAGCTTGATTACCAGGGCATCCCACTTTTTTCTATATTCTGTGTCCAGCTAGGGAAAGACAGAAGACCATGAAGACTCAAGAGATCCAGGACAAAGCTGTTCTCAAGATGCCTGAGCCTCTGACTCAAGGCCTTATTATAAGGGAACAGTGATCTGATCTAAAAGACAGTGCCGCAGTGTGAGAGACATGGCTGGATAACAGTTTATAACAAATGACTTTTAAAATCCCTTAATGTAGGCCATGATCGTTATACTGAATGTGAATGCTAAAAAGAAAAGGACAAAGCAAAGTAAGAAGAAAAATATTGCAATAGATGTGTCAGAGAAGACACAGCCAACAGTGATATAAATATGTAAGGATGAGACAATTCTAAAAATTTTATACAGACAAAAAAGTCCAAAAGTATGAGCAGACACTGCACACCAAGAATTGCAAGCAGCATATTTTTTAAATTTCTGTTATCACTAGCAACCAAGGAATTTCAAATTAAGACAAACAAGCACATCCAAACCAATAAAAATTCAACACAAACTGACAAGTGCTTAGGGGAAAGTGTACATCTGCACATTACTGGCGGGTGTTGTTAACTCAGTACTAGTTCTGAGAGTCCGACAAAACAAATAAAAAAATCAGGAAGAAAAAAATGTCTTTGCAGAACTCTAGATGACACCACTCCCCTGTCACTTTTTTACATTTTTGTTTCAAACGTTTCCCACCCGCTCAAGAGCAAAGAAGTCTCTGAACAGAGGCTCTTCATCCTTCTTAAACAAACGTCTTCAACATGGAAATGTTCCAGGCTAAAGGAGGCGAAAGAGACGTGACAACTAAATGTAATCTGACTGGATCTGTACTGGAGGGAAAATGCTATAAAGTAGCGTTACTGGGTCAACTGACAAAAACGGAATACAAACAGAAGATTATATAAAAGTGCTGCATCAGCGTTAAATTTACTAATTTGGATAACAGTACCGTGATCAGACAAAAGAATTACGTCTAATCTTAGGAAATATACACTGAAGGAATTAGGGATAAAACGCCATGATGTATGTAAGTAACTTACCCTCAAAAGGTTTGGATAAAAATTGTGTGTATATTCACATAATGTAAAGCAGTGGGAAAACGTTAAAAACAGATAAACATGAGTATATGGATTTCTTACACTATTTTTATCCTTGCAATTTTTTTTCTGTAAATTTGAAATTACATCCAAATAAAAAGTTTTTTAAAATTTAAAACTTCTGCATGAAAAGAATTCAAAAGAATGAAGCTGGAACTATACCTCACACCATATACAAAAATCAACTCAAAATGGATTCACGGCCTATACGTAAGAACTACAACCATAAAACTCTTAGAACAAAACATGGGGTAACGCTTTGGGACCTAGTCTGTAACACTAGATTCTTAGATATGACACCAAAAGCATAAGCAACAGAAGACAAAATAGGTAAATTAGACTTCATCAAAATTAAACATTTGCGCACCAAAGGACTTTATCAACAAAAGTGAAGAGACAACCTATAGAATGGGGAAAAGAATATTTGGTAACCATGTATCTGGTAAGGGTTTAGTATCCAGAACATATATTAAGAACTCCTACAACTCAACAACAAAGAGACAAACAACCCAATCAAAAAACGGACAAAGGACTTGACTACAGAAGATGTACAAATAAATGGTCAATGCTACAACACGGATGAACCTTGAAAACACTGCTGAGCGAAGTACGTCATCACAAAAGGACAAATAGTGTCTGAACCCATATATGAAACATCTAGAATAGGAAAATGCGGAGAAAGAACCGCATGGGTGGCTGCCGGGGGAGGTGGGAGAGGGAGGAGGAGCCACTGCTGATGTGGCTCTGAGCTTCTGTCAAGGGTGATGACAAAAGGCGGAATCAAATCATGGTGATGGCTGCACGGCTCACAACATGGAGAACGTAACTAACGTCGCTGAACTGGGCACATACTGTGCACGTGAAAATTATGGGAACAGCAAATGTTTTGTTATACGTATTTTACCACAATTTTAAAAAAGGGGCAAATCTATCACTGGTTTGTTTTGCCTGTTTTTGCACTATTTAAATGGAATTCTACCCTATGACCTCTTCTGTGTCTGGCTTCTTTGCTCAGCATAAATTCATCAATGTTAACCAGGTATAACAAGAGATTATTCCTTAAAAGCCTTCAAAATACTGCTCTGTGGGTAACGGTCATCAATTCACCCAGCACAAAAAGAGTGACTCTGGAGCAGGTGAAGAAACAAACCAACTATAGGCAGACGCTGACACTTAGGTGACCTGGGCCACACTAATCAATGCAAGTTTGTATCTATAAAGTAAGCTATGAAACAAAGCTCAACAAAACCAAACTCACTGCCGTAGAGTCGAGTCTGACTCATAGCGATCCTACAGGACAGAGCAGAACTGCCTCATAGCGTTTCCAAGGAGCGGTTAGTGGATTTGAACCGCCAACCTTTTGGTTAGCAGCCAAGCTCTTAACCACTAAGCCAGCAGGGCTCCACTAACTCTAAATAGAGCCAATTATGTGGGAAACAGAAGGAATCGGATGATTCAAGAATCTGATGAACAAGCTCAACCCATATGCTCTAAGCACAGTCACACTGCAGGTCAGATAAATTACTACAGGTGCCAAGGAACTCCAGGGAAGCGTCTAAATTCTTTTGGCTGAAACTAACATCTTAGTCATAAAGATGATTTTAAAAACGATAAATATGAAACTATAAAGCCTTCTAAAACACATCAAAGCATTCAAATTCACTTCTCCATTGTCTCCCCAACAGCCCTGTAAGGAGACAGAACAGGTTTCATCCCCACAGGACGAGACAAAGAAACTATGAACATACATTTACCCAGATGCTATGCAATGTGGAACGAGAGGTACGAAGAGCTAGCTGGATGTACAGAAGCCAGTGTCACATGTGAGTCAGAGGTATTATTCATCTGACAGTAGTAACTGGCTTTCTAGGCTCAGAAGCCCCCAGTGTGGAAACAAAACTTAACTCACCTGAACATTGAAGAACTGCCGGGGTGTCACATCTGTGTAGGTTCCAAAAACTAGAATGACAAGAAACAATGAGGTGCATCACTCGTCCTATTCCTACCGCTTAACTGCACTTTAATTACAGAGTACGACACATCTTAAAAGCAGCTTCAGAAACTAGAAGTCCTGCGGGGGCAGCGACCAAGACAAAGACGACCTATGGCAAGGACTACACTGGACTCCTGTCATCCGGGAGAAGAAAAACAACAAACAGAAAAGCATGGAAAATTTTCTGAGGAACAATCAGAACAGAATGCTTTAACGAGGCATGAGGACCCAGGCAACCATGGACACACTTCAAAGGCAGCCAAGCTGGGGCTCACCTCTGTACCGGGGGCTCACCTCTGTACCGGGGGCTTACCTCTGTACTGGTAAAGGGGGGTGCCTGTGATGGGACGCCGCCACAGCTTAAAGTGTTTCTTATCCATCACCATTTCCCATGGCTGCGCTCGGTCCCCTGACTCTTCATTTCCTTCTGTTTGGGATTTTGGTTCCGGGGAGTGGTGCTCAACTCCAGAGCTCTGAAACACACCTGACATTTCCTCCAACCGTTTCATCTCGTCAATGGATCTGGAAAGGAGAAAAACAGGTACGACACAGGTGGCTGGAGTCAGGCCCTGCTTTCCCTGGAAGAGAAACAATTTAGTTTTAAGATTTTCACTTGTCATTAATAAAAGCAAATATTGTCATAATGAAGTACAATTCTCTTTGATAGTTGTATATTGGTTTAGAAAACAGACAATGCATTTGTTAATTATGATTGATGGGATATTTCCACTATTTTTTATGCTAACAATACTTTGAGGTCTAATTTACATACAGTAACATGTCTTAACCATACAGCTCAATGGATTTTGACAGACATCTACGTAACCATCTCCCAGATCAAGATACAGAATATTTCCCGCACTGTAGAAGGTTCCAGGTTCCCTTCTGCCCTTTCCCTCCCCAGGCAAACACTACTCTGACTGCTATCACCAAGGATTAGTTTCGCTTGCTCTTGAACTTCATATAAATGAAATCATACAGCATGTGTTCTTTTATAACTGACTTCTCTCACTAATGTTTCTGAATTTCACCCATATTGTCCTAGTTTGTTTTTTATTATTACTTAGTATTCCATTATATGAAAACACCACAGTTTATTCATTCAGGCAGATGGACATGTACATGGTTTCCAGTTTTGGGCTATTAAGAATGAAGCTGATTAAGAACATTCTTATACAAGTCTTTATGTGGACATATACAGGTAGTCTCTGACTTATGACATATTCGAGTTACTATAAACAGCACTTACAACCATCCTTTTTTTGGTACATCTTATCACTAGTAATATGTACTACATACAATGTGGAGGCACATAATTTGCTGTTATCATTTTCATGCCAACCTCCAAAGACAAATACAGATCAGAGTTATAGATACTGATAATAAAAGGGCAGTAATAATCAAAACTTATTTAAAAATGAGGTATTCAACTTATGTCAAAACTGACACGACAGAGTCATCAAAACAGAACCCTGTCGTAAGTCAGGGACTACCTGTACTTTCATTTCTCTTGGATAAATATGTAGGAGTAGAACTGCAAGATCATAGTATGTTTAACTTTATTAGAAATTGCCAAACAATTCTCCAAAGTGGTTATGCCATTTCACACTCCCACCAGAATCGTATAGATTCTGTTCCATTTTGGTGAGTGGCATCTGGCGTCTTAAAAGCTAGCAAGCGGCCATCTAAGATGCATCAATTGGTCCCAACCCACCTGGAGCAAAGCAGAATGAAGAACACCAAAGACACTAGGAAAATATTAGCCCAAGAAACAGAAAGGGCCACATAAACCAGAGACCCCATAGCCTGAGACCAGAAGAACTAGATGGTGCCTGGCTGCCACCAATGACTACCCTGACAGGGAACACAACAAAGAGTTCCTGATGGAGCAGGAGAAAAGTGGGGTGCAGAACTTAAATTCCAGTAAAAAGACCAGACTTAATGGTTTGACTGAGACTGGAAGGACCCCAGAAGACATGGCCCCCAGACTCTCCGTTAGCCCAGAACTGAAACCATTCCCAAAGCCAACTCTTCAGACATAGATTACACTGGACTGTAAGACATAAAATGATACTCGTGAAGAGACTGCTTCTCAGCTCAAGTAGATACATGAGACTAAATGGGCAGCTCCTGTCCAGAGGCGAGACGAGAAGGCAGAGAGGGTCAGGAGCTGGTTGAATGGACACAGGAAATCTGGGGTGGAAAGGAGGAGTGTGCTGTCACATTACAGGGAGAGCAACTAGGGTCACATAACAATGTGTATATAAATTTTTGTATGAGAAACTAACTTGAACTGTAAACGTTCACTTAAAGCACAATTAAAAAAATAAAAGAATTCTGGTTGCTCCACCTCTTTGCTGCAACTTGGTACTGTCATTCTTTTTAATTTTAGACATTCTGGTGAGTAAGTAGCAAGGAACACAGAACTGATATAAACCACTGATGATCACTAAAAAAACCACACTAATTAACTGAACCATTAAGTGAACTCAAACAGTCTTTTGTACATCATTAAACTAACATTTAATGAGCATATACTGTGTCTAACTAGCACAGTGCCTGGCACATGATAAATGTTAACAAATGAATATACAGGAAGCACGATAAGGGAAACAAAACAAGGAGACTGTCTATGCCCTTAGGAAGTTTACAACTGAATTGTGGAACTCACAGCCTCAGAAACTAAACAAAACAAAAAGAAAAATTTAAGGGGGGAAAAAATCCAATAGTGAACTAATTAAATAACAACTGGGACAAAACTAAAACATGAAAACATTCTCCAAAATGGATAAATATTTTATTCACTTTGAGTCCCTAGCTGTTGCTGCTAGTTGCTGTCAAGTCGGCGCCGACTCATGGCGACCTTATGTATAACAGAACTAGACGCTGACTGGTCCTGTGCCATCTCCATGACCTCTGATATGTCTGAGTCCACTCTTGTAGCTATTCTGTCAGTCCACCTCATTATAGATTGCCCTTGTTTTCGCTGACAGTCTACTTTACAAACAAGATGTCGTCTTCTAGCAACTAGTCTTTACCAATGACGTATCCAAAGTAAACGAGCCAATGCCTTGCCATCCGTGCTTCTAAGGAGCATTCTGGTTGTATTTCTTGTAAGACTGATTTGAAAGGAAACCAACATTTACTATTTAAACTCCTCTAAAGCACTGGTCTGAAAGGAATGCAGTTTGTAGGACAACAGTCTTTAAAAATATTTCAAGGACAACAATTAGTCTTCTAATGTAATTACACACCCGATTCAATCCTCTGTACACACTGAAAACTCAAAATTTAACAACTTAAATGGAAAGAACTAGAATTTCGGAGGCATTATCTCTGACCTATTGAAAGCTGGACACAAAGAGGACTCATTCTAAAGCACAAGGTTATTTTTAAGGCTGTAAGGAATGCTAGTACAGCCAATGTCCTAATTCACACGAATCCATGGCAAAGGTCATTTGTACTGCCATTCTTAGGGGAGCTATCGCCACAGGGGTGCCCCTTAAACTAGCAAATATTATTTAAGATGGAAGGCGCCGTGGTGGTGCAGTGGTAAGCACCAGGCTGCTAACTGAAAGGTCAGCAGTTCCAACCCACCAGCTGCTACGCAGGAGAAAGATGCAGCAGTCTGCTTCCATAAAGATCACAGCCTTGGCGAGATGAGAAGGCAGAGAGGGTCAGGAGCTGGTTAAACGGACAGGGGAAATCCGGGGTGGAAAGGAGGAGTGTGCTGTCACAGTATAGGGAGAGTAACCAGGGTCACATAACAATGTACGTATAAATTTTTGTATGAGAGACTAACTTGAATTGTAAACTTCCACTTAAAGCACAACAATAAAAAAATAGTAATAATGACAGGCAAAAAAAAAAATCACAGCCTTGGAAACCCTACGGGGCAGTTATACTCTGTCCTACATAGTCGCTATGAGTCAGAATTGACTAGACAGCAACAGGTATTCAAGATGAAGCAGCAATGGCAGAATTTTCTTTTTTAAGATTTCCCAGTACAATATGTGAAATGCTCCCTTTGTCACTCCTGTGATCATTTTACAAGTGATATAGTCAGCCACCCAAAACTGAGTCCCACCATTAAAAGGTTCAACATTAAAAAAAGTCCAATAATACCAGGCCAGGCTCTTGATCCTGAGGACTAGAAGAGAAAGGGAAGCTGTACACGTAACATTTTAGTGCATGGGGATAAAAAGGAGCGTGTTTATAATTCGTTGCCTCTCTTGGCCTAATCCAAAACAAATTCCAACTGCAGAATGATAAACTGCAGCACTCAGTCAGAACAAAGGATAACAATGAAGCTCCTCAGCTTTCAGGCAGAGAGGAGAATGAATGTGAGGCATTGTGGTTGAGACTCAGGGTGCTAGGAGAATCACTTACAAATGAGATCAGCTACTTAATTTAGAAAGCAAAGTGTTTCTGTTGTTTTGGCCTTAATCAGACTCTCCCAAAATGACTACTTTAATGTCTTTTAAAGATAGTACAGTGAAAAATCTTACACAGAGGATCTGTATTCTGGGAAAATCCTAAGAAGGTTTATGACTGCCCTCTCATGGCATGGGTTTAAAACAGTACACAGTGTACTGAAAACGTGGACTCCTGTGTCAGACATCTAGCCCAACACTCATTAACTAGAATTTTAATTACTTAACCAGTTCTGTCTATTTCTTAATCTGTAAAATGGGGAAAATAAGAGCATCTCCCTCCCAGGCTGGTTGTGAAGATGAAGTAAACTTAGATGTGAAGTGCTCAGTACCTGCCACAGAATAAGCGCTCAAAGGTTAACTATTAGGATACTGACAAAAAACTAAGGTACAGAAAAATCTGATTTCATTGTCTCCGCACTCAATTTAAAATGTGTATGTATAAACGGGCAGCATTGTTCTGGAGGATAACCGACAAACCATAATACTAAAAAAATGTGCACACCCTTTGACCTACAAATTATACTTCTAGAAATTTATGAACGTATGTATTAATGGTTTTACATAAAGAGGATTTTACCTATATTGTGTTATTTGTAGTGGCAAAATATTAGAAACCACGTATCCATGCAATAGTAAGAGACAGTAGCAAAAATCATCTATACTAGACCAAACAGTCAACAGTTACTCTAAAGATGAGAAGGTAATGGGGCAGGGAAACTATATTACTGGAAACAGAACAACCAGAATGGAAATAATGAGAATGTTGATACTTTGTGAAAAATGTAACCAATGTCACTGAACATTTGTGCAGAAATTGTTAAATGGGAACCTAATTTGCTGTGTAAACTTTCACTGAAAACACAATATTACTTTAAAAAAAAAAAGTACCACACCAATGCAAGATGTTAATAAGAGGAAAAACTGTGCAGAGGGAAGAAGAGGTTACATGGGAATTCTCTGCACCTTCAGGTCAATTTTTCAGTAAACCTAAAATGCTCTCAAAAAAAGAGTATAGCATAACATTGCACAGCTGTTAAAAATTATGCTGTTTTGAAAACAATAACTGATAGCATACAAAAAAGTTCATGATATACCATTAAATGAAACAGGCTGAAAAACTTATGTACAGCAAGTGTGCACACATGCACATACACATCTACATATTTATATGTATTTAAAAGTCTGGAAAAAAAGTAACTAAAATATCAATCGGTGTCTCTGGGTAGTAGAGCCATAACTAAGCTTTTTTTTTTTTTTTCCCCGCTTATCTTACTTTCTACAGTATTACTATGAACACATTTTCCTTCTATTAAATAGAAAATCAAAGTTACTTTTTTAAGTACATTGGTACTAAGACTTCAGCCTAACTTGGTGAAGCATGCACTACACTAAGAATAATTTGTTACTCTTTCAGATATATTTTACATCAGAAACTGATCTGGTTCACTTAAAATTACTAAAATTAAGCAGTTAACCTGAGAAGCTTTTGAAAAGTGGCTATCTCTAACTAAACGGGTAATTAAAGCTATTTGAGAAATGGTTTTATGTCATGTTAAGAAAAACTACTACTTTTATCAAACATCCTACAAACTATTACATCTAAATAAAACAAAACACTAGTAAAAGTATTCAGTGTTTTCTTCAATCACTCAGTCTCACAAAACAACGCGAGAATTTCTGAATATTCAGATGACACTAACAGAACGTTCTGTTTATATTCCTCTAGAGAATAGAAAACTGGCTTTTGTGATTTAATTTCCAATATTTTTTATAACTTAAAATTCAATATTCCTCAGGTGGGATATCTTCCCAAATTATAACAGAAATAAAACTTGGTAAACCAGGATCATCACTTCAATGATGGATAAATCCAAGCACTCCCATAACTTTAGTTAGGCTGCTGATTAGACTTCCTTTAAAAAAACTTAATTAAGAAAACATTAGATTATTCTTTGGAGAGCACTCTGACAGTTACCTATCAAAGATAAAGACGCACATACTCTTTAAACCAAATTTCACTCATAGGTATAGACCACAGGTAGACTCTTACACAGAAGTCCATGAGGACGTTTGAAGGAAGTGCTGTCTGAAATAGCATGCAAACAAAAATAACCTTGATGTCTATCAACACAATAAATACATTTTTCTATATTCAAACAATGGATCACTAGCATTGAAAAGAAATGAATAGGCCACATGCATCAACAAGAAAAAATCTGAAAAACCTGATGAATAGAAAAGCAAGTTGCAGAAAGATACTTACAGTATACTATTTACATACAGTTTTAAAAAATTAAGATAGAATTCACACACCAAAAAATTCACGATTTTAGCAAAGGACATGAACACGCACTTTACCACAGAAGACATTCAGGCAGCTAACAGATACATGAAGAAATGCTCACAATCATTAGCGGTTAGAGAAATGCAAATCAAAACTACAATGAGATACTATCTCACCTCAACAAAGCTAACATTAATCCAAAAAACACAAAATAATAAATGTTGGAGAGGTTGTGGAGAGACTGGAACACTTATACACTGTTGGTGGGAATGTAAAATGGTACAACCACTTTGGAAATTGATTTGGCGCTTCCTTAAAAAGTTAGAAATAGAAGTACCATACGATCCAGCAATCCCACTTTTTGGAATATATCCTAGAGAAATAAGAGCTGTCACACAAATAGATATATGCATACCCATGTTCACTGCAGCACTGCTCACGATAGCAAAAAGATGGAAACAACCTAGCTGCCCATCACCGGATGAATGGATAAGCAAACTATGGTATATTCACACAATGGAATACTTACTACACAACGATAAAAAACGATGAATCTCTGAAACATAACATGGAGGAATCTGGAAGGCATTATGCTGAGTGAATTTAGTCAGTCGCAAAAGGACAAATATTGTATAAGACCACTATTAGAAGAACTCAAGAAAAGGTTTAAACACAGAAGAAAACATTCTTTGATGGTTATTAGGGTGGGGAGGGAGGGGGTATTCACTAATTAGATAGTAAACAAGGATTATCTTAGGTGAAGGGAAGGACAACACACACTACAGGGGAAGTCAGCCCAACTGTACTAAACCAAAAGCTAAGAAGTTTCCTGAATACAACCAAACACTTCGAGGGACAGAGTAGCAGAGGCCAGGATCTGGGGACCATGCTTTCAGGGGACATCTAGGTCAACTGGCATATCAAAGTTTATTAAGAAAACGTTCTGCATCCCACTTTGGTGAGTGGTGTCTGGTGTCTTAAAAGCTAGCAAGCAGCCATCTAAGACACATCAATTTGTCCCAACCCACCTGAAGCAAAGGAGAATGAAGAACATCAACAACACAAGGAAAATATTAGCCCAAGAGACAGAAAGGGCCACATAAACCAGACACTGCATCAGCCTGAGACCAGAAGAACTAGATGGTGCCTGGCTACCACCAATGACCACCCTGACAGGGAACACAACAGAGAGTCCCTGACAGAGCAGGAGAAAAGTAGGGCGCAGAACTCAAACTCTATTAAAAAGACCAGACTTAATGGTTTCACTGAGACTGGAGGGACCCCGGAAGACATGGCCCTCCGGCTCTCTGTTAGCCCAAAACTAAAACCATTCCCGAGGCCAACTCCCCAGACAAAGATCAGACTGAACAATGGGACATAAAATGATACTCGTGAAAAGTGTGCTTCTTAGCTCAAGTAGATACATGAGACTAAATGGGTAGCTCCTCTCTGGAGGGAAGACGAGAAGGCAGAGATGGTCAGAAGCTGGTTGAATGGACACGGGAAATCCAAGGTGGAAAGGAGGAGTGTGCTGTCACAGTACAGGGAGTGCAACCAGGGTCACATAACAATGAGTGTATAAATTTTTGTATGCGAAACTAACTTGAATTGTAAACTTTCACTTAAAGCACAATAAAAAAAAAGTAAAATAAAAAAGGAATTCACTATTTTAAAGTGTACTATTTGGTGGTTCTCAGTATATTTACAAAGTTGTACAACCATCACCAGTATCTAATTCCAGAACATTTTTCTAACCCCAAAAAGAAACCTGTATCCACCAGCAGTCACTCATTTCTGCCTCCTAACCCCTGGCAACCACTAATCTACCTTCTGTCTCTATGGATTTGCTTATTTCATATAAATGGAATTACAGACTATGTGGCCTTGTGTCTGGTTTCTTTCACATGTTTTCAAGGTTCATCCATGCTATAGCATATATCAGTACTTCATTCCTTTTTATAGCTAATATTACATTGCATGAATATTGCACATTTTGGTTATCCATTCATCGGTTAATGGATATTAGGATTATTTCTACTTTTTTGCTATTACGAATAATGAAGCTATGAACACCATGTGCAAGTTTTTGTGTGAACATATGGTTTCAATTCTCTCGAGTATATATACCTAGGAGTGGAAGTGCTGGGTCATATGGTAACTCTACGCTTAACCCTTTTGAGGAACTGCCAGACTTTTTCCCAAAGTGGCTGTATCATTTTACATTCCCATCAGCAATGTATGAGGGTTCCTAAAATGTGTGTCTTCTGATAACAAATCTAAATATCTTCTCTGACACCAACTGCAAGTACAGTTCTTCTTCTTCTGAGCTTAACCACCGGCAGCTAGGTCAGATCTCACAGGTTAAAGGGCACAGTCTTCCACACGAGCTGAGAGTTTGGGAGTCCCCAGGATAACTGCACTTCTGACCTGCAGGCTAAAAGTTCAGGGGTTCCCACTATACCCTCAGGTTCAATAATTTGCTAGAATGACTTAAAGAATTCAAGAAAATACCATACTTATGATTACAATTTTATTGTAAAGGACAGAAAAGAAGAAATGCATAGGGTCAGGTCTGGGAGGGTCCCCAACATGGAGTTTCTCTACCTCCTAGGGGAGTCACCCACCCTGTATATCAATGTCTATCACCAACCAGGAAGCTCATCAGAGCGCCAGTGTTCAGTTTTTACTGGTGCTTCATTATATAGGCATAACTGATTGAATCACTGCCCATATGGTTGAATTCAACCTCCAGCCCACTCTCCTCCCCAGAGGTCGGCTGATAACACCTGGTAGGTCTTTCTGGTCCTTCTGGTATGGCCAGTTCCTACCCAGCATGAGTCAGCTCATTAGCAGAACCTATTAGGTGTGGTATGAAGCCCTCCAGGAATAACAAGACATTCCAATCACTCAAAAAATTCCAAGTGTTACTTCCCAGAAACAGGGGACAAAGGCCAAATTCTTTGGGTAAAATAATTCTTCACAGCAGTTTCCATTTCTCCACATTCTCACCAACACTTATCATCTGACCTTTTGATTCTAATCCATCCCAGTAGGTATGAGGTAGCAGCTCACTGTGGTTCTGATTTGCATTTCCCTAGTGAAATTGAGGAAACCCTGGTGGCTACTGATTAAGAGTTATGGCTGCTAACCAAAAGGTCGGTGGTTTGAATCCACCAGGTGCTCCTTGGAAACCCTGTGTGGCAGTTCTACTCTGTCTTAGGGGTTACTATGAGTTGGAATCAACTTGATGGCAGTGGGTCTGGTTTTCTTCGTTAATGATGTTGAACATCATCTCATGTGCTTACCGGCCATCTGTATATCTTCTTTGTCGAAATAGCTACTCAAATCCTTTGCCCATTTTTAAATTGAGTTATTTGATTTTTCATTGCTGTGTTCTTTACAAAACAAAATGTGTAAAATTTTTAAACGAGATTAATTGAGCTATAAACTTTCACCTAAAGCACAATTTAAAAAAAAGTTGTATGCTGGATACTGGTCCCTTATCAGACAGACAATCTGCAAATATTTTCTCCCATTCTGTAGGCTGTCCTGTCACTTTCTTGATCGTGTCTTTAGAAGCACAAAAGTTTTTAATTTTGATGAAGTTCATTTATCTATTTTTTTCTGGTTTCTTGTGTTTTTGGTGTCATATCTAAGAAATCATTGCCTAATCCAAGGTCATGAGAATTTATACCCACATTTTCATCTAGAGATGTATAGTTTAGCTCTTATATTTAGGTCTATGATCCATTTTGAGCTACGTTTTCTATATGGTATGAGGTAGGGGTCAAATTCATTCTTTTGCAGGTGGACATCTAGTTATTACACAGCCATGTGTTGAAAAGACTATTTTTTCCCTGTTGAATTATCTTGGCACTTTTGTTGGAAATCAACTGACTATAAATGTAAGGTTCATTTCTGGACTCACAATTCTATTCCAATGATCTATATCTCTGTCCTTATGCCAGTGCCATACTGTCTTGATTACTGTTTTATTCTGGGTACAAAAAAAAACTATTTGAGCTAATAAACAAGTTCAACAAGAAAGATAACCTACAGAATGGGAAAAAATATTTGCAAATCATGTATCTGGTAAGGAATCAATATCCAGAATATAGCATTTTGAATAATTTTTAAAATAGGAAGTATGAACCCTCCAATTTTGGTTTTCTTTTTCAAGATCATTCTGGTTATTCTGGGTCCTTTGCATTTCCATATAAATTTTAAGATCAGCTTGTCAGTTTCTACAAAAAAGAGCAACCTGGGATTTTGATAAGGATTCCACTGAATCTATATTTGGAGAGTATGGCCATCTTAATATTAACTTTGCCAATTCATGAATATGGGATGTCTTTCCATTTACAGTGACACTGTGAGAGCCTGAACTTGCCTGGACTGCCTTATTTTTCCAGGTCTCAAAAGTTTTCCGCCTTTAACAGGGTGCGGTCTTATCACTTTTCTATCGCTCACATTAGTGGAAAACATTTTAGTTTTCCTTCTCTGACAGGTTTCCGCGTTATGCAGTTCTGGCTTTCACAGGTTTTACAGTATTTATGTTGTTTTCAATTTCTTTCAATGATGTTCTGTAGTTTTCAATGCAAAAGTCTTGTACTTCTTTTGATAAATGTATTCCTAAATATTTGACTCTTTTTGATGTCATTGTAAATGGAATTGTTTTCTTAATTTCGTTTTCTGATTGTCCATTGCTAGTGTATAGAAATAAAATTGATTTTTGTATATTGATTCTGTATCCTGCAACCTTGCTGAACTTGTTTATTAGCTCAAAGTTTTAATGATTTGTTAATATTTTCGATATGCAAAATCATGTCATCAGTGAACATAGTTTTACTTCTTCCTTTCTATCTGGATGCCTTTTATTTCTTTGTCTTGCCTAATGTCCTTGGGTAGAATCTCTAGTACAATGTTGAATAAAAGTGGTGACAATGGACAACTTTGTCATGTTCCTGATATTCAGGGGAAAGCTTTCAATCTTTCACCATTAGTATGATGTCAGCTATAAGTTTTTCACAGACGCCTTTTATAGGTTTAGGAACTTTGCTTCTGTTCCTAGTTTGTTGAATGTTTTTATCATAAAGTGTGCTGGATTTTTTTCAAAGCTCTCTCTACGTTGGGATGATCATGTGATTTTTGTCTTTTGTATCACCCTTGCATTCCTGGATAAATTCCACTTGATCATGGTGTATAATTATTTTTAGATGTTGTTGGATTCAATATTTGCTAGTATTTTGTTCGGGATTACATGAAGTTTTAAAACATATGAAATAATACCATATATTATACTATATATCATTTAGGAATGTATACATATGTATAAAGACATGGATGGGAATTATATACAACAAACTGGGATAATGGTTGCATTGGGGGAGAGAGGAGAATTCAATTAGAAAAGAGTAAAGAGTAAAGAGAAAGACTTAATTATTATTTATAATATTTTACTTCTTAAATATAATTCTATTTGTAATCTTTATATTATTCTTAAACCGTTTTAGATGTCTAAAATCCTTTATAATACTAATAAAAAAATGACTTGTATTTTTCCATTAACCTTTAAAAGAGCAGATAGAAAAGATTATGGCTGTCTATGTCTTATACAACTCTTTTGCAATTTAAGACTGACGAAGATACTAACTATTGATGCCCTCTATGTGAAATGCCCTTTCACCCTTAGCAAACTCCTCTTCAACCTTTGAAAAGCCTCATGCCTCAAAGGTAACTTCCTGGCAGAATTAACCAGCCCTTGGTTAATTTGGTCAGCTCGGCTGCTAACCAAAAGGTTGGCTGCTCAAATCCACCAGCCACCCCTTGGAAACTCTATGGGGCAGTTCTACTCTGTCCTACGAGTCGGCAACACGTTCCCTCTAGACATCTACTTTTTTATTCCTCTATAGAGACATATCACTGTAATTAATGTATTTCTACATCTGCCTCCCTTACTAAACTATAAATGCCCTAATGGCCCAGAACGTCTTCTTCTTACTGTATTCCCAGTGCCTAATAAGTGCCTGCTAAACATTAGACATGTAACAGATTTTTACTAAATAAATTAAGATGGACGTAGGCCTCAATAATTAAAATTCCTACTAAAAGACTACATTAATATATTGTTTTAAAAGCCAAAAAATTCGAAGTTATACTGGTAATCCAAGATAAAAGGTTTAGAGCGATCCAAAGTGATGGTGAGTCTAGAGATGTGTTCTACTTTGGGCTGTGTCTCCAACTGGCTGTGTGAACTTTAAGCCAGTCATTTTTGAAATGCTCTCCTTTTTTTTCCACCTGTAAAATAAAGATTTTATTTCTTGAATGTTCCTATTAGCTCTAAAATTCTATTTCACTGAATTTTAAACCTTGAACTTAAAATATTTATGTGGAGGACATTTGTTGTTTTGACCACCTGAAACCCCTTCCTATTTGAGACCCCCCCCCCCCAAAAAAAAACCAAATGCACTGTAGTCAGTCAATTCCGACTCACAGCGACCCTACAGGACAGACTAGAACTGGCCCCTGGGGTTTCCATGGAGCAGCCGGTGAATTCGAACTGCCAACCTTTTGGTTAGCAGACAAACTTAAACCACTATGCGACCAGGGCTCCCCTATTTGTGGAGAATCCCAAAATAGGTAGGATGCAGCACCCTGCACCTTAGTAGTTAGAGAGCACAGCTCCTTATTAAGTGAGGTTAGACACTCCCGGTACCAGCTTTGAATCTTATGGAAATAACACAAATGTACAGGAGCTTTTGGAGATCATTCTCAGTGATCTTGAGGAGGTTGAGAGTCCAACAGTGCCACTGGTCTAGGGACAGCAACACCAGCAATGCTGCCCTAAGTAGATCATTCCTGTAGCAGGTCATGGTTGCTCTTTCAGCTAACCTGTACGCTGACCTTCCTGTCAGTGCTCTGAGTGACCTAATACCCCTCTGATTAGTAGTTTGCTCCTTTTGGGCTTAAGTTAACCAATCTCAGTTTCTTTGCTTGCAACCAAGAAACCTGACCAATACAGCAGCCACGAACCCTGACCAATACAATTTACACTGAAGTCTGGAAAAAAATTTTTTTTTAAATTTGTAATTTAAAGTTTAAAAACAGGATTGACTGCAAATGTATATAGAAATAGTGAAGGAGCCTTAGAGCTGGCAACAAGATCTTTCAGAGGAGAAAGCAAAAGCCAAATCACAGCTAGATTTCTCACAGAAAAATTCAGGTATCATATGGTACCAATTATGGAATTTTTCAGAACTAGTAGAGCATCCTTCAATAATAATTAAATATCACTCCTGAATGTCATTCTGAACACATAATGAAAAGGAGCAGGAATGTTTCCACCAGTGGAATGTCTTATTTCGACAACAGGAGCTCATAAAAGAACTATATAGTAAAGAAGTTTTAAGATGAATGACTATAGGCAATATTTTTTAATGGCGTTCTAAGACCCCAGGTGGTATAGAGCTTCTGACCCACTGCTTAATCAGCTTCTCCTATATAATTAAAGGTAACTAGGTAGCCTTGATTAAAACTTTGAGACTAAGTCATGGTAAAGAGATGAAAATATCTTGTGAAGGCATTTTTTCAAAAGCACAGTATGAATACTGGAGCAAGAAAACATCATGCAAATGTAAATTATTAATACAGTTATTATGCCCCAAGGTTTAACAATCACTGAAGGGTCTCTCAACTTCTAAATGTTGACATGACAGACATAATTAACACACAGGAGCAAAAAGTCACTCACTATCATATACATGGAGAAAGCAAAAACCTCTAACCATACGTATCTCTGTAGCCTTTTGGCCAAATCTTGTTTGGACCAGAAAGGCACCTAAATCTTGGTATCTAAGAGACTTAAACAAGTAATAAGGAGAGAAAGAAGGACAAAAGAATTACTTCCAAAATAGTACCAGAAGCAGCAGTTCAAAGAAAGACAGTCAATACTTCCCTTTCCCTGAAACTAAAATCATTTCAGTATTTGATAAAGGCTGGACTGACAGCCATGGAGACAGAAGACATATAACCATGAAAACAGAATAATAACACATCTGGATTACCTAATGGTCCTGCCTTCAGTTTAGAACTTGACATAGAACTCCAAAATGATTCAAATGAAGCCATCCCTGCAATTAGAAATTTCAACAAGGACAACTGCCTCATTTTACATATTCCCCTCCTCAAATCCCAAATTACCGTCAAAGTTAGCAACTCTGAAGTACTACTGATATGGGAGATGCCCAGAAATAAAAGCTATCAAAGAACTCATTGCAATTCTAGGCTAACGAGTTAACGGCTAAATAATGAAGACAATCTCAAAAAGTTCAGGTCAGCTTTTATGCAGTTCTGATTATCTAACATGGGTACATCAATAAGATACCCTAAAGTGACAGCGGCAAAAAACAGTAATAATTCCTTTAAGGCAAAAGGACTTTAGGCTGATCATTTATCTGGCTAATAACCTACTGAAAGGTTAAAGTTATTTTGAATGCCCTGGAAGACAGAAATGGGGGGTAATGACCAATTTTCTTTATGAAACTTTACTGGAACTTATTTACTCAAATTTCTAGAACAATGAACTGTAACTTAAAAAAGGGGAGGAAGGGGGTTAATGGAATACTTCCCCCAAGCCCTCCTGTCTTGGTCATCTAGTGATGTTACAACAGAAATACCACAAGTGGATGGCTTTAACAAAGAGAAGTTTATTTCATCACAGTAAAGTAGGCTAAAAGTCCAAATTCAGGGTGTCAGCTCCAGGGGAGGGCTTTCTTCCTCTGATGGCCTTCTCTTCAATCTTCCCCCAGAGAAGGAGCTTCTCCACGCAAGGACCCCAGCACTCTGCTCCCAGCACTGCTTTCTTGGTAGTTTGAGGTTCCCCTGTCTCTCTGCTCACTTCTCTCTTCTATATCTCAAGAGATTGCCTCAGGACACAGTCCAGTCTTGTAGATTGAGTCCTGCCTTACTAACACAACTGCCGTCCATCCTCTCTCATTAACAGCATAGAGGCAGGATTTACAACATACAGGAAAAATCATACAATACCAGGAATCATGGCCCAGCAAAACTGATAAACACATTTTTGGGGGGACGTAATTCAATCCATGACACCTCCATATTTCTTAACCTCCTTTCTCTTTTTAATGCTGTAATTTTTTATTTAACTTTCCAACGCAATAAAAAACTGCTACTGTATTTTTCCATAAAATTTGCCTTGGGCTCACAAAATAAGAGCATTCTTTTGATACACTGTTTCAAAAACAGTGCTCAAAAGTTACTTTGCTTGTTTAATTGAAGCCAGTTGGGTAAGAATACTAAACCATGCATGCATCAAAAGATCTGACTTCTACCCCTGGCTCCAGCAGTGAGTTAAAATCACTTTACACAAGTTGCTTCCTTTCTCGAATTTCCTTGCTGCTGATAGATTAACGAGAGCCTATTAATATGTTCTCAAGCACAACAGAATAGAAAAGCAAGATTATTCTTTTTCATTCTGAATAGAAACTCAAATAATATAGGAATGCCAATTTAAAGCACAAATTCAAAGAGATGACCTCCACACCCCATCACTACTCAACCAAGATGTCAATATCAGAATTAGTTTGTACCAGGACAGGTTGGTACAGAAACAGCACAGACGAACCAAAGGCTGTGATTTACGGGCCATGTGACAATCTTGCTTTTCATCCATTAACAATGAAAGAAAACGCACTTGCCGGGCAACGCTCAACTGTGCTCCATTATGCAAGCTACCCAAAATCAACTAGCAAGAACAAAAAAATCTATGATGTCACAAGCCAGCTATGACAACCTCAGCAGGGCTTATTTTAAAGCAAACAGAACACTTAAACACCAAGCAAGAGAAGTTAACCTATACCCAGAATACTTAATAAAATGTAAACATGGCAAGCTCTCAAAACAAAGACCTAAAGAACCACGGTATAACCAAGATGTAGTTGAATAACATTATTATTTGACTTAGCAAATGTTAGGAAAACAACAACAATCCTCAGGATAGGAAACCTGATCAAATTTTAAGCATAAGAAAAACAGAATTCAACTGTGAACTGTTAAATGAGGGCCTTTAACAGAACAACCCAGAAGAGGGTCAAAGGCACCTTAAAAGTGCTCTGGCTGGCCTTCATCTGAGCTTCTGAAATTCCAAAGCTGGTAACCTGGAGCAATGCCTCTTTAGGAGTTGGGTTAGAACAAAGAGTGTTTCAACTGTACTTAGGTTTCAGAGACAGCTGGAAGGGAGGGTAAAAGAATGGACACCTGGCCTGGTCATCAACTGGTCTAATCGCTCCACCACAGTAGGCAATGAATGACTACTGACTCAAATGTTTACCACACTCATTTCCTAGCTGTTTTTTTCCCTCTAGCTCCTGCAAATGGGAGACATCCAATTGGGGATTTTTACCTCAAACTTCACCACTATGGAACATGGGTATATTAGTGTCAAAAACAGAATAATGAAAATTCGAATTAACAATTTCTCAATTTAAAAGTTTTCCTCTAGTAATGATTTTTTTTATTTCCTCACACTTAAGACTGTTTGATTAAAACAAATGGACATGCAGCAAAACACTACTACTGTAACCTAGGCAAACTCATGCTTTGCTACCTCAGTTTTGTGAATAAGGTTGTTTGTGGTTATGATTTTAAGTTGTACTTACAAAATAGCCATCCTTCCTGCTAGGAAAAATATTCCCAGTTCTTAAAATAGACTTAAATTTACCCACAATTCACCGTGCTGCCTGGCATCCAGGTGTTACACCTCCCAAAGAGGCCAGACTGTAAACTTCTTCATTGAGTATTCCCATTTTTAACCTAACCAAAAATGTGAAAGGGTTAGCTTCCTACTGAAGAAATGTCTAGAATAAACACACTTGTGTGGGATTTATCGGAGCCCTGGTGGCACAGTGGTTAAGAGCTGCAGCTGCTATCCAAAAGGTAGCAGTTTGAATCCACCAGCTACTCCTTGGAAACCCTATGGGGCAGTTCTACTCTATCCTATAGGGCTGCTGTGTGTCAGAATCAACTCGACAGCAACGGGTTGGGGTTTGGTGTGGGATTTATCAGGGAGAGGGGTTTGTTCCAGAATCATGAAACAGTCTTAAAAGTTTCAGAGTAAAGGGGCAGAGTGGGGGGGAGGGGAATAAGCACAATTTAAGAATGTGTTAGGAAAAAAACAAGCAAATAGAGACAATGTAATGTGAGCACATGGCAAGGTTTCTCTCTGAGTTTATTTGAAAACTGTAAAAAGTCTCAGATTTAGAACCGCAGATTAATACGTTCACTTTTCACACGGAAATTCTGATGTCAGCGTGACTTCAGAGCCTAACCTGGAGTGAGGCAGAGCCCCCACTGTGTTGTATTCTTTACCCGGCTTCCTCCCCTACAGTTCTGTATTGAAAAATCGTTTCCTTAGCTGGGCCTCCCCCCCCAACCCCCCATCCCCCCATCCCCAGCTTTGCATTTGAATCTTGCTTTTGCTTGGAGATTATATGGAAACCCCATTGCACCTGTGTAGTATGATTAAGAATTTTGCTGATGTAACGAGTATGAACTCCCTACTTGTAAACCCTTTTAAAAGTAACCTGCCTGCCCGCTCTTGGCCAGCAGTCTTGGCGGCAGCAGCTCCGACTGACTCCATTTCCTTGTACGACGACATAAAGATGCCTTTCCTGTTCTCCCACCTCAGTCTCTCGTTTATTGGCCAATACCGGTCACGCCGAGAAGAATCTAGGGTTTCGGTAACAAGAGTACTCCCAAAATTCTAGTTAGAGTAACAAAAAAACTGACCTAGTTCTTACAGGTTAAAATGTCTCGGCCGCTGGTTTGTCCAAGGAGGACAAAATCCTTTCCAGCCTAGTCATTCTGGCGACCTGAATCAGAGAGCACTCGTGGCGTTTCTCTGAAAAGCCGAGTCCCATCTGGATTAGTGTCACTCGGTAAATTACAGAACTACACCCCTGGGTCACGTTTAAAACCAGTTGTGCGTTTACACCTTCCTGGGCGTGTTAAAGATTAGAGGCCTTCACCATCACATTTATTTTTACAACGTTGTTTCTTTAGCGCCCTGCTTCCTATTCAAAGTCCCCCTCCTACGCGAATCCACACGTTCTTTTCTCGTTTCTAACCTGACAGACCCAAGGAACACATGGAACCAAACCCAATGGCGTTCGGAGTCACAGCGACCCTGTAGGACTCCAAGTGGAAGCGCCCCATAGGGTTCCGAGACTGTAATCTTTAGCAAGCAGGCTGCCATACCCTTCTCCTGAAATTAACACAAAAAGGTCAATAAAGCAACGTAGCTTGCTAAGGCTGGATCAATCCACTGCGCCGGCCCGGGGTCACCCGGAGACCGACAGAAAGGCGGCCCAGGAGCCGCCGCCCACCGACGCCCCCGCCCCACAGCCGAGCAGCGCCGGACCCACCTCTGCAGCTCCTCCTCCTGGATCCTCTCCTCGTCCCACACGAAGACGCCGGCGAGCGCCGCCATGAGGCTGCACACAGGGCCCGGGCGGCCGCGCAGCCGGCGCCAGAGGCGGCC
>NW_004443940.1:34664554-34666369 GCF_000243295.1 Trichechus manatus latirostris | reverse complement strand
AGCGGCGAAGCCGCCTCACGAGCTGCCCGCGGGGCTCTTCTCGGGCCGGGCAGACGAATGGGCCCAGAAGCGAGCAGCCGCCCTGCTGCAGCTCTCCTCAGCCAGCCGGCCGGCCGGAGCGCCCCTCACTAAGCTGAGGCCTGCAGCCGCGCCTCAGCCCTCTCTGCATCAACTGCTGAGGAAAAGTCTGCTCTGGGGCGCAAGCCGAGCATGGCAGCGGCCGAGGAGGAGGCCCACGACCGCTACAGGAGGCGCTCCCCGTCTCCCACCCCGAGCCGGTGCAAGGGCCGCGGTGCAGAGCGCGCGGGCACTAGCGAGGTGGGCAGCCGGGCCCCCCAGACGCCGAAGAGCTCCCAGTCGTCCGGCGGCGCCACATGCGCAGACGGCTCACCGCCTACTCCCTGTCGCCACCGCCCCGGCCGTTGATTGGACGCGGCGCGGCCTCCTGGCTGTTCATTGGCGACTCCGAGTGCCAGTCACCGCTCCTCCCGCCCCTCGCGCCGCGCGCGGGCCTCCTCTCTGACAAGGTTGGTGGTGCGGCGGCCGGAGCCAGTCAAGGGCACCGCGCGGCGCGAGGGTCGGGCTACGCAGCCGCCATTTTCCCGCCAGCCAACCTCCCCCGCTGGGAGCGCGGCCAGGTGCCTGATGGAACTTTGCGCGACGTTCAATTGTCATGAGGGGCGAGGACCGTCACCCCGTGGTCTAGCTGGAGCCCAGCTGGGGCAGGGTCCCCGCGCTGCTCTGCGGGCTGGAGCTGGGGACCGGCGGAGATGCATGTGATGACGGGGACGCTGGCTTCGGTAAAAGCCCCTCGGCCTGCCCGGCTGGCTCCCCCGAGAGCGCCGCTGAGAATCTGGGCCGCCAGAAAGGGCCCGAGGGCCCGAGTTGGAGCCCTCGTCGTTCAGCGAACCCCGCGGAGCGCGAGGGGACCGGGTCACGCCCGTAGAGCCGGGGACACTTTCGACGCCGCCACGTGAGCAGGTGGCCTGCCGAACTCCGGAAATGCTACCAGAGGGCAGCCGAATGGAGGTACTTGGGGCAAATGCCCCGGGTCGAGTAGCAGCTGCCTCTCCCCCCGGGACCCAAAGGTAAACAGGTTTCTAAACTCACCCTGCATGGCCCGTGAGCAGCCTGGCTAAATGATCTTATACTACTCGGTATCCAAACCTCATTAAAAACTGCCCACGTCCAATAGGAAAACCGTAATTTGTTTCCTCATTTTTTATGCTTATGCTTTCAGTACCTTAGTAACAAAAAAATTGTAAAGGGGCATATTGGTGTGAAAGAGGCTTTGTGTTGATTCCAAGGCAATGTGGTCTACATTTTGGAAATCTTACTTTAACTGTAGCTTAACATTTGAACAACGTGAGAGCAATTTTGAAAAACTGTTCCCTCTTTGCATATTTTTAAATTGACCCCAAATTCTTCATCATGAACTGAAGACTGCAAATGATGTGATTTTTGGTGTGTTGTAAAGATTATTTTAAAGTAAAACTTTTTTATTACTGTCAAGTGTATCCAATGAAATTTATATACCACAGTAATTTGGTAGTCTTAGTCTGGAAGCTTCGCTGAAACTTGTCCACCATAGGTGACCCTGCTGGTGCTCGAAATACCGGTGGCAAAGCTTCCAGCATCATAGCAACATGCAAAGCACCACAGTACAACAAACTGACAGATGGGTGGTAGTTTCCATAAGGAGAAGCTAATATTTATGCGTATATTTTCATCCATCCTTTATTTTAAATTTCCTTTTCTGATTCAGAGCAACTTATATTGTCTCTGAAACTTAGCTTTCTTGTATGTAAAATACGG
>NW_004443940.1:34638993-34663876 GCF_000243295.1 Trichechus manatus latirostris | reverse complement strand
TTTCATCCATCCTTTATTTTAAATTTCCTTTTCTGATTCAGAGCAACTTATATTGTCTCTGAAACTTAGCTTTCTTGTATGTAAAATACGGATAACGATGCCAGCCCTACCCATGTTCAAGGGTTGTAATGAGGCTCAGATGAGATTGTGAAAGTACACTGTAAACAGTAGAATTCTATGCAGGTTATAAGAGATAATTTAATTATTGTTGCCTCTTCTCCATCCCTTAGATAGAAAGAAAATTGAAATTATAATCCCCACATTACTGTTTCAGTCAAGGTTCTCTTTTTTTGTTGCAAACACTTAGAATCCACTCAAAGTAGTTTAAATAGGGAACAGAATTTGAAAGATACAAAAATGTCTCAAGAAACTTAAAATTCATGGGCAGGAAATGCAGTTGAGCTTCACAAGGGACTGGAACAAGGAATCAAAGTCACTTGGAACTGTAAGGGCCATGATAATGCACCTCTCAGATCTGACTGCAGGGAGCATAATCGGCCCAAGGCCCCCAGCTGCTGAAGTCTGAAATCCGTCCCACATTTGCGCTGAGACCAGCTTCCCACGGGCTGTTCCGCTCAGAGACTGAGCCGCAGGGAAACTAAGGCAGGCCCGTTCCTGGGAGGAGAGGGCTGCTCTGACAGGGGACTGGCTCAAGCAGTCCGTCAACTCTGCTGAAGCTTTCTTAGACCTGAACCGCAATCTAAGACTTCTCCAACCCAACCTTCCTTCCTCCCTCCTCCTTCCATATGGGTTAGACCTGCATTGCAGCTCCCCAGGCTCTTCTGGCTCCCCGTTTTCCTTCACAGGCCTTTTCCCAATACATTTCTTGCACATCTAATCCTGTCTGGGTATCTGCCTCTTGGAGGACTCAACGCAGAAACCTAGGTAATTATTCTGCATCTCCAGGGCTATGTGGTCTCTTGTTGATCTTATTTTTACTTACCTGCTTTATGCCTCACTCATCCCAAACCCTACCCCAATCCTCTTTGCTTTCCCATTTACATAAAGATGTCTGACCCGCAGCTCCTAAATTTACAAATTCTCCCAGTTTGAATCTTTGAATCCTCATTCAAAAGGAAGAATCTGATGGTCTTACTTTGATCAGAGCCCGTGCCTGGTTCAATTAGGGCAATTATGGTCAAGGAGGCAGGTCTCCTGATACAAACGTTGTTACTGAGATCCATCTCTCAGCTGATAACCTGCCTCATGTTTAAATGAGAAAATAGAAACAATTAGACAAGAGCTGCCTTGTTTTCCTACCACCAAATCTACCAGCCTGTCCCCATACTCACATTGTCCTCACTCCTTTTAAAATGAAAGCCCAGCAGATGACTGCGTTCTGTGGGAAGACCCAGAGGATGTTCCATTTAGCAAAGCAGTAAGGAACGTTTTAGAGAGCGGACTGCCAGTATTACTGAGCTGCTCGTGTGGCTCTCCTCCATGGTCAGGGCTGATAGTAGCAGATGCCATTACAGAACTGGGTTCACTGATGGCAATGGGTATCCCACGATAATAGAGGCCGGTTGGCGGTACTTCCTGTCCGACGCAAGGCAAGTGTACCTCTCACGGTGAGTGACAAGATTGATGTGACAGCCAGGAAGGCCTGACCCTTAGAGAATTATGGAGATGGTTAATAGAATATGGCATCCCAGGGCAAGAGAGATGGGCAGCGTCTTAGCTACCTAGTGCTGCTGTAACAAAAAATACAAGTGGGTGGCTTTAAAGAACAGAAACTTATTTTCTCAGTTCTGGAGGCTAAAAGTCCAAATCAGGGTCCCAGCTGTGTCGATTCCTTCTGCAGACATCTCTCCTAGTTTCTGGTGGCTTCCAGCAATCCCTGGTGTTCCTTTGCTTGTAGTCCAGTCCTTACATGGTGTTTCTTCCCCCTCTGTGTCTCTGTGTCGTTTTGCTCTTTTTATAAGACATCACTCAGAAGTGATGGGGTTTGGGAACCACCCTACTCTGGTGTGACTTTGTAAAAGGGCGACATCAGGCCTTGTCTAACTTCAGGGGGAGAGATGAGAATCACCTTCAACATTGGTCCAAAGCTGATCCCTATGAGGTGGAGGTCAGACATACAGGCAGTCCCAGGTCACGAACGTCCGACTTAACATACAACCGTAGTTACAGACCAACCCCCGGAAGGCCGATCAGGAACAAACTGACTTGGTGTTGAGGCCCCCGGGCTCCCATGATGGGCGTGCTTCTCCTGCATGCACAGGTGCCACAGTGGGTCCTTGGGTGGCCACTGACAGCGGGCTGGCCCCTGTGACATGGTATGCCCAGCCGTGACCCGCAGCAGCAAGCAGAGAGCCCACATGCACCCACTTCCCTCAGAACTCGGAAAGGGTGGGCCCCACTGTCTGCATGCCCCAAGCACTGCCACTCCGCTCTGCATGGCGGGCCTGCAGGTGGTGACGGCTGTTGGCTGGGACACCGGCGCCATGCTCTACTTACGCTCTGAGTACAACTGGTCAGTGTGCTGCACTGGGCACACAGCCTCCGTGGCACCACCGTACCCAGCGCTGCCCCACCACGTCCCACCGGGCCCTCTGTGCTGTGCAGCCCGGGGCCATCACAGCACCTCTCTGGGCTTCTGTTTCCCCTACCTTAGACATGTGGGATTTCATTATTGCAGCAGTTCTTGGCCTTCTGGTGACTGAGTGGGGGGGCAGTCTTAGCTTCCTGACCTCTGTATGTCCATATGGTTTCTGGAGGTCCATGGAGAACTTCGGACTCTGGTTTCCCTAAGCGTCTTCTTCCCAACCCTTGGGCCCCAGCTTGCTCTTAGCACATCCTGAGTGGCACTTTCCCTTGCACCCCGAGGCAGGGGCCACATTGTTGGTTACATGAGGTTGACAGGTCTGGTGAGATGGTGATGGGGGAATGATCTGTCTGGCCCCAGCACCATCCTACCCACGCCCCCAACCATCTCTGCCTCTGCTGAGGAGGGTTCAAAACCCAGCAGAAATGTGGCCCAGCGGTACAACGTAGATTTTTTTAGTTTAGAGTATACGGTAAAGTATCTAATTGGTCTCACATTTTACATAACAGGATCTTCTGAGTATTTTGGGTAACATTTTCCCTTTAGGTATCTCTTCAACTATGGAGAAGGTACCTACAATTGGTAGTGATAACAAACAGGCACTACTTTGCAACACACATCAAAATATTATTATTATTACTGTATTCGTATGTTAAAGATGTTTTAGTGTATTTGGAAGTGTTTCTTTAATGTTTTTTATGCATAAAAAAGTACACTATATACTAAGACAAACACTTGACTAACTGATGTTAGATACGAACCGTACCTAACTGTTCCAGCTTACTTAAAGACAGACTTTGGAACAAAACCCCATAATCTTGAGTATGCTCTGTGACTTGTGTGGCTGTTGCAATGAATTACTGAACCCAGCAGAGAAGTAGAGAGTGAGGGGGAGGGATAGCTAGTGTCAGAATTGGTAAAAAGGGAGAGTGGGGCTATGTCTGACCTCCACCTCATAGGGATCAGCTTTGTGCTGATGCTGATGTTGATTTTCCTCTATCCCCCTGAAATTAGGCAAGGTCCAATGCCACCATGCCATTTTTACACTGGGTCATATTTACAAGTACAGAGGTTAGGACTTCCATATTTCTTTTGGGGGGACACAGTTCAGTCTGTAACAGGAAGCCAACAAGGGTACCGCTCAATTTATATAACCAAGAAAAATGAAGGATGGATGATTAGGAGGCTAAGGGCAGCTTTCCAATAAAAAGGGAAGATCCCTTGCCCAGTTTCCATACCCGAATCTGTTTTGAGACCCAGAGCCCATGAACTGAAGGAGAGGCTGGATCTGCAAGAGGAAGGACCCTGCAACATCATGGCAAATGTATACAGTAACAATTTCCCTAGTCTTTCCCCAAAGAGACCTATAACCATTTACTTGGATAAATAAGGAAACAGGAATACCCAAACATCTCTAGGTCTGTTGAACACTGATACTTCAGGACTAGAGCCACCATGCCCCCTACTCCACCCCAGAGTGGAGCCATATAGGAGCCAGGTAAGAAATGGAGTCCTAGCCTGGGTCCTGCTCATAATGGCTTCATGGACTCACCTGATAATCATTTCCCTGGTACCCAAATGTATAAATGAATGAACATACTTGGGTTGTTGGCACAATACCCATGTTGGATCTTTGGCCTGTGGAGTAAGAGTTATCATAGTAGAGAAAGCCAAGTGGAAGCCCCTGAAACTGCTCTCCCCTCCCACCTCTGGTTTTGTAGGCAGCCACTAAAATGGCCCCCAATGATCCCCACCTCCTGGTATTCCTATCCTAATGTAATCCCCTCCTCTTCAGTGTGGGCTGGGCTTATTGACACACTTCTAATGAATAGAATATAACAGAAGTGATGGGATATCACTTCCAAGATAAAGTTACATAAAGACCATAGCTTCTATTTAGGGTACCCTCTCCCCGTCTGAGCCCTCACTCTGGGGAAGCAAGCTGACATACGAATAGCCTTATAAAGAGGCCCATGTGGCAAGGGACTGATGTCTCCAGCCATCAGCCATACACGTGAGCTTGGGAGTGGATCCTGTCTTGACCAGACCTTCAGATGACTGCAACCCTAGCTGACATCCTTATTGCAGCCTTGTTAGCCTGTTAGCCAGAGATACCCAGCTAAGCCGTGCCTGGGTTCCTGACAAAAAACTGTGTCTGGAACCCTTCATATAATAAATATTTGTTGTTTTAAGCCACTGAGTTTTGGTGTTATTTGTTGTACAGCAGTAGATAACAAATACAACTAGCCAAGATAATAAAAAATAATATTGAATCCTAGGGGGAATGGCACAGATTAGTGCCACCTTAAAGAACAGAGGTAGTAATCCACATCAAATCTTTTAATTTACCAGTCTGTACCTCACACAATACAGGCAGATCCTGGAGGATGACAGTAGACTATGACAAACTAACCAAATAGTAGCCCTCATTGCAGCTGCTGTGCCAGATGTGGTATCTTTGCTAGAGTAGATTACACACACAGTATACGGTATCTGGCAATTGCCCTATCAAATAGGAGGATCAGAAACCATTTATATTCACTTGGAATGGATAACAGTATACATTTATAGTCTTCCTACGAGGCTGTGTTAACTCTTCCCACCCTGTGTTAAAATATAGTCTGGACATCTCATAGAACTTCATATGAGTCCGTATGTTGACATCATGTGCATCATGCTAATTGGACCAGTACTTTGGGTGTGACACTTAAACTCTAGAAAATGGCAGGTAAACCCTACAAACATTCAAGAGCTTGCCTCATCAGTTACTTTTTAGGGGTCCAGTGATCTAGGCATGCTGAGACATCCATACTAAAGTAAAAAACAAATTACTGGATCTCACACCTCCCACAAGGTAGGAGCACAACTGCTAGAAGGTCTCTTCATGTTTTTGAAGGAGCATATTCCACACCTGGGAGTACTGCTGTAGCCTAAATACCAGCTAACACAAGAGGCTGCCAACTTTGGTGTCCAGAATAGGAAAAGGCTCTGCAACAGGTCTAGGTGTGCAAATGGCAGACCCTACAGTCTTAAGGCCCCGACTGATACCCATCATTTCCCTTCCTCTAATATCATTTTAGATGCCCCTCAACCTCAGCAAGCACTGCCACCAAGCCTCTTGTCACCTCATGATATTATAGATATCTATGGTGGAGTTTATAGCAAGCGCCAGTGGGTGAATCACAATGTAGGCCTTTCGAGTTCTGGAGCAAGACCATACCATCTGCAGCAGAGAATTATACACTTAGTAGTTAAGATTGTATGTCAACTTGGCTGGGCCATGATTCTCAGTGTTTGTATGTGATCACCCCCAGGATGTATGTGCTGTGAGTGGCCAGTCAGTTAAAAGGGAGTTTCCTTGGGCCTGTGGCCTGTATCCAAATATAAGTGGACATTCTGGCTTTTGCCTGTGCTGGATCCTGCAGCTGCCTTCTGTTTGTATGACCTCTGGTTCTTGGGACTTGAGCTAGCAGCGTACCTGCCGATCTTGGGATTCCTTAGTCTTCACAGCCTGTGGGCAAGAGCCCTGCCTTCCGACCTGCCGATCTTGGGTTCGCCAGCCCCTGCAGCTACGTGACTCAAGAGAAGCCACTATCCTGATCCATAGACCTGGGACGTTCCAGGTTCTACAACTGCATGAGCCGTTTCCTTGCTATAAATCTGTCTCTCTATATAGTTATACGTTTTACTGGTTTTGCTTCTCTAGAGAACCCTGCCTAAGACATACACCTTTTGAAAAATAGCTTCTGGAGTGCTACTAGACCCTGGTAGGGATAGAACACTTGACCAAGGGGCACCAAATGACCATGTGTCTAGAACTTTTAGAAGCTGGGTCTGCCTGTCACACCCACCAAGACGTAAAGTGGAGTGGACCCAGCAACAATCCATAGTTAAGATGGAAGTCATACATCCAGAATTGGGCATGAGCAGGGCATAGGGTACAAGTAAGCTACGCAAATATGTGACCTAGACACCCATATCATCTACCTTTTGTTGCACCGATGCCTCTCCCTCAGTTCACGCCTATGGCTGATGGAGGGTGGGACCCTTATAACCAGCTGACAAAGGAGGAAAAAAGGCAAAGCTTGATTCACAGATAGGTCAAACTACTATGTAGGTACAAGCCAAAAATGAACTGTAGCTGCACTCTAGCCCCACCCAGGGATGATCCTGAAAGACTGGTGAGGCAAATCCTCCCATTGGATAAATTCCCTTGGTGGTGTACCAAATCATCCACTTTGTGTGGAAAGAAATATAGCCCAGGATTAGAATATATATGGACCCATGAGCACTAGCAGTTGGCTTGGCTGGTTGATCAGAGGCTTAGAAAGATTAGCAGATCAAGGACAAAGAGGTCTGTGGATGGACCTATGTGAGTGGACAAGAAGTGTGAAAATCTTTGATCATACGTTAATGCCCACCAGAAAGCACCTACCATGAAAGAGGCAGTAAACAACCAAGCCGACAGAATAACTTAATCAATTAATGTCAGCCGTATGCTACTGGCCACCCCAATACTGGCACTGTTGGCACATGAATGGAGTAGCCATGGTGGCAGAGATAGGGGCAGTACGTGGACACAACAACACGGGCTCCCACTCACAAAGGCTAATGTAGCTACTGCCACTACTGAATGTCCAACCTGTCAGCAGTGAAGTTAACAGTGAGCCCCTAAAATGGCACCATCCCTCAAAGAGAACAACCAGCCACTTGATGGCAAGTTGACTAGATTCCTTCCATCCTGGAAATGACAGCAATTATTTTGACTAATTGACACATTCTGGATATCATTTGCCTTTTCTGCCCACAGGGCCTCAGGCAGCATCACTGTTTGAGGGAATGGCCTGTTGAAGGCATAGCTGAAGTGCTAGCGCAGAGATGATACCAAGTAAGGATGGGGCTGCATGCAAAAGCTGGACAATGAATAAGGAAGACAAGAAATGACGACTTTGAATTGTGCTGTTGCAAAGAATATTGAATATACCATGGACTACCAGAAAAACTAACAAATCTGTCTTGGAAGAAGTACATTCAGAATGCTCCTTAGAAGCAAGGATGGCAAGACTTCAGTCTCTTTCCAGCCAGCGCCCAGCAATGGACATCTCCCGGGACAACTGGCACAAGCAAGACTTCATCTCACATATTTTGGACATGTTATCAGCAGGGACCAGCCCCTGGAGAAGGACATTATGCTTGGTAATGTAGAGGGTCAGCGTAAAAGAGGAATACCCTCAACGAGATGGACTGACATAGTGGCTGCAACAGTGGACTCAAGTATAACAACAGTTGTGAGGATGGTACAGGACTGGGCAGTGTTTTGTTCTGTGAGTTGGAACTGACTCGACGGCACCTAACAACAAGAAGGATGGGGCACCACCTTCCAAGACACAGTATACAGTCTATCAACAACCAGTATGGTGCTATGTTCCAATAGGAAGAATATATAGGTCCAGAGGCCAAAGAGTAGAAGAAGGAATGGCTCCACTTATGATCACTGCCACTGATCCCCTTGAGGTATTTCTGTCCTCACAACTCTGTGCTTTGAGAGTTTTAAAGTACTGGTTCCGGAAGAGGAAGTGCTTCCATCATTGGATACAGCCAAAGTCCCACTAAACTTTAATTTACAGCTGCCACTCAGGAACTTTGATCTCATTGTGCCAAGGGACCAGCAAGCAAGAAGCAAGTGTCACCATCCTGGCAAGATCATCAGGAAAAGGCAGGGCTGCAGTTACACAATGGGAGTGAAAAGGAATGGCTGGCATCCAGCTGTTCAAGCTGGGTGTCTTCATAGGCCCTGGTCAAATTTTGATGGTAAATAGACAAGTGCAGCAGTCATGACCTGAAAAGGGCATAGTAAGCAGGGGCTCAGCAGTGGTGCTTGCTGGGCATGAGGAGAACATAAAGTGGATAGTGGAGAAGGTAGATGATGAGTGTCAGTTGAGACCTCAAGACCAGCTATAGTGGTGGAGGTTTTAGTTCATCCCACCATCAGTTTCCCCCAGAAATAGAAGAGCTGTTCCCAGAACTTATGCAAGAAATGGATCTGAGTGGCACATGGGGTAGTAGACACCATGATATACCAGCCAGATCCCCCTTCATGACTGAAGGAACTCTGCCCCTAAACCAAACCAAATCCGTTGCCGTCGAGTTGATTCCAACTCACAGGAACCTGGGAATATTGCTGGCTGACAGCCCTCAGTTGTCAGCTCTCTTCAGGGATTGTCCTCAAGTGAAGAGAGCTTCCTTACTCAAGGTCACACCCCCTTCTCTGGGGGTAGCATGCATACAATGACTGACTGAAGCTGTGGTATAACTACCTGGTTGCCTCACCCCGACTTGGGACAACTCTAACAGCCATTCCAGTTCAGAATTCTCTGTGGGGTCAGCTGAGGCTTTTGTTGATGCTACTTTCAGCTCAACTTTCTCCCTCTGACCAATTTGCTTCCTTCCCTTCCTCCATGGGTGTTGAACCCTAGAACACCCCCAATATACTTCCTGCATGCTAATCGCCGTCTCAAAGTCTGCTTCCCAGGAGACCCAACAGAGTCTGAAACAGACACTGTCACTGAACTCAGTAGAGTATCCCTGTCCCAGTAACTGGTATGGGGCATTAGATCATGGGCTCCCTCTACCTGGACAGTGCTGGGGGCATTACGTACTCTCCCTCTCCAGTCAACCCCTGTAGGAAGACAAGGGAGGCCTTCCCTGGTCTAGTGTTGCCATGACTGGGTTGGTTAGTCTGTCTCTGGATTTGTGTCAGTAGCCCATTTTGTTAGCTAAGGCCTAAAACCTTGTCTTCCAACCCAGCCTCTGTATCAATAATAAAGGGGATATTTTGGCCTCCTTGTGCTACTCCTTTGTTTTATTTCTTAGGGCCCACAAAGAGATGGCAGAATAGCTTCCTGACCCATTCAATCTTTCCCTTCTTGGAATAACCATTGCATTTTTTTGGTATATATCTAGTATGACTTTTCATTATTTTGATAGCTACCTTATTTCCTTCCCTTACTAGCTGATAAGATCTCAGAGAAGACACTCTGGAGATCAGCTGGGCATATGTAGATGAATGAAGAGGATAACCTGAGGAGACAGACATGGAGACAAACAGTGACAACCCCATGTGATGAATGTGCTTGTGGAAGCTGAAGACAATAGGCGCACCAAGGAGGGAAGCCCAACTCTGCTTAGGGTATCAGGGGTGGCTTCAAGAGCCCAGTGTCCTCCCCATAACTGGGAGACATTTGTCCTATCAGGTGCTCCGAATCCATTCTCCCTTCTTTTAGTAAAAGTACCTTGATTTCCCTTTCATGGAACCACCCCTCCTTCCTCTCATCCACGTAATTCTATTCCCAACATCAGGAGTGGGCAAGTGACCCCATGCTTAGCTAATCAGGGCACTGAATCCTCCTGGCTGCGACACTCATTCAGGGATCGGATCAATCCCAAGTTGGTCAAATCAGACTGAATACTCTGGACATGTTATCAGGAGGACCAGTCCCTGGAGAAGGACATCATGCTTGGTAAAGTAGAGGGTCAGCAAAAACGAGGAAGACCCTCAACAAAATGGATTGACAGTGCTGCAACAATGGGCTCAAACATAGCAACGATTGTGAGGATAGCACAGGGCCAGGCAGTGTCTCCTTCTGTTGTACATAGAGTCGCTATGAGTCGGAACCAACTCGATGCACCTAACAACATGTTCAGATGGACAACTGAACATCTATGTGTAAAAAAATGAACTTTGACATATATTTCCAACTTTATAAAAAACCAACTCAGAATGGATCTTAGACTTAAATGTAAAACATAAAACTATAACAGTTTTAAGAGAACACATAAGAAATCTTTGTGATTTTGGGGTAGGGAAAGAGTTCTTAGATACAACATGAAAAGTATGACTCATAAAGACAAAATTGATAAATTGGATTTCACCAAAACTAAAAATTTTTGCTCTATGAACAACTCTCTTAAGAGAATGAAAAGGTAAGCTACATATTGGAAGAAGATACTTGGAATCACATATCTGATATAATGACTTGTATCCAGAGTATATAAAACTCTCAAAGTCAACAACACAATTTAAAAAATGGGCAAAATATCTGAACATCTGCTTCACCAAAGAAGATATATGGATGGCAATAAGCACATGAAAAGATACTCAACATCACTAGCAAATTAAAACCACCATGAGATACATCTATTACAATGGCTAAAATAAAAAATACCAACAATACCAAGTGCTGATGAGGATGTAGAGCAACTGAAACTCTCAGGAATGCAGCCAAGTGTGGGAAACAATTTGGCAATTTCTTGAAAATTTAAACATATATATGTTAAACATGTATGACTCAGCAATTCCAATGAAACATATACTCACACAAAAATATGCACATGACTGGAGGTCCTAGCCAGAGCAATTAGGCTAGAAAAAGAAAATAAAAGGCATCCAAATCGGTAGGGAAGACGTCAAAGTATTTGCAGATGATATGATCTTATACAGAAAAAACTCCAAAGAATCCACAAGAAAACTATTGGAACTAATAGAAGATTTCAGCAAAGTTGCGCCTGGTGGGAGGTGGAAATGGGGAGTGACTGCTGATGGGTACAGGTTTCTTTTTCGGGTGATAAAGATGTTCTGGAATTAGATAGTGGTGATGGTTGTACAACCTTGTGACTATCCTAAAAACCACTGATTTGTACACTTTACAAGATGGGTTTTACGGTATGTGAATTACATCTCAATAAAAATAAAGGCGGCAAAAATGTTAACTGATGAATCTGGCTAAAAAGTATATGGGAATTTGTTGTTATTATTTCTTTTATTTCATTTTCTGTAGGTATAAAAAAATTTTTTCAAAATGAAATGTTTTTCAAAAGCTTCTTAAAATAGATTAAAATTCATTCCTTCTTGATCCATCCTGGTGGACGTGGAGGGTGGCGCTCTTCTCAGGGAGTCACAGGACTTCAGGAACTTCAAAGACATCCAGCTGAGCCCCTCACTTACGGAGGAAGAAAGCCAGCCACAGAGTGAAGTGCCTTTTCAAGGTCAAACACCTAGTTAGTGGCTAGTAACTCTCACACATTCAAGATCCCCGTTCCATTCCTTTTTCTAGAGCTGTTTACTTTTCTTCACGAACCAATTTTCCAACCCTCTCATTTACTTGGAATGCTCACCTGGATGCTCTCCAATTTCTCAACATCTTTCTGAATAGAGATTTCCAAGGCTGGGGAAAAACTCACCACAGAGATAATATTTGATAGATACTGAACATGTGTTAAGACATTGTTCTACGGTCAGAGGAAGTTTCAGGAGTTCGATGAATTAATGCAAAATTATATCCAAATGTGCAGCTGCTATGGAAAAGTTTGGAGATTCCTCAAAAAGTTAAATATAAATTACCTTACAACCCAGCAAATCCACTCCTAGGTATATACTCAGAGGAATTGAAGGAAAGCAATCAAACAGACACCTGTACACCAATGTTCATAGCAACATTATTCACAATAGCCAAAAGGTAGAACAACCCAAGTGTCCATCAACATATGAATGGATAAAGAAAATGTGGTATATACATACCATGAAATATTATTCAGCCATAAAAAGGAATGGAGTTCTGATACATGTGAATGAACCTTGAAAACATTACACTAAGTGAAATAAGCCAAACACAAAAGGACAAATATTGTTCACTTATATGAAACATCTGTAATAGGCAAATTCATAGAGACAGAAAGTAGATTAGAGGTTACCAAGGGGCTGAGGGGGAGAGGGCAGCGTGTTACAGCTACAGAGTTTCTGTTGGGTGATGAGGAACTTTTGGAAGTAGACAGTGGTGAAAGTTGCACATTGTTCAAGTAACTAATGCCACTGAACACTTTAAAATGGTTAAAATAACAAATTTTGTAAGTGTTTTAAAATGTACGTAAATGGTAGCACATGGCATCAGCCCCACTGCCTTCTGCTTGTCCACTGCTGCTCGCTCCCTCCCCATCCTATCGGGCTGACTTCAGGATGGAGATATGGGAGTGGAACTGGGATCACGGGACTAGCAACTAGGATGTATGCAATCTGTGTCCTTGTGAGTGCCAAACACTCCTCAAGTAAAGTGTTGAGCTCAGAGTGGAAAAGAAAAATATGAGGAATGTCAAAACCTGGATGGGCACAGGTAGGAGAGAAGCAGGAGAAACAATGCCTACGATCAGGGCCAGTGTATTCAAGGCTGTTTTTGCTTACTGTATGAAAGCGGATGAGTCTGATTTCAAGGTCCAGCTCCGTTCAAAGATAGGATACACAGAACTTCTGTGAGGAAGCAGAGCTGGTCAATAGCCTCATGTCTTACTATCACAGAAAAGGGGGTGCTGGGGGAAAGATTATGGGGGATTCAGCTCCATTGTGTAGTGTCCTTCCAACAAGGATCTCTGGTGCAGGCCTTGCCCTCGTGCTTACATATCCCAATCACCACTGGTGGTTGTGTTATTGTTATTAGTTGCCACTGAGTCAATTCCAACTCACGGTGATCCCATGTGTGCAGGGTAGAAATACTCCAGAGGGTGTTCAAGGCTGTGACCTTTCAGAAGCATATCACAAGGCTTGTCTTCTGAGGTGCCTTTGGGCGGGTTTGAACCGCCAACCTTTTGGCTATTAGTCGAGCACTTAACCATGTGTGCCACCCAGGAACTCCATCAGTGGTGCCATCTCTGAAATCCTCAACTGCAACTTAACCATTCTCATCCTGGGCCATAGGATGAAGCTCCATGTCCTTGGCCACAATTCAGCGAAAGGGGCATGATCTAAGTTGGGCAAGAGAGAGTCATTCCAGTACCTTAAATAAAGTGGTTCTGTGAGCCTGGGGCAGCTTCACACTTCTGGAGAGAGACTGCCTGAGAGGACAAGCCAAGCAGAGATGGAGAAATCGTGTCGTCGTTGGAATTCCTGGATCCAGCCAAGTCCCTGGACTACTGTGAACTTCTTAGTTATGAGAACCAATAAATCCCATTTAGTTAAGACAGCTTGAGTTCTGCAGCTTGCTAAGTGTTCTGACAACAACCTTAGCGTTCTAGCCCTCATGGGCTGGGTCCACCCTCATAATTACTTGCCGTTCCCTTCCAGTGGGTATCACCACTGCTCAAAACACCAGCTTGGTGTTTCCCTCACCTGCTTTCACACCATTGATTACATCATTCTCCCAAAATTTACCCATTTTGCAAGGAAGGCCCAGATCAAGTCTCTCCTCCTTCATTAACCCTTCCTTGACCATTACAGCCTCAGAAGGGTGACCCTTCCGGCATTGCCAGATTCAGCCTTGTCAGGTTTCCTTTTCCTGGTGGCTGGATTGGAAGGTATTTGAGGACAAGGACCTTATCTGTTAATGGCTTTGCAGCCTCCACAGAGCACACTGTGTTCAGTATATTTGGTGAGTGAATGTTGCATAAAAAAGCACGAGCGTTTGCCCCTAATTAACTTAAAATGTAAAAAATAAGACATAAGCCTTGTCAACATAATAGAAATTGTGTGTGTGTGTACACCTGTGCAAATTTCCCTCACCCCTCTGTTAGAGCACAAGGGTGCTGAGGCAAATGGGTGGGGAAGAAATGAATAGGGACACCATTCCCCTCATTAAAACAAAACCTATCCACCACCCTGAGGTTATCCAGAAGGAAACACTCCTATTGGTAGCAGTAGAAACCTAGGGGAGAGAACCTCTAGAGGTAGGTTACACCAAGGGTTGGGATCTGGGCTACATGGTGTGGCCAGACCTCACCCCTGAGAAGGTTCTTTACAGAGTCACTTGCCATTTTTGCTACAGAGGGGAAGTAAGGACAAGGAACCTTCCAAACAGGGCTTCCTGCAGGGGCCTCAGGGCCCCATTCTGAGAGACCTGGACAGTCCCTTAAACAAGATTTGGAACCATAGCTGTCTCCTTTGACACATGGTTAAGCTGACGGGTCTGTCTCCCCAAACATCTTATGAAGCCTCTCACCACTCACCGTGTTTTTTCCCACTCAGCTGAGGGGGCAAGCCAGTCCAATATATATCCTTCAGTTCTAAGAGACCAGTGAAATCTTTACTAAGGAAATTTTACCCTCACTTCCCCCACAGCTCAGTGAGGAACTGATGTCTTAATTCTCAAACCTGTGTCCCTTAACTGGATACCTTCACTTCAAGTAGACTCATTCACAGGAGGTGTCTTCTTTCTGCCACACACTCCTGCCTCATTAAAATGCCACTCCCCCCACCATTAAAAAAAAAAAAAAAAATGCACGGAGAGAAATAAAGATTCTCAGTTATTTGAAAACAAGGATCATAAAATTTATTAGTTCCTTTGTGTCTTCCCACAGAACCTGTGTCCCATTTAATTAGTGGCTGAGTGTGGACATCTGTGGGTGAGATATCAGCTGAAGAGTCTCTAGTTTTCTGAAGAAAACCGCCCTCCTCCCAGAAGAAACCACTCTTCCTCTATCCCCAAGGTCCTCTCCTCGCTGCCCTTTACAGCCTGTGCCGTTGTTGTGTGAGCTGCTCCTCGAACCCCTCTAGGCCAACACGTTTTCAGACCCTTCCTGATGTTGTCCCATCGTTAAATAAAGCTGGGTCCCTCCCTTCCCTTCTCAAAATCCTCCCCGAGCTCCCTACCGCTTCTGTAACCGCAAGCGCCTTAGGCGGGCTCTCCTCACCAACCACCAGTCGTTTCTGCTCTCGCTATTCCCCCTGCCACGCCACCTCCAACCCCACCTCGTAAAGCCTTTCAGATCACTCAGGTGAGAGCCCACAGCACGTGCCCCGGATGTCCGGCAGACCACTCACCTCATCCTGCCTCTTCATGGAGCCACGTGTCAAATCTACAACTCAACTAAGAACGTCCTTGGAGACAGGGCCCCCGCCGGACATGTTTCTCTCACAATGCCTAAGAGTTCTTTCTACACAGACCAGGGGATCCTTTACAAATGTCTGAAATGAACTGAAATGAGAACACATCCCCAGCTCTCAAGAAAGATGTGTACTCTTTCCAGGAATAATAATAATAATAATAAAAAAGAGCACCTAAATGGGCTGCTAACCAAAGGGAGCCCTAAGGTTGTACCCTGACCGACATGTGGGGCTCAGTGTATGGGCTGAACGTGCTAGGAGTGCAGAGAATGCGGTAACCCCCGAGGCCTGGCACTGACCCTGAAGAGCTTTTCTACAAGTCACACACATGGAACTCTTCCACTCGCACGCTTCTCCCGGTAAGTACCATCCCTGTGGTTTCAAAAGAAGGCGCAGTTTCTTCAGCGAGGCCAGCCCTGAAGAGGCGTACTTCTTCCCGCACAATGGCTGGCGTTCAGAAGCAGCGCTCTCTTCTGCAGCTAACCAGGGGGTACAGAGAGGAGTTCAGGGTCTGAGGACAAGGACTTGGGCGGCGGTCATCCACAGACAGTTCCTAACCGTGGGGCCGTGGCTGTGGAATCTGAGGCTGTCAGATTAGTGGGATCAGGCAGGTGACAGGGCCTTGTGTGGAGGGGCGCGTGCAACTCCTTCCTTTCTTTTTATTAAGCACAAGCCTCATCAATTTCCCCTGCTCTCCATGAGGAAAGAATAAACCAAATTAGGAAAACTGTGACAGAAAAATCACAGAGCCACTGACATTTACATTCTTATTTGTAGTTTGCTTTTTTGTTTTGTTTTTTAATTATTTTCTAGAAAAAAAAGAAAAAAACAACACAACCAGGGAATTTATACGACAAACTATCTGAGTCTGGACGGCGGGGAGAAAGAGAAAGGCCGGGGCGTGGGACACTGATAAAAAGTGGGCTCCGAATCACGTGCGACAGCCCACGGGGTCGCATCCAGGTCCTCAGGAGACAATCTGTCACATTGGCATGCGGGTTCAGTGCCCAGCCTCCTGGCCTGTCCATTCAGACACCCACAGAGAGAGCTGGCCGCACGTCAGAAACCTGTGACAAGCTCGGGACTTAACAGAAGACAAGCCTGATACGCTCCTGGGCTTTGTGCTCAGGTATCACACGGCGGTCTTTCTTGCCGAGGAGAAGAAGGTCTTGGAGAGGGTGACAGTCACTTGGGACACACTTTGGCATCACAGCAGTGAACTCTGGGTAGCCACTCACTCATGTGAGAACGTGGTCCCCACGACCCACACAGCGTGTCTGTCCAGACGCCCGCTGTCAATCTGGCTGAAGACAGGGACATTGGAATGACATGACATTGAAATGACATGACAGTAGTGTCCATCCTCCAGTCTTGCTATCTCACGGCCTCAGGGGTGGGGAGAGGCTGGGATCTGTCTCCTTTTAGCTCAGCACTGGACGCTGACTCCAAAGCCAGTAACTGACCAAGGGCAGCTTGGCCCTCTGAACCCACACGGAAAGTCTCTCATGTTTCACCCACTTTATGCCCCAGATCTCAGGGCAGAGAATCCGGTCAGACCCCGAGCCAAGTGTGGGTCACCAGAGTGACGGCTGGGCAAGAAAGGGCCAGTAGCACACAGCAAGACCAGAGTACATTCGAGAAGGGGGGGGGGCATGCAGCAAGCTGTAGCCCCAGGTTACACTCGGGGTCATGCTGAGCCCAAGCGCAGACTGACCGGGCAGCTCTGAAGCCTCAGGCAATGGGGTCCCACGGGCATGGTTCCCATGTGGAGAGTGGTGGTTTTTCCCGCCACACTGTGGGCCGTTGTGCAACTGAGGCCAGGTTACATCTCAGTGCTGCAGTCCTGAGGAGCACCGCGCTGGCCAGCCGGCCAGGCCACACCATCCTCAGCCCCTCGGGGGCAGTGGGGCTCCGGGTCCCACAGGGAAGCCCCACAGGGAAGCCCCACAGGGAGCCGCAGGCACTGGGGAGGAAGGGGGAGGGGCGAGGGCTGCATTCTGCTGGGAGAGGCTCAGGCTTGGAAGGAATTCAGGCCCAAAGTATTGCAGAGCCAAAAGGAATGGGAGAAATTTCTGGAAAATGACAACTGCCTTGTCCCTATTTCAAAAAGAGAGTATTGTTCCTGCAGCTTGGTATTGTTTTTTCCATTTAAAACCACCCCCATCTTAAAGGGTGAAAGGGCTGGGAGATTTACACCCTTCACTCTGACCCTGGTAGGCACCAGGAGGCTTCAGTCTCACGCCACGTCCTGCTCTCCCTGCCAGGGCTCCAGCCACACAAAGCAGGGCAGGATGGGGAGAGCAACGGCCCTCTTCCCAACAGCAATTCGTCCTCCCCGTAAAACAAGCACACACGTGACATCAAGTCCAAAGACTAAAGTGCAGAGAACTCCACGGAGTGGGTGGCCTGGTTCTGGGGCACTCCGAGAAGGAGCAGGGTGGCCAGCCCAGAACGACGGCCGTGGGAGAAACACTGACCTTCTGAAGCCAGCCTGGAGGGCACAGCCCCCTTTCCCTGGGGCCCCACTGACACTTTTGTCTGGGACTGTGCACCGTCAGCAGTCCCCAAGGAGTTCCAGTCCCAAAGATATGGTCCATGAAGGGAGAAAGCTGTATGACCATCCCTGGTTGGTAGTGACTACTGAGCGTGAGGGAGAGGAAAGTGCAGGTGGGGAGACACTGCATCACATCAAATCCATGCACCCCAGGTTTCAAGAGCAGGCAGTCTCTCCTGGGGGAGGTCGGGAGAAGATGCTCGGGGTGCTACCAGTGAGGCCTGGGGGCAAAGGATCTCCCCTGGGTGTGAACGGAGCTGCAGTCGGGGGAAGAGCTGAGGAAGAACCCCAGCAGCTGGCATTAGGGTGTGTAGGCCGGGGGCGGCTGGAACTGGTTGATGACCTCGTACTCCACCGGGTAGGGCTCGTTCTCCTCCATCTCAGACAGCAGCTCCAGCGCCTGCTCCTCCTCCTCCGTAGGGTAGTGGCGCAGCAGGTTGGCTGCTGTGGCCAGGATGGAGGCCCCACCAGCTCCTGCCACCAGGTAGAAGCTAACGGCAAAGGTGACGTAGACCTGGGAGCCGTGGAACTTCTTGTGCTGCTGCTGCTGGGCCAGGATGAGCTCGGAAGCCCAGTAGGAAAAGCCGATGACAGTGGCACACTGCAGGACTGGGGGACAGAGGACGGCACGGAAGGCAGTCAGCGGGCACCTGACGCCAGGATGCTCAAGGAACCCATCACAGCCTCTGTCCCCAAACCCCCTTCTTAGAGAACTGGCCTGGCCCCAGACCCACAAAGGGGAGCTCGCTTGGTCGTGGGATTCTTGGGCTGGGACTGGGCACAGATGCCTTACTCTACCTGGGTCAGATTCTCTCTTTCTTAGCAATTTACAATTGGGATACTGAGTGACTGACGCTGCTGGATGCCACTGTGGGCTTGAGAGGGACAGACATGGCGTGCAGTCTGGGAGCTGGAGCTGACACCACTACCAGTCAAACAGACCAGCAGCCCCAGAGAGGCCGGTCTGCAGAGCACGGGAAGGTGGAGGAGGGTGAGAACCTGCTGAGGCCGTGCGCTCTGGGACACGCAAGGAAACACCCTGGCTCCTTCCCTGCTGGCACCAGGCCCCATGCACCCACTTGAGCTTGAAATCCAGTTTTTAGACAGCCGTGAATTCCTTGTGGTAGTCTAACAATATCACCTCTCTGCAGCTGGGCTAAGTGGGTTTGGGGTCCTGGCGAGTGGACATGCACTCACTGAAGCGAGCGGCCCACACGCCCAGATGCTGTGAAAAGCGAGAGCTGAAATGGGCACCTGGAACGGTGTCTGCTCATAGAAACCCCCCCGTCCCCATCTGCACCTCCACGCAGCATGTGCCCGCCCTACGCCCGTTCCTTCCCCACTGTGAGCAGCCCCGTGTTACCTGTGAGGATGTGGGCAAAGGCATAGCGACGGGTGATCTTCAGGGCTGGATGCTTGGGCCCAAAGACATCCAGAAGGAACGCAGACAGGCTACAGAGGATGCCCAGGAAGCAGAAGGCGGCAATGACTCGCAGGAGCAGCACCGTCTGGGGATTCATGCAGAAGTCTGTGGCGGGGAGAACCAAATCCACTAACTCTGGGTACAGCAGTCTCCACCCGGGAAGGGGTTTGTCCCTGCTCCTTCCCAGCCTTCAGCAGAGGTGGAACAACCTCCCCAGCAGCAGCCAGGAGGCTCGGCCACTGGTCCCACAAGCCTCACGCCCTCTTCTCTTTCCAACAAAGTTCACTGAGGTGGAGGAGTCCACCTTGCAGCTGCCACGCTCTCCCACCACCCTGACAATTAACTGGGCATGCTAACTCATTCTGCTGAAGCATGCTTTGGGCTGGAAGGAAAAGACCATTGACTTTGGAGCTAAGACAGCCAGAAAGGCTGAGCCCCAAGGTCGACTAATGTCGGTTCTCCACTCAGTTATGTGATGGGGCATTTTCTGTGACAACTTGGCTAGGCTACAGTGTCCGGTTCTTGGGTCCAACTCGAGTCTCGATGTCGCTATGAAATACTGACATGTGACTGCATCAGCTGGCCTGAAGCAGATTCCCCTCCAGCATGTGGGTGGGCCTCCCATAAGATAGATATATCTCTCCTACTGGCCCTGTTTCTCTAGAGAACCCTGACCAAGACAAGTCACTCATTCATTCCCTGTTTGTTCTAAAAAGAAGTCGGAGCAATTTACAGAAACGTGTGACTGCGAGAGAGCACTAAATGAACTAGGAAAGATGGTAGGCTGTACTCGCTTTTTTTTATTATGGTGCTTCAAGTGAAAGTTTACAGCTCAAGTCAGTTTCTCATACAAAAATTTATACACACATTGCTATGTGACCCTAGTTGCTCTCCCTATACTGTGACAGCACACTCCTCCTTTCTAGCTCAGATTTCCCGTGTCCATTCAACCAGCTCCTGACCCTCTCTGCCTTCTCATCTCACCTCTGGACAGGAGCTGCTCATTTAGTCTCATGTGTCTACTTGAGCTAAGACGTGCTATCTTCACAAGTATCATTTTATGTCTTACAGTCCAGTCTAATCTTTGTCTGAAGAGTTGGTTTCGGGAATGGTTTCAGTTCTGGGCTAACAGAAAGTCCAGGGGCCATGTCTTCCAGGATCCCTCCAGTCTCAGACCATTAAGTCTGATCTTTTTACTAGAATTTAAGTTCTGCACCCCACCTTTCTCCTGCTCCATCAGGGACTCTCTGTTGTGTTCCTTGTCAGGGCGGTCATTGGTGGTAGCCAGGCACCATCTAGTTCTTCTGGTCTCAGGCTGATGCAGTCTCTGGTTTATGCGGCCCTTTCTGTCTCGTGGGCTAGTACTTTCCTTGTGTCTTTGGTGTTCTTCATTCTCCTTTACTCCAGGTGGTTGGGACCAACTGATGCATCTTAGATGACCACTTGCTAGCTTTTAAGACCCCAGATGCCACTCACCAAAGTGAGATGCAGAACATTTTCTTAATAAACTGCGTTATGCCAATTGACCTAGATGTCTCTTGAAACCATGGTCCCCAGACCCCCGCCCCTGCTACTCTGTCCCTCAAAGTGTTTGGCTGTATTCAGGAAACTTCTTAGCTTTTGGTTTAGTCCAGTTGACTTTCACATTTATTTTTGCTCGTCCCCTGAACCCTACCAAAACCACAGAGTTTTTTTTAAAGGCATAAACCCACACAAGGAAAGGAGGGGCAAAACAAAATTCTGGGAACTGAAAAAGCAAAGAGGAAAGTAGAACTGACGTAGCACACCAGATAGAGCTGAAAGACAGGCCAGCAATGGGAAAAACTGAGAGGCAACAAGATTCACACTACAAAAGCCCAAAAGGCTCAGAAATGGACAGAACCAAGTAACTTCTGAGATGAGGACAAAGCCATTGTGGGACGCACACTCTACCAAAATGATGGAGTAAACCAGGGAAAAGGAAGCCACAGAAACAGGAGGCCCAGTGTTCGCGGAGTTCCCAGGGTTGTGACGGAGGGAGGCCCAGAACCGCAGCCACGCACCAGACACAGAGAACCATATTTCCTTCCAGCACTTTAATTCCATTCTGATTTTTAAAAAATTTCAACTAGACAAACGCTGTCAATCCTTCAACAGCCACGCAAATTGGCATGGCTCCCAGAAGCACACAGAGAGAATAAAGGCTGATCGAAAAAGAAACCAGGCTGTGATAACGTTTTCTGAGCCTTAATACAAAGGCGGAAACGGGCCTTAACTTCCTCCTCTATTCCAGTCACTGACAGGCTCTTCCTCGTTTAGGCCATGGGTCACCAAATGATTTACACCAATCTGGAAAGGACTGGCAAGACTCAGGCCTTAGGTTCCCTTCCCGTATCTTGATCTCAGGCTGAAAGGCTGTGTGTGGTGGTTACGGGTGTTCATGAGCATCAGATTCACCTGGGGCGCTGGCTGTAAGCATGAGCCCAAGCCCCAGAGATTCTGAGCTATGGTCTGGAGCAGGGCCTGGCAATCTAGACTTTAACAAACAGCCTAGATGACCCCCACGCACGTGGCCCAAGCCCTGCACTCAGGAAACACTGGTCCGGGACCTCAGAGTGAGGTGGACGGATGAACGTCCAAGAATCTGGGCAGGGGACCCGAACCCAACAAAGCAGAGTCAAACCGTCAGAAACTGGCAGCATGAAGTCTGGGCAGAGGGCATGGCCTCCCACGTTGGAGAACCAGACCAGATACACGAGGCCGTGGGCCTCTGACACTCAGCACGCCCTGCCTCAGGGACAGACTTCACCAGAGATGCTGGCGGGGCCCAGACAAGACTCCTGTGCTCGGTCCAGCTTCAGGTCACCCACCAAGCTGCCCTCAGAGCCATCTGTCACGCTTCCGTCTCCAGACCATCTGTTTGGGCCCACGCGTCCAGCCCGGATGATCACCGGCCGCCAAGAGGCTTGTCTGTGCATCAGCTCTGCCAGCAACCACGACCGGCCTTCACTTAAACCTGCAGGGCCTGAGAAAGCACTGTGGGCCAGAAGATTCGCTGACAGGAAAGCTCCAGGAGACAGGGGCTGTCTCTTGGCTTTATCTGGAATATTGCTAAAAAGCTCCCTGAGACAGTGCTCTTCGAGGTCCACGTGGCGCGGGGCAGGGCGAAAACATTCTTCTAGGGCTTCCAGGAATAACCTGGCAGAGGCAGAGCTAAGGGTGTACATCACATGCCGCCTGCAGCAGGCTGTCCTAAGATTCAACCAGCATCACCGAGCGCACACCAGGCACTCTGGTACTTTAATCGTGTTTCTGAAAAATTTACTAAGCTTTAAGTTAACAACTAGTTTTATCTGAAAAAGTACTAGAAGAGGAATCAACGGCAACTGGTTTGGAGTTTTGTTTTAAAGACACCGGTAGTATGCTGTTTCTGAGGTGAGGTGGTTAGCGTGAGAATGCTCACTTCATTACATCCATACGTTATCACACTCCGGTGCGGGACAGTCTCTGGGTGGTACAAATGGTTACTAACTGAAAGGCTTGCAGTTCGAATCCACCCAGAAGCACCTTGGAAGAGAGACCTGGTAGTCTACTTCCAAAAGATCACAGACACTGAAAACCCTACAGAGCACAGCTCTACTCTGACACACACTGGGTCACCACGAGTCAAAACTGACCCAACTGCAGCCGGCTTGGACTTTGGTGTGTGTGTTATGTTTGACAATATATCTTCTTAAACAACGAAAGAGATGTGCACCCAGTAAAAAATCAGAGAGGACACTCCTCCTGTTCTAGATGCCTGGCTGCCCCTCCCCAGAGGCAGACCTGTGAGCAGCTTCTCTCGCCTCCTCCAGGGGCGGCCTTTGCATGCAGGCCAGTCAGAAGCTGTCTGACTTGGGCCTCTCTACCCTTGGGGCCTCACCACACAGCCCAGGTGAGGGGGCGGAGCCTCTAGAGGGTAAGCCACTTCCTCCAGGTCACACAGTGCACAGCGAGGCTCCAAGCCCGGGTCAGACTGCCCAGCACCGCGCTGCTCGGAACCACCCAGTGCCAGAGTTAGCTGTTCATTTCTCCCCAATGGGGAGAATCAAATCCTAAAGTGTTCCATTCGAATGAGGGGTCAAAAGCTCATGAACGCTCTCAGAGCCACCCTCTGAGCCACGAGTTCACTGAGGGAACAGCTGGAGACACGGAGTCTCTTCCAGTGAGAAGGTCTGCGTCATTAAGCAGTTAAAAGTGCTCCTACTGATACCAAACACTTTGAGGGGCAGAGTAGCAGGGGCGGCGGTCTGAGGACCATGCTTTCAGGGGACATCGAGGTCAACTGGCATGATAAAGTTTATTAAGAAATGTTCTGCATCTCACTTTGGTGAGTCGTGTCTGGGGTCTTAAAAGCAAGCAAGCAGCCATCTAAGATGCATCAATTGGGCCCAACCACCTGGAGTAAAGGAAAATGAAGACCACCAGAGACACAAGGAGAGTATTAGCCCAAGAGACAGAAAGGGCCACATAAACTACAGACTCCATCAGCCTGAGACCAGAAGAACTAGATGGTGCCCGGCTACCACCAATGACCGCCCTGACAGGGAACACAACAGAGAGTCCCTGTTGGAGCAGGAGAAAAGTGGGATGCAGGATTCAAATACTAGTAAAAAGACCAGACTTAAAGGTCTGACTGAGACTGGAGGAACCCCAGAAAGTATGGCCCCCAGACTCTCTGTCAACTCAGAACTAAAAACCATTCCTGAGGCCAACTCTTCAGACAAAGGTTAGACTGGACTATGGGACATAAAATGATACTCGTGAAGAGTGTGCTTCTTAGCTCAAGTAGATACATGAGACTAAATGGGCAGCTTCTGTCCGGAGGTGAGATGAGAAGGCAGAAAGAGACAGGAGCTGGTTTAATGGACACGGGAAATCAGGGGTGGAAAGGAGTGTGCTGTCACAATACAGAGAGCGCAACTAGGGTCACATAACAACGTATGTATAAATTTTTGTATGAGAGACTGACTTGAACTGTAAACTTTCACTTAAAGTACAACAATTAAAAAAAAAAAAAAAGCACACCTACTGGGATGACGGGCACCAGGTGCTTGCACGGGGGCTTCTGCAGCCATCAGAGCCTGGCCCTGGGGACCAGGGTGGGCCACCAGAAGGCAAGAAGCCTACCAGGGACTACACGTAACCCTGAGCAAGTCACTCAACTTCTCTCAGCCTGTCTCCTCACCTTCCATCGACCACAGGGAGCGCAGTGAAGGAGCAGCCCATCACATCGCTTCCCCACTGCCCCTGCGCTGAGACCAGGGCTGCTGTCAGCTGGCCACAGTGGTGCCACCTCTGGCGTTCCTGTCCTCCTTACGCTGAGACCTCCTCAGCCACACACGGCTGCCAGCGCCCCGACCACACACGTCTGCCAGCGCCCCGGCCACACGTCTGCCAGCGCCCCGGCCACACACGTCTGCCAGCGCCCCGGCCACACGTCTGCCAGCGCCCCGGCCACACGGCTGCCAGCGCCCC
>NW_004443940.1:34626949-34638558 GCF_000243295.1 Trichechus manatus latirostris | reverse complement strand
ACCCATCAGCCACTCTGCAGAAGAAAGATGTGACAGTCTGCTTCTGTAAAGATTACAGCCTTGGAAACCTTGTGGGGCAGTTCTACTCTGTCCTACAGGGTTGCTATGAGACGGAATCCACTCGACGACAGCGGCCTTTCTCCACTCCAAAGCTGTGAGTAACCACCAGGTTGAGCGGGGAAGTCAAACGTAAACTCCCCCCGGGGCAATGCCAGCCCTCCATCACCTCCTGGGGGATCTCGCAGCACACAGGAGGGACAGGCCAAGCTGTCCCAGACGCACTCAGAACCCAGCCCAGAACCTCTCCTGCCCTCAGCATCTCAATATCTCTCTCTCCTCCCCTCCCAGACAGCAGTATGGCAGGGACAACAGACATCTGCTCTCTTGAGGAGATTGCTAGAAAGAGGAAAAAAGCAAAAAAGCCCAAACACTGTTTGTGGGAGAGAAACGGCACAGGGGGCAGGGGGCAGACTTTAAATTCAAACCAGTGGGCTAGTCTGCAGCGCTGGTCACACACAGGCACATCTCCTACTCTCCGACTGTGCTCTGGCCGGTTCATTTCGGTAAGCACTGTGAGACTGTCCCCCTAGTCATCAGGGAAGAAGGCAGCAGCTACTATAAGAGGATCGCCAGGAACTGACTTTGCCAAGGTCCCTGGTGAGTCACCCTGGCCGGGTCTGTTTGAAGGCCCTGGCTCTTCCTGCCTACTGCCCACTGCGCTAAGCCCACGACCCCAACAGGCTGCAGCCAGGAAGGCTGAAGTGGCTTCCGACTAGTTCCCCTCCCTGTCTCATCTCCTCTCCCTCCCTCCTCACCGGAGTCCCTGTGAGTCAGAGGCACTTCCTGATGGGTGCCAAGGACATCCACCTGCCCCAACCCCTCTGAGCACTCACTGGTCCCCCCGACTTAACCTCTCCCACTGACTTTTTCAGCTTCCAGACAGGCTTGCCACAGGACTCCAACAGGGCCCTCCAGTGCCTGGCCGGGCCATCACCACAGCTGCCAATGGTCCTAGACAAGCCAACCCTGAGGACAGGCCCGCTGGACCTGAAAGTGCCAGCCACGTCAGTCACCGGCTTCAGGCACATGGGCCCTCCCTGGAAGCCACCTGATCATCCAGTGGCTTGCTGTCAATTATGATTCATCTGATTCCAAATCCCAAACTTCCTCATTCTCCAAAGATGTTTCCTGAGGCTGCTGTCAGTGCTGCCCTTTGCGAGCCACACCTGAGAGGCAGAAAGGGGTCTGGGCTCACAAGGAATGGTTGCTGTGGCTCTCCAGCTTTGGGCCCCTAGAGGTCCAGGGATATCTCTGGACCCGGGCCCAGGGGAGCGGAAGAATTCAGGATGGAATCTTTTGAGCTGGCCTGTGTTTGCTAAAGCCCACAAGGCCCCGGGGAATGACAGCTGGAGGATGAGTGGCTTTGCCTCAGGATCATCAGCTTGAGCCCAAACACTAAGGTGATGAGGGAGAAAGAGCACAGCTTCGGCTGGGCTTGTGGTAAAATCAACTAGAATGAGGAAATGGCAAGCCTTGGACAACTCTGACTGAAGGAAAAAGCAGCCCGGAAACCTCCTGTGAGGCACTGCAGTGTGGTGGAGAGTATGGACTTTGGAGTCTGGTGCCCCTCCTCCCAGTTATGTGCTCCTGAGCAAGGTACCTAACCCCCTGAGCCAGAGTTCTGTGTGAAGTGGGGATGATGACCAAACCAAAGCAAGTCCACTGCCATCCTGTCTACTCCGACTCAGTGATCCTGTAGGACAGAGTAGAACTGCCCCATAGGGTTTCTAAGGCTGTAATCTTTATAGAAGCAGGCTGCCACATCTTTCTCCCGTGGAGCAGCTGGTGAGTTTGAACAGCCCACCTTTTGGTCATCAGCTGAGTGCTTAACCACTGCACCATCAGAGTTCCCTAAGATAATGACCAAACCAAAAAATTGAGTCAGTACCTACAACAAAGATATTGTCTAGGATAAACTAAAACCAAGCGTGGAGTGTGCTCAGCACAGTGCCAGCACTCAAGCCTGCCAGCCCTCCCGCTCCCCGTCATCTGATAGGGTCTGTTCTCCCTCTGGAAGTGTCTGGAAGCATCCTCTCTGTGCCCCCCGGCTCTGCTCCCTCCTGAGATGAGGCGTACTCCAGGCTTCTGCGCCAGGAAATGTTAGGTCCCGACGGTCAGCACAGGATATCATACGTCCAAAAGCCCCATCCCCTTCAAAAAACCCAAACCCACTGCTGTTGAGTCAATCCCGACTCATGGCAGCGCCACACAGTACAGAGAAGAACTACCGTGTAAGGTTTTCTTGGCTGTAATCTTTAAGGAAACAGATTGCCAGGACTTTCTTCTGTGATGCCACCGGATGGGTTCAAACCGCCAACCTTTAGGTCAGCAGTCAAGTGAAAACCATTTGCGCCAGCCAGGAACCTGTCCAAAGGCCCACGGGGTACCAAAAAACCAACAGGTTGAAGAAGAGAGAAAGGAGAAGCAATCAGAGGCCTCGTGACGCCTCACCTTCTGTGACAGCTCGTGTGGCACGACTGCCAACGTTAATGGGCATCGGGCATCTAGAGTTCCCCGACAGCAACGGCCAAGGAGACAGCCACAGACGAGCAGGAAGAGCCGACCCGCGGGCAGGACGCCCACACGCGTCAGCGAGCATAATGTAAAACGGTAAGCTCCACAAAGGACAGGACGCGGCCTGCGCAACTCCTCAGAAAGCCTAAACACACATGTGAACAAAGGACAGCCTCCACAAAGAATTTACTTTCATTTGTGACATGTCTTTGACAAGAATGCATGCCAAAGCAAAATGACTGAGACCGTTCCTCAGGACGTATCAACGAGACAATGGGTGAAAAAACATACACGAGACAGCCCTGTTTTACAGCGGAGTCACGAGATGCCAGCTCTGCCACCCCCAGCCCTGTGGCCATGGGAAGACCCCTTCGCTTCTGTGAGCCACAGCTCCTTGAGCCTCTGCAATAACGTGTGGATCGGACTGCCTCTCCCTCCACCACACGAGTTTTAGGAGCCCTCCCCCAAGGATGACCCGAAAGAGGCAGGGAGCACTGTGAACTCTCTCTCTCGGTTTGTAGGTGACACCAGGCTCTTGAAACACTGAAACACGAGGGGCGGGACTGATGGTGAGCCTGGATGGAGTGGTGGAAAAGTGGCAGCTGTGCTTCCGGGAAAGCAAGCACAGGGGGGTGTACTCAGGGAAAAGCCCCCCAGACTCCACACAGACTCAACGCGCTCTGAGCAATTAGCTACCTGCCAGAGAAAAGCTGCCTGTCACAAACGCCTCCAGCAGGCATGTAACTTGGGTCTGAAGGAGCCGACTGGCAAAGGCTACCATCACAGTAAACTCTGGGAGCAAACGAGTAGCCCCATCCTGTTCTCTACAAAATCATCCTACGTAAATCCTCACAAACTCAAGAGACTCAAACCAGCAAGAGAATGCTCGAGGACACAGGATGGAGCTTTTCAGCCTAAACCTGCAGAAGGGACACCTGATCCGAGGCACAGAGGGGAACTGAGGCCTTTTCACCAAACCCCAAGCCCTGAATCCTTAGAGAAGCAATGCGAAGATATCTAATAGGAAAGCCTGTCTCATACACGGGGCGGGAAACATCTGGAATGTAACTAGGGAGTGGCACAGTGAGAAAATATGAAGATCTTCAAGAATGGTTTAAAAGACTTTTGGGAAGATAGACCTGTGCGGATACAAAGAGCTGTCTGGGGCCACTGACCTTCTGTAGGGTTACAGCTAGGCGAGGGGGGCCGCCCTCACACCGCGCAGCCTTTGCTCTCATGGTGGAGACAGGACTGGGCAAATGTAGGCCCTGACCTCCCCCTGCATCCAGGAAAGAGAACAGCCCCTTTTCCTCTGCCTACCTCCTGCGGAGGCCTGACTTACCTCAGACACACTTAGAATGATCCCACTGGCCAAATTCCAACTGTTTTAGCGAGAGTGGCAATGGAGCTGACTCCTGGTTACCATAAAATGCCAGACTCCCTTTTTCTCTAATAAAAATCCAATTACTCTAGAACTCTAAAATGTCTTCTAAATTTTTGTCATATTAAAAGCTTCCTGCTCCCTACATGGATCGGCCTGCCCCAAAGAAGCCTCTCTGTATCCCGCAGTTTCCTTAGAAAGAGGCAGCTAATTGAGACGCCTAGCACCTTTATCTCCTCTTCACGTACAGCGCCCTTCCTCTGGCAGAATCCTAAAATAGCAGCGGTCCAGATTAGCATGGCGCCAAGAGTAGGTGCTTAGCTGAATAACATCAGAATTAATGAGAAGCCGGGTCCCAAACAGAGCCACCTGCTGGCATGAACACCCCGCAGGAATGGTGAAGCCGTTCCTTCAGCCAAGGGTCTGCCCTGCAATCTCCGCTCCACCCGTACCACACTCGCCCTCACCTTTCAGGAGGTCTGGATGCACGTAGCCCAGCACGTCGGAGACCCCCAGCTCCTGGCGGGAACAGGTGCCGCCGTGAATGTGCAGCCAGGCGGGCTCGGCGAGGGCAGTGCACAGCGCAGTGATGGACAGGGCGCCCGGCAGGGCCGAGGCCAGGCTCCGCTCCGGCTGCTTGGGCAGAGCGCTGCCTCCCGGGCTCCTCCGCCGGCGCCCGCCGGGCAGCCCTGCGCCTCCGGGGGCGTACATAGCCGGGGCCGCCCGCCGCCGCTCCGCGGTCGCTGCTCGGTGCCGCCGACCTCCGCGGGGCGCGCAGAGCCTGCCTGTCGCGGGGAAGACGGCGCTGGGTTCGCGGCAGGCAAGGCCGGCGCGGGGCCGTCAGCCGACTGCGGACCACGGGGTGGAGCCGCCGGCTGAGAGGAGACCGAGGCTGCGGGATTCGGGGGGCGGGGACCGGGTCCCCGAAATGGGGCTGCCGGGGAGGGGGCCGAGGACCGAACGAGGGCCGGGGGCCGGGTGGGGTCTGGACAGACAGGGAGAAGGGGCTGGGGTGCGGAGGATCGGCTGACGGTGTGTGGGAGACCCGAACCCCGGTTCTTGGCCGGAGGGTTCCGAGCGGCGGAAGACCCGCTGGGCCGCAGAGATCCGGTACTGGGGATCGGGAAATGCGCTCTTGGGATGCGACCTGCGCCAAGAAAGGACCCTCCCCACGCCAGCCCCTGTTCCTCACCGGGTCAGCAGTCCTCAGGGCCGGGATGGCGCCGCGCAGCTGCCCGGGACCGAGCGATGCCAGGACCCGATACCGCAACGCCCGGACCGACCAGGGGCCGACCCACTTCCGGCTTCCTCCTTCTCCGCACCCACCTCCTCCGGCTCCCCGCCCGGTCTTCACGCACGTCACCCGCCGGGCGCGCTGCCGGCTCCCTGCGCAGGTCCTCACGGGACTGGTAGTTCAGAGCAGTTCCTAGATGCTTTCCACTAGGGGGCAGACGACTACAACTCCCAGAGGGCAGCGCGGCCGCAGCGGCGGGCACTTCAGTTCCCAGGACTACCCGGGCCCCCGGCGGAAGCGGCTGGACCTTGCGGCCCGGGAGGCTGGACTGTGTGTCGTGGGGGCTTGCGCCGTGGGGCCTGCGGTTGGCGTGACTGACTCTGCCCACTTCTACCCACCTCCTCCCCACCCTGCGCCAGGACGCCATGAAAGATTCCCTGGTGCTGCTGGGCCGTGTGCCGGCGCACCCGGACTCCCGCTGCTGGTACCTGGCCTGGAACCCGGCGGGGACCCTGCTGGCCTCGTGCGGGGGCGACCGTAGAGTCCGCATCTGGGGCAGAGAGGGTAAGACCTGGCTTGCCTCTGCGACCCCTTGCGCCGGGAGCTCTGCGTGCGTGTAGTGAGGGTGCCGGGCCCGGGGAATGCGCAGGCACCCGAGAGGCAGGCCGTGGACCTGGGTGCAGGCCAGGGGAGAGTAGGGAGAGGCGACCTTCGAGTTGGGTGTTTTCAGGGAAAGGAGGCGGCAAGGACTTGAAGCGAAAACGTGAGGAGACAGGCTGGAACTGTTGAAGGAATTGTGATAGTTGCTGAAACAGGAAAATAGGAAGGGAAGGGTGGCAGCAAAGCACCCGAAAGAGTAATCAGGCTCTCGATGGTGACGTTTACGTTGTATTCCGAGAGCACTTGGGAACCACTGACAGTTTTAAATCAGGTGGATGACTTCCCAGATTTGTTTTAGAAACAGGCCTTCAGGGGAAAGTGTCAGTCGTTGTTAGGTGCGGTGGAGTCCGTTCAGACTCTTAGCGACCCCGTGTACAGCGTTTCTCTACAAGCATGTTGCTGACTACACCGGCTTGGTTCCGTAGGAGCCTCAGCATCAGACGGTGTTGATAGCTCGTCAGCACCTTCTCGTGCGCCCAGCTCCAGGCCTGGCCTGTTCCCTGCCCTTAGGTGACAGCTGGATCTGCAAGTCTGTCCTTTCCGATGGTCACCAGCGCACGGTGCGGAAGGTGGCCTGGTCTCCCTGTGGGAATTACCTGGCCTCTGCCAGCTTTGATGCTACCACTTGCATTTGGAAAAAGAACCAGGATGACTTTGAGGTAACGAGGGGGGATGGGACCAGGATTGTTGCCTGTTTGCCCCCAGGGCTGGTTCAGGCACCTGAGCGAACCTGGGCCAGCTGGGCTGTGCCCGTGAGAAGGACCCAGGGCTCTTGCTGCCATTGGTTCTTGTCTGTCTTCCCTTTTCACAGTGTGTAACTACTCTCGAGGGCCATGAAAATGAGGTCAAGTCAGTGGCCTGGGCCCCATCTGGCAACCTTCTGGCCACCTGCAGCCGAGACAAAAGCGTATGGGTCTGGGAAGGTGAGACTGGTCCCTCCAGGTGGAGTTGGGGGCCAGCTGGCAGACATCCCCCTCTGGGCTCGTGATAGAGTTGGCTTATGAGCGCGCCTCTTTCCCACAGTTGACGAAGAGGATGAGTATGAGTGCGTCAGTGTCCTCAGCTCCCACACCCAAGACGTCAAACACGTGGTCTGGCACCCCAGCCAGGAGGTAGGAGTTAGGCGGGGCATCTGGTGGGAAATTATCTGGGGTGGGGGGGTTGTACCCCGTCTCCCTCTGCTCTTCAGCCCCAGCGTTGCTTTTCTGGGGATCATTAGCTGACCCACAAAAGTTAGTCTCTTTGTAAAAGCAGATCCCCAGGGCTGTCCGGTCCTGGCAGGGAGGGGTATTGGAACTGCAGGCACTTTTGGGCCGTACAGACATGTGCTGTATCCCCTTCCCCGCCCAGCTGTTGGCCTCTGCCAGCTACGATGACACAGTGAAGCTCTATCGGGAGGAGGAGGATGACTGGGTATGCTGTGCCACCCTTGAGGGCCATGAATCCACCGTGTGGAGCTTGGCCTTTGACCCCAGTGGTCAGCGCCTGGCATCTTGCAGTGATGACCGTACCGTGCGCATCTGGAAGGAGTATTTACCAGGCAACGCGCAAGGTGAGGATCCTCGGAGAGCTGAAGGAGACTCACCTCAAGGAGTTTACAGTCTGTTAAGGGACTATGACCCCATACGTGAGCTTCAGCACACTGGGGCAGGAGACGAGACGAGCCGCCAGAGGGCCCCAGTGAAGTGCTAGGGGAGTCAGGGAGAGCTTTGTGGAGGAGGGGCCGCTTCATCCAAACTGAGAGGGTGTGTGGGAGTTTAACACGAGGAGAAGGGGCAAAGAAGAGGATTCTAGGTGAAAACAGAACAGCGTGAGCTAAGGCATCAGAGGTAGGACTTCCGCCAGGAATGGTGACACATTTAGATAGAGCACAGGGTATAAAGCTTGGGGAGGCATAACATGGGCTGGGCAAGCTGGTGGGTGGCCTCCAAAAGCAGACTGACTAGTCAGACGGAGTGTGTAGCAGAAGGTTTTTTTAAAGAACAAGGATGTTTCCTCTTCAGAATTCTGCTTTAGAATTCTGGCCTCTGTGTGTGAGGCTGATCAGCGAGAATGGGGGCTGTGGGATGGAGCCTGTCACTGATTGTAGGGAGGGAGGGGGAGCGGGGTTCTCCCTCCTTAGTGAGGTCGTTAGTCCCCCGGGGTGCCCAGGACACAGACACGGCGTCGGCTTAAGGGAAGTCTGTCCTGCAGGGGTGGCGTGCAGCAGCTCTGACCCCAGCTGGAAATGTATCTGCACCTTGTCGGGGTTCCACTCCAGGACCATTTACGATGTCGCTTGGTGAGCCCCCCACCCCCAGGGACTTTAGAGAAGTAAAGAGCCTGTGCTGCCCGCTATCCACTTAGCTGCCCGCTGTCCACTTAGCTGCCCGCTGTCCACTTAGCTGCCCGCTATCCACTTATCCACTTGGAATTGAAAACAGCCACCTTGTTTTGTCAGATCAGGCCCAGCTGTTCAGCATGCTGGCTTCAAGCTGACTGGCCTGGGGTTCTTAGGAGCCAAGAGCAGCCTCTAAGGCCCAGGCCTCTACCGCTGTTAAGATCCAGGCTGTGTGGTCAGCACCAGCCCTTGGAGTTCACACAGCACCACGCCATCCACAAACGCCTGTGACTGGGTTCTCATAGTTTGGTAACACTGCCCTCATGGTGTCTAGAAAAGCCACACCACTCGTATGACGGCAGGTCAGGGAGCAGTTCTGGCTCTGAGAATCTGTCTCGAGGAAATAATCCTAAATGGTGATAAAAACTGATGTGCGTCCAAACTTTGTATTAGCAAGCATTTGGAAATAACCTATACGTTCAGAAAGAATTGGACTTATATAAATTGTAAAACTCAGTGGCATATTATATAGGTGTTAAAAAAAAAAAAAAGAATACTTCATGACATGGAAAATTGCTTACGCCTAGTGAGTAAAGCACAATTCAGAATCCTGTGTGGTTTTTTTAGGCTAGTTACATTGGGAGAAAATCAGAAGGAAGCACTTGAAAACTTGGGGTGATGTTTGTGGCTGTATATTAGGTGAGGGAGACTCGGCGAGAAGAGGTTTTTAGCAGAGACCTGAAGATTCAGAAGAGAATGGTCCAGGGGCCGTGGAACAAATCTCTCAGCTGATTTGCTAGAGTTGGGGAGGGAAGGGAGCCCTCGTGGCGCAGTGGTTAAGAGCTCGGCTGGTAACCAGAAAGTCGGCAGTTGGAATCCACCAGGCGCTCCTTGGAAACGCTACGGGGCAGTTCTCCTCCGTCCTGTAGGGTCACTAGGAGTTGGAATCAACTCGGCGACAGCGGGTTTGGGGAGGGAGGGGCCACCTACACACCCACTGATGAGCGTGTTCCTCCCAGGTGTCAGCTAACAGGGGCACTGGCCACAGCTTGTGGGGACGATGCCATCCGAGTATTTGAGGAAGACCCCGGCTCTGACCCCCAGCAGCCCACCTTCTCTCTGACAGCCCACTTGCCTCAGGCCCACTCCCAGGATGTCAACTGTGTGGCCTGGAACCCCAAGGAGCTGGGGCTCCTGGCCTCCTGCAGTGATGACGGGGAGGTGGCTTTCTGGAAGTACCAGCGACCTGAAGCCCTCTGAGGCGTCTCTTCTTCAGACAGAGTCCTGGCTCCCTAGAGGATATCACAAGACTTGCCCTGCCTGAGAGGACCTGGAGGGCCACCTTTACCCTTCCTTTGACTTCTCTCGTCACTCAGACTTTGGTAGAAGCATGGAGCTGCCTGACCGTTGGCTCTGGCCCCCGTTACCGGCTCCTTGGTGAAGAGCTGCAGGCGATGAGAACGTTTGTTGTTACGCCACAGGTTTTGCTTGCTTTAGGGCATAGGGAGAAAAGTGTTGAATTTTGTGGGAGGGAACATTGTCTGAAATTTTAAGTTTTATATAAATAATCCATCCAAGTCCCAAGGCCTATTTTATATTTAAGGGTAGTCCCAGAAGAACTGCATGGTGAGTCCTTTTCTGAGATAGGTTGTGCCTCCCCAGTGTCTGGGCAAAGCCTTGCAAGTAACACAGTCAATATTAAAAGAGGCTGTTTTTCCTGATGTAGGTTTGTGTAGCGTAAGGGACACCTCCAGTTTCCCTTAGAAACTCCCCTACCTTCTGAGCCATTATGCTGTGATGTGAACAGGGGAATGCTGAAAAATAAATAGGGGAAGACATGAACCCCAAAAGGGAGTTGTTATTGGCCACAGGCCAGACATTCTCAACAGGGATAAAAACTGGTTCTTGGGTTGAGGGCAAAATCTGAAAGTGCAATCGTTTGTGGTCCTCTAAGTGGCCACTGTATACATTGTACATCCGTAACATGTAGGTGTCATGGGCAATTAGGAAAAAGGTGTCTAATAAAGCTCCCTGTTGGTAGTTGCTGTCAATTCCAATTCATGGCGGCCCCCTAGAAGGTTGAGAAACATGGCAGTAGGCAGTCAGCTCTTCAGTCAGATTGTCCTCTGACAGTCACTTCCAAATGGGTTTTCACTATATGACAGTCTCCAAAGCTACAGTCTTCACTAATTTTTTACATTACAGAAATGACCTTTCGTTTTCAAGACAGCTGGGGGTGACACCTGGAGTAGTGGTCCTCAAAACGTGGTCTGTGGATCCCCGGGAGTCCGAGGCTTTGAGGGGATCGACGGTTGGTGTCTTGGCGTGAATCAAGGCAGTAGCGTGAAACTATTAGGAACATGGTCTTCCCAGCCACACAGGAAAAATACTGCCAAACCAAAAAGAAACCCCACATCTGTTGTCATCGAGTTGATTCTGACTCATAATATTGCCAGTCTCACTTAAAAATGACCCTGATAAAACCAATAAAAATTTTTTAAAAATCTAGACCCTTGAGAACACTTGTATGACAAAATGGGAAGTGTTAGGATTGAATTGTGTCCCCTAAGACAGACTGAGGTTCTGACCCCCGAGAGCTGTGAATGTGACCTTGTTTGGAAAGAGGAAGATGTTACCAGTCACCATGAGGTCACATGGAGCAGGGTGGGTCCTAATCCATGTTGAGTGATGTCCTTACAAAAGAGACAGGCGGCCATGTGACCACGGAGTCCTGCTGCGCCTGCGAGCCAAGGAGCACCGGTGCTGCCAGAGCTGAGAGGGACAAGGATGGATCTAGAGCTTTGGAGAGAAAATGGCCTGGTTGGCACGTTGGTTTGGACTTCTAGCCTCCAGAACTGAGACGATAAATTTCTATTGTTAGAAGCCACCAAGTTTGTGGTATTTTGTTACAAAGGCCGGCGACACTGATACAGGAAGCACGCCTAAAGCACTTGTGCACATTGAAGTACGGTAGTAGTCACGAGGAGACGATCGTGTGATTGAGTTGCAAGCTCAGCTGTGTTGTTCGTGGCACACCATTTTTACTTGGAAGAACTAGCAAATTCTGGTATTTGGACTTGACTGTTTGGCATTTTCTCAAAAATAACTGAACAAACCTCTTGCTTCAAGGGAAACAACTGATAGTACTGCCAACGATAAAGCATTTGAGGAAAAAGTACAAGTTTTGAAAACGTGGATTGCCACTGTGAACTTGACAGCTTCCTGGTATTTAAAGGCTTTTCTGATGGGATTGGTGGTGCTATTACACAAATGTGTTTTTTTACATTGTACAATGAGACATGTCAGCATTTGGAAGATACGCTGAATCCAGTGAACCAACGTTTCCCAAACGATCAACGCGTGTTACAAAATCATTCGTGTTAAGAGGGCTATTCAGAGTGTCAACGCGTGTTACAAAATCGTTCGTGTTAAGAGGGCTA
>NW_004443940.1:34624652-34626802 GCF_000243295.1 Trichechus manatus latirostris | reverse complement strand
CGCGTGTTACAAAATCGTTCGTGTTAAGAGGGCTATTCAGAGTGTCAACGCATGTTACAAAATCGTTCGTGTTAAGAGGGCTATTCAGAGTGTCAGACGGAACAATGGACGTTAATGTAACAGGACAGAGTTCCCTGGTACGGCATCAGATCCCACATTGCACCGCGTCGTCTGGTGTCACCCGGTTGGTTCCGACCCACAGCGACCCTGTGTACAAGACAGCGTTGTTCCCAGCCTTTAACAAGCTGCTACTTGAGTTTCAGTGTAGTTATCAAAGAATACCCGCAATTACCTGGAAAGGCTTTTAAAAAACTCCTTCTTTTTCCTACTACGCGTCTGTGAAATCAGTTTTTATCGTTATACTCCAACTCAGACAACATACTATGCATTGACCATACAAGCAGCTGAGTGCTTACTGTCTTCGGTTAAACCACATTAAAGATGTTTGCAAAAAGTAAAACACCTCTCTTCTCACTGAATTTATTTTGGAAAAGTTTTTTTCATAAAAAATGTTACCATGGAGTTAGTGTTTTAAAATGAATTGTTTTAATGGGGTAAGGAGGAGTGTGTGCTGTCATAGCATAGGGACAGTAATTACAGTCACGTAACTAAATTTTCGTTTGATAGACCAACTTGAATTGTAAAATTTCACTTCAAGTACAATAAAATGAATTGTTTTAACTTTCAATATTATCGTTTAATATATTTTAATATACCAATGGATGTAACCTAGATAATAAAAATCTGAGGCCCCTAACCACGTGCAGTGGAAAGGGGCCCGAAGACCAAATCATTTGAAAACTGCTGGCCTGGGGAAAACACCTTTCAGAATAATCTTTTGATTCAATGCACGTGTATTCCTAAGCAACAGAAGGCAAGAATCTGAGGAAAAAATCTGTAGATCTGGATTACAACATCGGTTTACCAAGAGTGGGTCACATCCCCTGGTGCATTTTACCCCCTTCAGGTGCTGCCCCCTGGCAACACGGCTCTATCCACCCAACCCTGGTGGCGCAGTGGTTAAGTGCTATCTATGGCTGCTAACCAAGAGGTCAGCAGTTTGAATCCACCAGGCTCTCCTTGGAAACCCTATGGGGCAGTTCTACTCTGTCCTACAGGGTCGCTGTGAGTTGGAATCAACTTGAGGGCAAGGGGTTGGGTTTGGTTTTCTAGTGCTGCCCCCTTGTGGTGACATGGCTCTCTCCACCGAGGCTCAAGTGTTAGTTCCTGCAGCAGTGCTGACATCTGGATAACACACAGGTGGGGGACCAACATCACAAGCCTGAAGAGAAGCTGCCAAACAATGTTCCCTCCTCCAGCTGGGTTGAAACGGCTCCTGGTGACGGCCCGACTGCAGGCCAGGTCTGTCCTCTAGAAGTACCGATTACAAAAGTCATCAGCTACAAAAGCAAACCAACCTTCCCACTAAGGGCCTCACCTCAGAGAAAGGAAACTTAATTTGGAATCATTGCAAAGACAGAAGAAAACGGTTTCCTGGAGTTGTTTTATTAGAATGTGCGACTCACAAGAACTACAAAGAACGTGCCTAAAAACGCTGTACAAGGTTTATGAAGGACCAGCTACCTGACACCTGCAGACACTGGGCCCAAGCTGGGGGGGCGGCGGGGGGGGCGGTCACATCCCCTGATGCTGCCCCCTTCTGGCGACACAGCTCCATCCACTGCCTCGGTGGGGCAGTGTTTGCACTGGGTCCAAGTCTGGACTGCAAGATGGCGAAAGGGACAAGAGGCAGCGGAGGGCTGGGACTGCACCGGCCCCGACGGGCAGACCTCAACTCCCCAACAAGACCCCACGCAACCGTCCCTGTCCTGCTCCGGGGTCAGCTGTGCTCTCCTACAACTCAATCCGAGTCACTGTCAGTCTCAGCTTCTTTCACATCCACGCTGAACTTGTACTCCTGGTCGCAGCCCATGTAAGCGTCACTCATGAAGTACAGAGTGTAGTTGTGGGCACCGGTGGCAGGGGCCACGAAGTCGAGCTTCACCTGGGAGAGCAGGCAGACACCAGGGTGAGCAGGCAGACACCAGGGTGAGCAGGCAGACACCAGGGTGAGCAGGCAGACACCAGGGTGAGCAGGCAGACACCAGGGAGAGCAGGCAGACACCAGGGAGAGCAGGCAGACACCAGGG
>NW_004443940.1:34617973-34624552 GCF_000243295.1 Trichechus manatus latirostris | reverse complement strand
GAGCAGGCAGACACCAGGGAGAGCAGGCAGACACCAGGGAGAGCAGGCAGACACCAGGGTGAGCAGGCAGACACCAGGAAGAGCAGGCAGACACCAGGGAGAGCATGGCCACGGGGGGGTGCCCGCCCCGCCCGCCTTCAGAACAAACGCTGGGCAGCAGACACTCACCTTGGCCTTCTGTTGCAGGGTCAGCCTCTTGATGGAGATGAGGCTGTTGGACTTGGCATCTCCAATCACCACCCACCAGCCCTCTTCACGTTTCTGCAGGGACCAAAGCCAAGAATTGTAGCACACAAAACTCGACCACAGGACCATGAGAGTAACTACAGAAGTGGGAAAACAAAAACCAGCCAGAAAGCTTCCCGAAGTTTCTTTCTGAAACACACTTGGCTATAACAACAAAGATTATGAAACTGTCAAAAGGTCTCTCGAATGGGCTCAGTTTTCAAGGAGATGGACTCATTGGTGGGTTCTGACTCATTTCCACGTCCCAAGGTACCTTCTTCCACTCAGTGCTTGCCACTGAAGGCACGATCCCACCATTAGAGATCTAGTCTTTGGGGCCTGGAAGCTTTGACTTCCTCAGAGACCCTTTTTTAAGGAGAAGGCACATATGCCTGAAGAAAAAAATATCTTAACATGGAGATAAGCCGCCAGCAGAAAGGATCCAGACAGGACTTGTGGAAGACATAAGCCTTGCTTCTATCAACAAGCCCTATCTGCCAGCTACTATGTATAAGTACTGTGATCAAAGATTCCAGAGAAGAATCCTGATCAAAAGGGGGAAAATGCAGAACAGAATTTAAAGTTCTCATAGAATCCAGACTTTCTGGAGCCACAAAGGCTGGGTGAACCCCTATAACTACTGTCCTAAGATAATCTTTAAACCTTGAATGAAAAATATCCCCAGAAGTCTTCTTAAAAACCAAACAATAATTTAGCTTAACTAGTAAAAAAAAAATGTCTATCTTAAACATTGTGCTCTTTTAAGATCTATATATATATATGGGATCAAACTGACAAGAGCAACTTGAAAGATTATATAGGGACCTTAAGGGGCAGTGAATTTATGTTAATGAGGGAGAAACAGAAAAGGGAGGTGAGAATGGTCGCACAACTTGAAAAACACAATCAATGTTACTGAAATGGACATAAAGAAATGAACTGGTTATGGTTTTACTGTGTATATTCTCAACTATATATATGCGTACATATATATATATAATATTTAAAAAAAAAAAACTGTTGGTCACTGCACTGTTATAAAGCCAAAGTATTACAGTTTAAAACACTCTTTCCTCAGAGGCTACTGAACAACTGATTTATAAAATTAAACATGATGGGATCTGGTTTCTCCTCCCAACTCCAAATGTCCCACATAAGGAGGGTCTGGTGGTGAAGAATCAGCCACGAGAAGCAGAGCGAGTGGCGCTGAGAAAGGAGACAGCAGAAAACACCAACCAGGAAGCCCAGCTGTCCCGGGGCCATTCAGGGTTAGAGACAGATGCCCTTCACAGTCACAGGGACAGACAGTAATGCACAACTGGTTCTGACAACGTCCTGCCATCTAAGCGATTTTTAACTAAATTCAAGGTGAGCAGGAAAAGAGAAACATGACCCGAGAGGACTCCTCAGCCGTGTGACTTCACTATTAAAGCTCCCTCCCCAGTGACGACGCAGCCTGGTACCCTGGACTCCCGCAAACAACCGGTAAAGCAGCTACCCAGGACGTACCTGTGGGAACAGAGGTGCGATGACAGGGCCTGTGACTTCCTCCTCTCGCTCCAGCTGCACCAGCACTACGACAGGCCCACCACTGCAGGGACAGGAGCACAGCACCTCAGCAGCTGGGCACAGGGTCACAGAGCACACGTCACGCTGTGCCCGGCAGCGACCCCAACTCACCTGCGAATGCTGTCCTTCTCCACCACCTCATAGGACAGTTCGATATTAGGGTAGCGGTTGCAGAAGCGGGCCACGTCAGCCATCTGGCTGTCAGACAGCTGAAGCAACGCGTTGCGTTCTTCATCCTCCATCTCCATGATGTCGAAAACACTCTCCACTCCCTGCAGTGAGTAGTCAAGAGGTCAGGGAGGAAAAGAACACAGCCTAAGAGCAGATAAAAACCAGCACTGAGTAACTGCCAGTTGTACTTCCTATACCAGGGACCGTGTAAAGACGACAGCTTCAGGAGACCACGGCCCACAGCTGCCAGGCTCTTTGGGCATCTCAGCAGGTGACACCCTCGGAGGAACCAGAGCTAGACGTTTCCCTACAGTGACTCGCTCCCCCGCCCCACCCCAAGTCCAGGACCCACGGGCCTCAGGTCTCACGCCTACGCACGCAACACCAGGTCGAGACCTGCTCACCTTGTCTGTGCAGCGTTTGATGTGCTCGGAGGTGAAGTGTGGCAGCTGCTTCAGGTAAGAATCCTTGGACCACATGGCCTGGGTGACCATCTGCGCCAGTTCCATAGCTGCCAGAGCAGGGCTGAGCCAGCCATTGCTGGAGAGGACATCCACGCAGGCCTGGATGAGCCGGATTGCCTGGAAGGGACAGGAGTCCAGAGCAGGCAGGGCTGGAACCGCTACTGCCTAGACCACCACCGACCCTCCAGCCCACACCTGCGTCCACACTGCACCTTGCTGAGGATCTCCTCTGTGTCCGACTGCAGCTCGGCACTCAGCTGCATGCGTGACAGGTGAGCCTGCAGAAGCAGGTTGGTCTTGACATGTGGGTCATTGAACTTCGGGTTATTCAGCTTGTGGGGGACCTTCTGCGCCAACTGGAGAGTGGACGAGAAATCGCTGGTGAGGAACAGGTGACCCTGCCTGAGACCAGCTCTCAGGCCAAAAGCACCTGGCCCAGGTGCTCAACCCTTCAGTACCCAGGTGTGTGTGTGTGTGTGTGCTGGGGTTCTCTTGTGGTGACACGGACACCGTGTGCTCTGGGAATATAAGCCAAGTTTCAACCCCGAGGAAGTTCACCTGCCGCAGGAGATTGTCTTCATGGTGTCGGATGGGGATGTTCTCGTACTCGGCCGCGTTGGAGATAATCTCAATGAGCCCCCGCACCTTGGTCTTGGCATTCAGGGACATGCTGAAGAGCTCTAACAGGAGGAGGAGGAAATGCGGGAGGAGTCAAAAACAAGCAAACGGGAGCAGGGAGGAGACGGCTAACTGCCTGGGCTTCCCTGCAGTGCCGTCCCTCTGACAAACACATGGGGCACGTCTAGCCCTGTCACCTGTCACCTCCACGGGCTCCAGACCCCTGCACAGACCTCCATGAGCATGGGCTCTCACACAGCCTCAAGCCCCCGCGGCCCCTCACCGATGGTGGTGTAGTTGATGTAATAGTAGGCAGCGATCATGCCCAGGTTCAGAGGCGCGACGTCCATCTCGTCCTCGATGCTGATGCACTTGGACTGCTCCAGGTCACTCAGGGTCTGCTCCACGAGCTCGGACAAGTGGTCGGACAAGTGGCGATGGGAGATGCCTGTGGCAGTGAGACGAGCAGGGCGTCTCAGGAGATGCCCGGCGGAGGCCGTGTGGGCCCCGAGAGGACAGTGGGCCCCAGGCACGCTCACCCTGCAGGTTGTAGTAATTGGGGTTCTGAGTCATGCGGCGGTACAGGAAGGTCCAGGTGAGGTAGTCCACAGCGTCCTGCTTGTTCTCGACGGTCTTGGTGACGGTCTCGGCGTTGAAGTGGTCGTGCGTGCAGTGGTCCAGGTGGGACTCCACCGGCAACGGCTCATACAAGAACTTTTTGAAGAAATCCTGTGGGCGGGGGGGCAGGCAACGGAGAGCGGACGGCAACAAATGGTCATGATGAGTTGGCACAGAGAACCAAGAGCAGTCAATGGAGGATGGCCCCAGCGTGACACGCACAGCCACCAACAAAATGGAAGAAGCTACACGGTAAAAAAGTGGCATCGCTGCTTATAATGGGCAGTGGGAACGGGTACACAAAGCCACGCAGGGAGAGCCGTGCATGTGATCGGTGGAACCAGCCACAGGGGGAGACCAAAACACACGGGCTCAACAGCAACAGCAAAAGCAACAGGCTTATTACAAAAGCAGTATAGAAAATAAAAGACGTAGAAATTCACAGAAAGACTATTAAAAAGGCATCTATCAAAAGAAACAGTACAGGATGTGCTCTGAGACGCAGCACCTCGGAAGATGCACGCGGCCAGGCCTCACCTTTTTGGAGCCCTGACACATGATAACGCAGCGCCCCTCGTCATCCTGCAGGGGGCGGTTGGCATGACCCACCATCTGCAGCACGTCGTATATGGGGTAATCCACATACCTGGTGACGGAGGGAGGAGAGAAGAAAAGGGTGCATTGACAGGGACCACACTCAAGAGGCTCTGACTCTTGCAGATGTCAAAGCAAGATTAAAACGTAAACTCGGGGAGATGTTAAATTTCAGCAAAGCTCTGTCTGTGAGTTCCTGTGCTGAGGAACGAGTCTCACTCACGTAAACATCACTTCAGTTTTCAAGCGTAAGGTTGTGAATTGAGTGCTCAGGGCCCTTGAGCCAAAGCTATAAACCCATTTAGTGCCAAACGCGAAATCACTCCCTATATTAAAGGATCAAATACACGAGTCAGCTTTTCCAAACTTAATAGCTGCGTGTTTCATAAGTTATCAAGTCACTCAAATCTAGAAGTATGTAAAGACATTAAAACTGAACCCATAAAATAAAACTCATGTAAGAATAATCTGGGTTTGGGGAAAAAATAGTTATGAGTTAATTATTCAAGCTTTTTCTGAGAAAATCCGAACGTTCCACTTGTTGTCACTACATGCATGTGTGACCTTGACCAAGTCGCTTTTCCTAATCTATTAAGTCTGACTACATGATCTCTAAAATTCCTTGTGGCTCTAACTTCCTTTTTCTCAACTCACTGCAGTATGGAAAGACAATGACTCTAAAGGCAAACGTGACCTTAGGTTCCGAGACTCAAGCTCTCACAAACATCACAAGCGCCTGGCAGTGACAGTCTTGGCTCCATCCTTCCCTCTCCAACACCCTTCCTTCAGAATGTCTCTTTTCTCCCCCCCAAAAAATAAAAGTTTCAGTTTTATTCTTTGACGTCAGATTAGTTACTAACAGGATATGATCTGTTTGTAAAGGAGCATACCTGTTGCTATCTTTGTGGCAAAAAAATTAGAACTCTATTGCTGGAACCCAGTCTCAGTGTTCCAGCCACCTCAGTACAATTTGTAGCAGCACTAACTGGATGCAAAAAGAATGCCTTCAGACAATATCCCCAAAAACGTGGCATTTAAATCTTCCACAATGCCTCTGAGGACAGAATACATTCTCTGGAATACTGTAATACCTGCATTTGCATATTTAACATTTATTCCAGGAGGGAAGTTTCTATTGACACAGAACCAGTTATACTCACGCGTGGATCTTGCCGTTGTAGTACTGGGTGTCCATGATGATCACCAGGTGGGCAGCCACGTTCATGCCCCAGCAGAGACTCCGAGAAGCTACCACCACCTGGATGGCCCCTGGGCAGCACAGTGGAAGGAGAGTGAGCCCAGAACTCCCTGGATGAGGCATGACTACTGCCGCCCACACAGGCAGTGGCCCATCCTGCACTGTGTCTCTGAACTCAGAGCAAAGCTTCCTGGAAACGAGGTCTAACGTGACAAAGAGGACTAAAGCAGTACTACGAGAGACGGGCCGGTGCCACCGCTGCCTTGCTTTGGGGACTATCCCAGAGGAAACGAGGTCATCCTGGAGCAGAACCCAAAGCCCAGGGAAATCGGCCTAGACCGCTGCCTGGCAGACTGGCCTGCGAACGGGAAGATGCTGATGCCCAGTCACGCGCTGGCTCAACAGATGGCAGCAAAGCCGAGCTCTCTATAAAGTGCGCGTGCTTCAGACCCAGCAGATTCAAGGGCCGAGGAGTGACGGCGTGTGATTCTGGCAGGAGCTTCTCCACGGATGCTCCACCAGGCAGTGTCAAAATGCCAACACTGCACGAAATGCCCCAGTCAACGAGAGACGATGATGCGCAGGCCACCCGGGGGACTCAGCTCCGCGGTTTATTATCCCTCCGAGACCTAGCAAGCTGGGGCAGCTCCGTAACCAGGGAAAACCAGGACTAGCGGCCGAAGGTGCTGCACTCTGTAGACACCTAGGTTCCAAGAGAACGCAACCTTATTTGCCTGTTTTCTCATCTAGCAAGTAGGAACGGTATCTGTGCCACCTACACCACAAGGCTCTTGGGAGGATCAAATGGAATAACAAAGATCATAAAATTATTCTGAAAATGGCTCGGATGCTGTAGAGAAAAATGATCACCCACACCTGAAAGTCCAATACACATCACAGGTGAGACTATCAGCTATCAACTCACTCAGTCAGGAGATGGTGTGTGTGCGTGCGTTCACCTGAGCTGTGTGTGTTCAACTGTGTATGGGGGTGTTCACCTGAGCTGTGTGCGTGTTCACCTGAACTGTGTGCGCGCATTCACCTGAGCTGTGTATGTGGGTGTTCACCTGAGCTGTGTGTGTGTTCACCTGAACTGTGTGCACGCATTCACCTGAGCTGTGT
>NW_004443940.1:34604964-34617376 GCF_000243295.1 Trichechus manatus latirostris | reverse complement strand
CCTGAGCTGTGTGCACGCGCGCGTTCACCTGAGCTGTGTGCACGCGCGCGTTCACCTGAGCTGTGTGCACGCGCGCGTTCACCTGAGCTGTGTGCGCACGCGCGTGTTCACCTCGGCTGTGTGCACGCGCGTGTTCACCTGAGCTGTGTGCACGCGCGTGTTCACCTGAGCTGTGTGCACGTGCGTGTTCACCTGAGCTGTGTGTGTGCACGCGCGTGTTCACCTGAGCTGAAGAGCTGCTCCACCAGGCGCCGCTCCATGGGGCTGAGCCCCTCGTGCAGATAGCCCACCCCGTTCAGCAGCGTCTCCTTGAGTGTGCTGTCGCTGAGTTTCTCCAGGTAGGGGATCAGGTCCTTCTCGGTGCAGTGCAGGAACCTAGGCAGCAGAAGCACTGACTCGCTTAGAGTGGTTCCAGTTTCTGGTAAACACCCTTTCAGATCACAGTCCCTCAGCCACTACAGTACTCAGATGGCAGCTGACCCCACCTTCACACAAACAAAACAATTCTCCGTCTGGAGCAAAGTTAGAACCCGAATCTCAAAGAGGACCCTTCTGGCGGGCCAACCTCACTCAACCCTGTCCCGATATCCACCCCCACAGGTAGGCCAGGTAAGAGGCTGTGGATGCAGCCTGGACGTCTTAACGCCCGGCTAGGCCTGGCCCCACCTTTGCCGCTGGATGTCCGCAGCGCAAGTGGTGAGGATGTCAATTGCCGTGAGGCGGGTCTGCTTGCGAGACGGAACAAAGACGATGACAGGCTTCTTGGGTGAGTGCTTGGTGATGGCGTGGTACACGGGCTTGGCCATGGACAGCAGGCGGGTCTGCGTATGGCTGATGTTGAAGCCCTGCACCCCAGAAGAAGAAAACAAAGGTTAGGGGACCCAGGTGACTGGCTACCTGAGGCGTGCGGAACGGTAAGGGCGGGTCCTACCTGGATGTGCAGCTCCAAGGGCACAGGGCGCACGTTAGGGTGGAAGTTGAAAGTGGAGGTGGCGCTGCAGCCCAGCCAGTGGGCCACGTCCTTGGCGTTGGAGAGTGAGGAGCTCAGCGCCACGATGCGAATGGGCCGCTCGATTTGGGAGGAGATGTAGCGCATGCGGGAGCAGATCACTTCCAAGACGGGCTGTGAAAGAGGAGGAGGGGCTCAGAGCAGGCGCAGGGTCCCTTCTCTGCCCTGGTCCCCTCAGTGCAGACCCCCACCTCCGCCCTGGTCCCCTCAGTGCAGGATCCCCTCTGCCCTGGTCCCCTCAGTGCAGGGTCCCCCTCTGCCCTGGTCCCCTCAGTGCAGACCCCCACCTCTGCCCTGGTCCCCTCAGTGCAGAGCACCCCCACTGCCTTGCTCTCCTCAGTGCAAGCTGGTCTGCACAGCAAGGTCAAGTCCATACCCCGTTTTCGCCCCCAATAAGGTGAACTTCATCCACCACAAAGAGGTTGATGTTCTGGACGTTCTTGCGTTGCTTCCACCGCCGCGAGAGGATGTCCCACTTCTCGGGGGTGCTGAGGATGATGTTGCCTTTGCCCAGGAGCTTCAGGTCTGTGCTGGTCTCCCCCGTCAGGAGCACCACCTTCTTGTTGAGCCTGTCCTGAAACTTCTCGTACCAGTCCATGTACACCTGGGGCGGGAAAGGAACAGCAGACAAGACAGGATCATGAGCCACTTGTTAGGAAGAAAGCTAAGAAGTCAAAGCGAGAGACACGCTGATCTGTAGATCTCTCGCTGCTTCATAATCCTGAAACGACCTTTAAGTGACGGCAGAGCTTCTCTCTGGCGTACAAACTGAGGCAACAGCCACGGGAAAGTCAACAGCTTTGCCCCAGCTAAGCCTACGAGTTTCACGGCTGAGAAAACCTGGATCTGGAATCACTGGTGAAACTTCCACGTGTTAATACCACGTCACACACCTGCTCTGCCAGTGCCTCCATGGGGGTGATGTAGACGCAGCGCCCCTCTGAGTTCTGCAGCAGCATCCTCAGGATGGCAAACTCCGCACAGATGGTCTTCCCGCTGCCCGTGGGGGCCCCCACAAACACGTTGTCATCGCTGTTGTACACTGTGTTAAACACTGAGAGCCCAGAGAAGCAGTGAGATCGAAGGCCGGGGGGAGGACTGGCGGCAAAGCCCCACAGCAGGACAGAGAAGCAGTGTGCATCAGAGGTGGGGGAGGGGAGAGACTGGGGGCCCGCCTGCTCAGCAGGACAGAGAAGCAGCAGACATCAGAGATTAGAGTGGGGAGACTGGAGGCCAGCCTGCTCATCTGGACAGAGAAGCAGTGGGCATGAGATGGGGGAGACTGAGGGCCAGCCTGCTCATCAGGACAGAGAAGCAGCGGGTATCAGAGAAGGGGAGAGGGAGACTGGGGGCCAGACCCTCATCAGAACAAGCTCCGGGAGAAAGCCAGAGCCTGGGTGTCCGTGAGTGGTGTGCAACTCGCATGACACCCCCGGCGGCCACTTCTCTCTCCCTTCTCATTGTCTACCCTCTCCCACGAAAGGGAGAAAAAGAGACCACGGTCAAGAGTCCAGGCCCCACAGAGACTTGCAGGGTGACAAGAGAAGCAAAGAAGCCAAGAGTCCTTTGCTGCTCTGCCAGGGTCCCAGGAACTAGGATGCAGAACAAAAGGTCACAAGCCTTTCTCTGCTTCTCCAACACTCTCCCGCGTTTCCTGGAAATAGTCTAGAATAGAAAGGTCTAAGCCCTGGCACCAGAGGGTTAAAATCCACGGTCTACTACCCTTTAGCAGAATCAACCGTGGGCACCTCTCTATGCCTCAGCTTCCTCATCTATAAAGGAAACCAAGCCAAGCCGCTGCCATGGAGCCTATCCTGACTGCGAGTGACCCTGCGGGACAGAGCAGAACTGCCTCCAAGGGTTTCCCAGGCTGCACATCTTTACGGAAGCAGACTGCCACATCTTTCTCCCACAGAGCAGCTAGTGGGTTTTAACCGCCTTTCGGTTAGTAGCCAAGCACTTAACCACAGCGCCACCGGGGCTCCTTATCTCTAAAATCGGACCCTCCGCAAAGTATCTCTAGCAGTCAGTCAAGGAGCGCCTCCAGCAAACGCTCTGAGAACGGGATGGGGAGAGGCCTCGATCACCTGCCTGCACACTCTGGTTCAACACCTAAGCTGCAGGCCAGCCACCTGAGCCTGAGGAACGACAGACAGCGCAGTGGCGACGCCTTGCTCTAGGGACCCTCCTCAGTGAAACGTGCAGAGTGGTGAAGCAAACCTACAGTATCGAGGGCTTCAAGAAGGGAGACCGCCCTGCTGCACCCACAGTCGGCTGTGCTGAGCTCTCGGGCCTGCCAGGCACCTGAGCAACCTACTTGCTGCTGCAGCGCGTCCCTGTCTCTGGGTGACCTGAAAAAGCCTCACAGGGAGTGGACCGCCAGGAATGGAAACACCTACCTTGCGTCTGAATGGGGTTGAAGAAGGGAAACTGATCCTGATAAAGGCTCTCAAAGGCGCTGTTTCTCAGGGCGGACACGGGCAAGGGCTGCAAGTCCAAAAGCTCGGTCGGAGGTGGGTACTTCTCCGGCAGGATCAGGTGCCGGAAAGAGACGGGCAGCTGGGTCTCACAAGCTGCCAGGAGAGAGACGGGAAGGTGGACACATTATGCTCTTCACCTAACAGGCCTCCAAAGCCCCTTCAAGAACGCCGGAAACCCCACGGAGCACACGGACTACTCTCTCCCCAACAGAGTCAGGCCCAGTACAAAGTGCAAGACCTTGTAATTCTCACAGACTCTAGACTTCCTGGAGTCACGGAGGGCGGATGAACCCCTGAAACTATTGCCCTGAAATAACCTTTAAACCTTAAACCAAAATCATTCCCTGAAATCTTCTTAAAACCAAACAATACTTCAGTTTAACTAGTAAGAAAACATCCGCCTTGAGCATTATGCTCTTTTAAGAACTATCTGGGATCAAATTGACAACAGCAACTAGAAAGATTAGACAGAAACCCTGGAGGGCAGTGAGTTTCTGTTAACGGGGCAGGACCGAGTCAGCAAAGGAGGGCGAGAACGGCCACACAACTTGAGGGATGTGATCAACGTCACTAAACGGTACACGGAGAAGCTGCTGAGCTGGTGGATGTTTTGCTGTGAATGTTCTCAACAACAACGTAAATCAAATTATATTAAAAAAAAAAACTGCAGACATTCTAATGACCGCCTTGGAGGAGCTGCTCCGGGGGCCCTGGGCAGGAGGCACTCACAGAGCCAGCGATCAGACACCACGCGGATGAAGTACTGGGGAGGCAGCGGTTCAAAGACAGGCACGAAGAACGTAATGAGGTGCTCGTCCTGGGCATACTTGGCCTTGAGCAGAAAGTATTCATGGTGCAGAATCACCTCACTGTCCACATCCTCCACCAGAATCCAGAAGGCCTCTGATGAGCCATGGACCTGCAGACAGAAGCCCAAGGAGACGGCTGTGAGCTGGCGAGGGATCGGCCCCTCCACGCCACCTCTTCTCAGGGTCAGCCTGAAACCTCTGCAAACAAAGCCTTGCCTTCTCGTCCCACTGGAAGTCTGGTGTGATGGTCAGCTCCACTTTCAGGGTGGAGCGCGTGATAGGCTGCAGATGGACCGACAACTCCAACTTGGGAAAGAGGTGGACGTATTTGTGGATGGTCTTCCCCATCTTCGGCATGCGGATAAGCTCGCCTGTGAGGAAATGCGTGCGCCTGACATACCTGCAAACTGGGCCACTGCGGGAAGTGGCCGATCCTACCATGCTCTCAGTGAAACCCGAGACTTCAAAGTCCCCAAACCAAGGCTTAGCCTGGGACTTCGGTAGGACGTCAGGGCACCAGGCACAGTGGCTGGGGAAGCAGGAGGCTTAAAGACCCCCAGGCTCTAAGGACAAGAAGGCTGACGGCTCCCACACACCTATCTCATTGTGGTTCAGGTCATACAGGCGCTCAAAGGGGAAATTCTTCTTCTCAATCTTTTTCACAACTTCCTCAGGGAGTTTCCGGAACTGGCGCAAAGGGCACATGGACTGCCACCTAGCCAGAAAGAGACAAAGGTGTCAGTCTCATCGGTAGGGCCTGTAACAAAACGCCCTCCTGTGACTTCAAGACATGAGCCATGACTACTCAAGACACGTCCTTCAAGACAGACATGCCACACGGGGCCGCGGCAGGCCCTGAGAGCCAGCGCCCGCCGCGCCTTCCAGCCCACCCAGAGGGCCTTCCCTGCCTGTCGGCTCCCACTCAGGCTCACGGCACATTCTGTGCACCAGGGCCAGAGAGCCAACACCTGCTGCGTCTTCCAGCACACCCAGAGGGCCTTCCCACCCTGTCGGCTCCCACTCAGGCTCACAGCACATTCTGTGCACCAGGGCCGGAGAGCCAAGGCCTTCCTTCCCAGCACGCGCCAGCCCAGGGATCCCAGCTCACGGTGACCAGCTTCCCGCTTACATGCGCTTGTCGATCATTTTGCAGAGGTTCAGGGTCTTGTCTGTAAGCTGTGCCCAACCTCGGTTCAGGACGATCTCAAAGATGGCGCGCATCAGGCGACCAGCCGACTGGGGAAACACGAAGCACTCCCTCCGTTAAGTCTCAATGATCACCGAAAACACAATAAAATTGTTCAAAAAAAAAAGTCTCAATTATCCCCAAACCTAATTAAGCTACTCCTCTGTATGCGGTATACATGCATACGGTTTAACGACCTCAAGCTCTAACGCTCCCCCTTTACCAACTCAAAAGCAAAACCCCTTCCATGATGACCTTTTTCCTCCTTCCTAACTGATGTTTGCTCACCGAGGAACGTTACAACAGCGCAGCTCAAGCCTACCGTACGTCTCACTCTAACGTTTCCTGCGGGGCTTTCAAGCTGCTGGCTCCTTAACATTCAGTATTCGAGGAAGAGCCAGGGTGCTAGTGACTCGCCGTCAGAGGTACAAAGGGTAGCTCTGCCGTTTCTGGATTTACGAGCCCTACAGCCACAGTGGGAAGTCACTTCTCTGCAGGCGTGCACATGCCGGCTTAGGGATCTCCCCGTCTGAGGGCCTCTGCAGCCTCGCCAGCCTTCTCTCTTAAGGCTTCCCCCTTTCCCACATGCTCAAGGTTAGTGAAGCAGAGAGGCTGCACCCTACGCTCCCCAGCCAGCCAGCTAGAGCAAAACTCAGCATACTTCCATCTCACCAGACGGGCCTACTGCCGCCAAGACGCACGCGGACCACCAGGAGTCGGGCCGTTCAGGCCCCTCCCGCGGCCTGGCACAACCGCGACCTCACCTGTGTGACGTACACCATGTCAGCCATCAGTGCAAAGCCCTCCAGCTTCAGCTGTGAGACGAAAGCCTGCAGGAGGACGTTGATCTGCAAAAACGAAGGCCAGCTCAGAAGGAAGCCAGGGACTTAACGATACGAGGAAGTGAATGACGTTTCCGCTTGGGGCACCAATGCCAGCTAAGATCTCGTATGAACTTTGACTTACAGACGTTAAATAACCGCTACCCCGTGTAAAAAGAACATACAACTAGGACGCAAAAACTGGGAGAACTGAGGTTAGCAAGCACAAACCCCAACTGAAGGTCCACCTTTTAGATCATGAGAACGACCTGGTCCTCATCCCAAGCCCAGAGGACTCACCTTTGCGCTGGGTTCCTCAATGCTCTCCTTTACGGGGATGGGCACCCTCTCCAGCAACTTCTGCAGCTCCAGCTTCTCCTCCTGCCACAGGGAGGAAAGAGGTCAGGGAAAAGCCAGGTGGCCAAGGAGAAACACCCTCAGTCCCTGTGCAGGGAGTACCAAGCCCAGCCCCACAATGCCTCTGAGGCTCACCTCTCTCACAGTGATGTTCTTGAACTCTGAGGACAGTGAGAAGACCCTGAAGAGCTCGATCTCACTCAGGGTGGGCTTCAGCAGCTGGTTGTAGGTCTGAACCGTGTCATTGGTGATATAGTAGTGGCTGGCGATACGGCCCAGTTCTGTCACCTGCAGGGAAGGCAGACTCGATCCAAAGCTGACCGTCAACAAGCTCCAGCCTCTAACTGTAGACAACGTGGACCCACGGAATGAACTCACAGCATCACGAGTGAGTGGCCCACGCAGAGGAAAGACGGCACAGTAACCGACTACAGGGAACGTCCGTCCACACGGGAGGAGGCACCATCTGGGGTTACTGTACCATTCTGGAAGGTCGTAGGTCCAAAGGGCACAATCCAATGCTGACCCATCTTTCTACTCTTCCAAGCAGTAAGGGATCAGAGGTGCTCAGATCAAACTGGAAGTTTTCTCCTGGGTCTACAACTTTTGCCGAGATCTTTGCCTCCAAACTCCCATCCCCTCCCCTGGAAGTTGCCTGTTTTCTGGTCATACTTGACCCCCCTTACCTGGAAGTTCCCTGTTTTCTTGTCATACTTGACCAGGTTGTTCTTATCCAGCATTAGGGCAGCCGTGTGAACCAGATCCAGGCGGCGCTGGTCCAGCAGGGGGTCCCCCTTGAGGTCATCGTGAGAGATGCCATAGAGGGCCGGGGAGCGGAGCATTCGGATATACAGGTAGGCGTAGCCTAGCCAGTTCACCGCGTCCTACGAGAAACAGCACAGGACTCCTGATGCCCAAATGAAAAGCTCCTGTGGGTCATTCAAAAAGCAATTCCCAACTACCAGGATATACACTCTACCATTTTCTCAAAGCTGGTCATACTTCATTACGAAGACAAAAAAAAAAGTCCTTTCTAAGATCTTGGTAACAAGGGAAACTATCAGCCACAGATCCAAGAATCTTCTGAGAGATAGCTGACAATGAAGAAGACGGGCGCAGGGACAGAGGACCTGGACGCTGGCTGGCCAACAGCACCCCAACAGGGACCCACCCCCCACCCTTGCCTTCTCTAGAAAAGGCAACGAGGCCCAAGAGCGGAGCTCCTACCTTCGCGTTCTGGACATTCCCCAGCACGATTTCTGCGTTGAGCATGTCGGGCAGCTTGGACACCATCTGACTCTCAATAGGAAGCTGCTGATTGAGCAGGGACAGGTAGTACTGCAGCTCTCCATGGGACGTGATGAGTATGCCCTCACCCTTGGTGTCGTACTGAGGTCTGCCAGCGCGTCCCAGCATCTGGGTCAGAGACAGCACACCAAGGCCTACGGCACAGAGCTTCTGGTTTCGGCTCAGGCCCCTACACTGTAAAGCCTGGCCTTGGCTTGGTTTTTCCTGCGTCTGCATTCCACGCACAGGACGCTCTCCCCCACTGAGGACGAACACCAAGGTGGGCTCTGTACCTGCAGAATGTCCAGTGCTCCCAGTTCCGTCCAGCGCCCCTTCTCTGGACTGTACACCTGGGTGCCTTTGATGATGACTGTATGTGCGGGGAGATTCACACCCCAAGCCAGAGTTGCTGTGGAAACCAGTACCTACAGAGGCAAAGCAAGGTACGAAGGGAAACACCATCACCATCAGAGGGTCATAGCTCAGGCTTCCCCAGGCAGCTGGCCTCAGAGCTTCTGGAAGGACGGAGGTGTTAGTACTTGTCAACCGGATACAATATGAAGTGGAAATGGTCCCTCATCTATTCAAGAATTACCATTTCAAGGTTTCAGAGACAGCTGAGAGTCCTAAGTGCAGCCCTATATTAATCACCTGAAGGTCGGCAGGCAATTAAACACACAGGCTCTCCTGAGGGCAAAGGCGTGAGTGGAGCTCTGCCGTCACCAGGGCCCCCCTTTGCTCTGCTCCTCAGACGCCTTCCTGAACGACTCATCTTCCCTCCCACACCCTGTCCACAGGTAGGAGACGTGGCACTGAGCTATGCTTAATGTACCACCACGGCCCTCCTGAGCCAGAGGCAAACATACGCCACCATCGGACACTTCAGGTCTTCTGTCGCCTCAGTCACCTGCTCCCCCAGAAGTTCTGTCTTTCCTCACCTGAATGTGTTTGTCGGCAAAAAGATCCTCTACGAGTGTTCGGTCAACTCTGGTCATGCCAGCATGGTGGATGGCAAAGCCATAGGGCAGAAGGTCCTTCAGCTCCAGGTTCTGCAGGCAGAAAAAGTAGTTAACGAGGGGGCTTTCCTGCAGGAACTCTCCCAGGGAGTAAGTAAATATCTTTGTATCAGAGCCAATAAAGTGAGACCCTGCCCTCTTACCTATCCCCCGTAACCACATTCACACAATCAATCTCACCCATACGAAACAACGGCACCATGGCATAGTTCTAAGGGAGTTGTCTCGGGCCTGGAATGAGCCGGTTACCTGGTGGGAGTAAGAACCTGGCCGTACCCCTCCTCACCTTGCACTGTTCAGCTTCTGTCCTGAGGACTTCCGTGGAGGCTGAGCCCTCTCTCAGAAACAGACCCAGAGTGTCCTTCTCTAGGCACATGTCCCGTATGGCCCTGGCCGTCTTTCCAGTCTCTTTCCGGGAGTGGACAAACACCAGTACCTAAGCAGAAATTAAAGTTCGCTCCAGTCAAGAGACAAGCTCCAACAGCCACTCTCACAGCCCCAGGGCACCACCCAGCAGGAAGCAAAGGCTGCACCATGAGGAGGCCAGAGGCCATGGTCTTGAAATGAGAATGAGACCGAGCTCAGAAGAAGCCTAGCAACAGGGCTGGCAAGACTCTGAAGAGAGAGCCCTGGAACTCTGAGACTATACTATGGCTGCAAACTCAGGAATCTCAATTAAGAATTTGTGTTCAGCCACCTGACAAAATTCTAAATCCAATGAAAAACGTGACTGCAAAATAACAGCTAAAATATTATATGAAATGGGTGCAGTCCTTTATCAAAGGACTTAGGAAATCAATCCTAGCATGAGACTGGTACCATTTTGTGGAAAATAAAAAGTCCTCCGAGTATTCAGCGCCAAGGAACGACTTCTATTTACATAAGCTCACGTGCTTCTTTTCAACAGATAAAAAGAAATACATAATCTGTCACTTTCCCTTGCTTTTCCTTAGTTAACCTGGTTAAATTCTGTGCTCAACTGAAGAAATTATATTAACTTCCTGGTAACATGTCTTCTTTCACTAGTTTTTATTTTTCATCTTTATTTTTAGTGTAAGACACCCCAAAAATTTTACATACGCTGTCATATAAGCAAAAGCATGAAGTTCTATAAACTCAATAATGTAGCTAGATAAATAATCTGAGCCCAGGGATTTCCTTTTCAGGAGCTTTTTAATTACAAACTCGGTTTCTTTAATGGTTACAGGACTAATTAGGTTATCTATTTCATCTTGGCTGAGTTTTGGTAGCTTGTGGTTATCTAGGAATTGGTCTATTTCTCCTAACTTGTCAATTTTATACTATTCTCTTGTTATCCTCTGAATGGCTGCAGGACATGTAATGATACATGTAATGATACTGAAGATTTGTGTTGTTTCTTCCCCTTTTTTATCTGTCAACCTTCCCTGATTATCAGTAAATCAAGAATTCAAAAGGACAGGGTTCAAAAACCACCAGGGACCATGAACACACCTGGTTTTTTCCAGCGTGCTCCATGATCTTCTCATAGACTATCTCATTCATGATCTGGAAACGCTTGATGGCCTTCTTCTCTGTGATGCCCACGTAAGTCTGCTCCAGAGGCACTGGGCGGAAGCTGCAAGTCCAGCAGTTAGACAAGTGAGGCTTCTGGCAGAACAGTTCCCACTGCCCCAGAAGCACCTATATCTGAGATTCACACATCAAAACCCAAAGGCCCTTGTAAAACCAATCCAACAGAGCTCCTTGGAAAGGTGAGGAGAACAGGAGGGCTACGCTAGTCTGACCTCCCCAGCGTTCTGACACCTGTTATCAAAGTAGAAGAGGCCCTTGGCAGGATCAACGCGCAGAAAGGTGGCCACGTCTTCATAGTTGGGGAGAGTGGCACTAAGGCCAATGAGTCGAACGTCTTCTTGAGTCATCTCAATGTTTCGGATGGCCCTGGCCACCAAAGCTTCCAAGACAGGACCTCTGTCATCGTGGAGAAGATGGATCTCATCCTAAAGAACAGGGAGGGCAGCAGATTGACCCTAGAACTACAGAAATTCCCAAGACTAGTGCCATTCTATGGGCATATAACCTCTTATGTCCAACAGAGAAGAGAGGGCATCCCGATCCAGGACTTGTGACACACCCGAAGGATGAAGACAGTATTCATCACGAAAAACTCAAGTCAGTAACCAGAAGCTTTTCTGCTCATGTGCAATGAAATACAACAGTTTACAGTAAAAAAATACGATACTTCAGGTAAATGAGTTCCCAACTATACTCAAAAGTAAATTTCTTTGCTAAAAACAAAGCTTCTGATTAGACCATACTTACTTTACAGCAAGTTGGAAACCCTGCTGGCGTAGTTGTTAAGAGTTCGGCTGCTAACCAAAAGGCTGGCAGTTCAAATCCACCAGGTGCTCCCTGGAAACCCTATGGGGCAGTTCTACTCTGTCCTGTAGGGTCGCTATGAGTCAGAATTGACCCAATAGCAACAGGTTTGGTTTGGTTTACATCAAGTCATCCTTACCAAGGACCCTTACCGAGGCAGTTATCCTTACCAAAAACAAAAGAGATCATGCATCAAATGACAAGTTCACGTGGTCTAGATCAGGGTTTCTTAAACTGCAGCATGCATAAAAACACTTTATTAAAAAAAAGCATAAAAGTGTTTTGTTAAAATGAAGACTATGTTTCAGCAGGTGTGGAGTGGGGCCTGAGATTCTGCATGTCTAACAAGCTCCCATTCGACGCTGCCACTGCTGGTCGGTGGGTCGGGCTCTGAGCAGCAAGACTCCAAAGCAGGGGCTAGCAAACTTTTTCTTAAGAGGCCATATAATCAGTATTTTATGCTTGTGAGTTACACAACCTCCACTGCAAAATATTCAGCTCTGCCGCAGCGACAGACAATACCTAAAGGAACGGCACAGCTGCGTCCCCAGAAACCAGCTTTACCCATAAGACAGGCGCCAGAGCACCAATCCCTGTTCGACAGCACTGGAGACAAGACGGGAGGTTCCCTGACGCCCTAAGTCAGGCACTCTCTGCCGGGTGCTCCTGCATCCAGGGCACACACAATCCTGACTCCTTCACTCTGAGAATGGAACTGTTATAAAGCCCTTTAATGTTCTGGAAAGACACAGTCAGCTTTCTGTTTACATTAATTTCAAAACATTTCAGACAGAAAATATATAGAACATGACAAACACCATGCACCTGCCGTGAACTTTCTCAATCACGCAGATTCTCATTTAACAGTAACAACAAAGCTCACACTGCTTGTCAGAACGAAGGTGAGCGACTATGGAGAAGCCCTGAAGAAACAGTCAGTGTTAACCCAGCACCCCCTCCGCCAGGACCGGCCTCCACGCCCTGTAAGCGCCCCCTCCTCCAGGTCCGGTCTCTACGCTCCGGAAGCGCCCCTCCTCCAGGTCCGGTCTCTACGCTCCGTAAGCGCCCCCTCCTCCAGGTCCGGTCTCT
>NW_004443940.1:34597425-34604356 GCF_000243295.1 Trichechus manatus latirostris | reverse complement strand
AGGACTGGTCTCTACACCCACGGAAGCTCGTCCTCCCTGGTTAGGACTGGTCTCTACACCCACGGAAGCTCGTCCTCCCTGGTTAGGACTGGTCTCTACACCCACGGAAGCTCGTCCTCCCTGGTCAGGACTGGTTTCCAGACTCCCACAAGCAGCCCTGCTCACCAGAATCACAAGCCGCACTAGCTGGGTGTAGGTGCGCTCCCCGCCCTTGCGAGTGATGATGTCCCACTTCTCGGGGGTGCAGACAATGATCTGGGTGGCGCTGATCTCTTCCTTGCACAGCTGGTGGTCCCCAGTCAGCTCTGCAACGGTGATGCCATATGTGGCCAGGCGCTGGTGGACAAAAGGTGTGTCAGGAAGAGAGTTCCTGAAGGGGGCTGCAACAGCACACTTTTCAGTCTGGGAAGTTTTAGCAGAGTATTGAGAGTAGCTACCAACCCCTCCAGGTAACTATCAGGTGAGACAGATTACACAGCAAATACTCCTAAAACCAACCCAAGCTTACGCTCGGGTGAACAAAGCGGGCAGAGGGCCTCTGAGAGCTCCGCACACAGGGGGAGATGGAGACCAGCAGATAAGCAGGACCACCCTTGCCAATGAAATGACACCAACTGGAGAAAACCACCAGAGAGAGGACGAAAGAGACGGCAACCCCCCAAGAGCGCCAACAGGCCTAGAGCATCTTTGCTTCAGAAACTGTCCCTGGGCCAAGATCCGACTCTGAAGTGGAAAAAAAAAAAAATCCCTGCCTGAGGCATTCCAGAGATGCCCTAACACGAGAAGCAGAGATGCCCTGTGCCTGTTCCAGTACTTGACAGCTGCACTCAATATCTTCCACAGGAAAGTTCTATCTCCTTACCTTTCCAAAACTGCCCACCATCTCCTGCACCAAGGAACGCATGGGAGCGATGTAGATAATCTTGAAGTCGTCCACGTTGATAGTTCCGTCCATGTTAATGTGTTTCCCTATCTCTCGGAGCATGCACATCAGGGCCACGTTGGTCTTGCCGGCACCCTAAGACAAAGACCAAGGATGAGAAGCCACGTTCATCCGCTTATGCTCATTGCTCTAACTTCCAAGAGCTTATCACTACCATAAAGAACACAGCACGTCACGAGTTCGTTTTTTTGGGGGGCAAGGATGAGGGGAGGAGGGTAGATGGAGAACAATCCTGCCACCAGAAATACAGACCACATTTCACAAGGAAAAGCAGCCAGGGCAGTGCTTACAGTAGGCGCACACAGCAGCAGGTTCTCATCTGTCTCCAGGGCAGCACGGTAGAGCTTACTCTGGATCCGGTTCAGTGTTTTGAAGCCCTCAAATCCGGCCTGGGCGTATTTTGGCAGCTTCTCCACCGGAAGCAGTTGCTAGAAGGAAGAAATACCACTCACGTCAGGCTGGCAGCATCCTTGAGCAGACTGATTCTGCAGGATCGTCAGGATTGATTTCCTGGCGACCTCTCCGCATAACTCTCCACAGAAGGCCGGTCCCCTGGGCTCAAGATCATAATGGGGAAACTCTGAAGCAGCCCCTACCCATTGCGGTCGAGTCGATTCCGACTCATAGTGACCCCATAGGACAGAGCTGAACTGCCTGACAGGGTTTCCAAGGAGCGGCCGGTGGGTTCGAACTGCCGACCTTTTGGTTAGCAGCCAAACTCTTAACCACTGGGCCACCAGGGCTCCTTCTAGTTCTGGAATGGACTATCTGTGAGTTGGAAATGAGGTGAAGTGAGCACAGAGCCGAGACAACCAATTCACTCACCTCCTCTGGGCCAAAGGGCTTGGCCTTCAGAGCAGGCACGTGCACCTCTTCGTAGCCCTTGCGCTGACGACGGAAGGACCCATCAGGGAGCTGACAGCGTTTATTGGCCATGAAGTGGCTCCCCTGGGTAAAAACCAGGTCCTCCAAGTCCAGAACCTGCCGGGGAGCCAGTGCCTGGGAGCATGAAAAACAGACACGAAGTGAGCAAGCTGAGCAGACGAGTTCTCTGCGCATTAGCCCCCTGGAGACAGCCCTGGTAACTACCTCTCCACCCTGGTCCAGATCCATGGTCTCCAGATCCGTGTCCATTCGGGACTGACGCACTCGCTCCCTCCGGCACCTTTCCTCCTGCAGTTGGAGAGACAGAAAGAATCAATTATTCACTGCCATCCTAGGTTCTTGTCCTGTCCGGTCCCTGCTTAGCTGAGCTCGACTAAAAGACGCTGACTAATAAGTCCCAAATCACAAAGACTGTCTCTTACATTCAGAGACCTGCCACAGAGACTGTCAGAACGACCAGAGAAACAAGCATCTCTAAAGAGACAATACACAACACACAGATGTCAGAGGTCCACCCTCTGGAACTCAGCATCACCGGCTTCCCCAGAGGTGCAGAAGGGTGTTCCCTGTATTTCAGCGTTTTAAACAGTGAGAGGTTCACACAGTGCTGGTGAGGACAGCACGTTAGTGGTCTCTCAACCACAACCAATGGGAACGCATCAATTCTAACCTGTGCCCACTGACAAACCCCAAAGGAATCATAGAAATACGTCACCCCAAAACTCTTTTACGATGAACTGAGTTTATGCTGCCGTCTTCTACCCAGTGTCCCTTTGTCAAAGCAAACAATCCAGCTCAGCAATCAGACAAACCGACCAGCCCTTACCCGGATCAGATCCTCCTTCTCGGTCTCATGCAGCTGGTACAGGAACTTGGACAGCTCTGGGTCGGCTTCCATCTTTCCCATGATCCTTTCCTTTTCGGGTTCGCTCTGTGCGCTTGCCAGCAGGGTGCAGTACAGAACTGCCGACCACAGGAGGAGACAGGGAGGGAAGGGGCGAGAGAAAACCAGCCTTCACACCAACCTTCAACCTCGGCGTGGAAAGGAGGGGAAAACCAAACAGGTGCCAAAGCTACAAAAGCAACGCGACCGCCGTCCCAGGCTCACGCGCGAGGCAGAGAGCCCCCAGACACTCACTCATCATCCTGTGCTGCCGCAGCACTTTGATAAAATCAAAGGTGTTGAAACCAAGCAGCAGGACTAGCTGGTTCTCACACTCTCGATCGTCACTGGCTGTCTGCAGAGAGAAAACGACACCAGCATGAAGAATGCAGACATCTGCTTCATTCACCGTCCCCATCTTCTAAGGTCACCGAACACAGAAACGTGCTTAAACACAGAAACATGGTTATTCTTGGCCGTACCTTCAGAATCTCCAACACTTCATCTGCCTTCTTCTGCGACACAATGGCATCATCGTAGAAACGACTGAGCTGCCGCTGCAGCCAAAATGCGTCAATATCCCGAGGGTGCAAATCCTTCTTCTTGGAACTCATCAGTTCACCGGAGGCCACGAGCTAGACAGTAAGCAGGCACTGAGCTCGACGGCTCCGCCTGCCCCAGGAGCCTTCTCATCGCCCTGCAACAAAGTTCTCCACTCCATCCCACAGCCTGCCTTCTTCTGCGGACTGTCTAGAGGGAAAACACTCCCCTGCACTGAGTTCCCACTAAGATTTCATCAACACAGGCCTGGGGAAAGAACACGGTCACTTCAGTCTTAACAACATCAACTCACTGAATGCTGATCACGGCTCACCCTATAAAAAGGCTGCTCGATAAGTAACGTACAACAGGACATACGCGTGGGGAAGGAGTGCTGTCCCCAGACATAACCTCGCTTTGTAGCAACGGCAAAGAGAGTGTACTTACATTAGCCGAGAGGGTGCAGCGCACAACAGCCTCATCCCCCTCCATGTCATCGTCAGACGCCTCTTCCCGAACCTCCCCGTACACGTCTTCATCGCCTTCCTGTGGAAACAGACCCAACCCCAACCCATGATAAGGAGCTGATCCTGGCATTGGCAGAGAACCTCGAGTCATCCAAGATTAGCTCCATGGTTACAGCAATGGCTTTAGGGACTGTAATGGATTGAATGTGTCCTCCAAAAATATGTGTAGCTATTTGGGTGGGCCATGATTCCCAGTATTTGTGACTGTCCACCATTTTGTCATCTGATGTGATTTTCCTACGCGTTCACTATGATGTTAACGAGATGGATTAGCGGCAGTTATATTGATGAAATGTGTAAGGTAAGATTGTGTCTTAAGTCAATCTCTTTTGAGATATAAAAGAGAGAAGCCAGCAAAGAGACATAGGGGGACCTCACACCAAGAAAGAAGCACCGAGAGCATAGTGCATCCTTTGGACCTGGGTCCCTGTGCTGAGAAGCTCCTTGACTAGGGGAAGATTAATGACAAGGACCTTCCTCTAGGGAGAAAAAGCCTTCCCTTGGAGCTGACGTCCTGAATTCAGACTTCTAGCCTACCAGACTGTCAGAGAATAAACTTCTCTTTGTTAAAGCCATCCACTTGTGGTATTTCTATTATAGCAGCACGAGATGACTAAAACAGGGAGAAACCAACAGCTTACTGAAACAAGGTAAGCCTTATTCCAGAGTACGCTGAATGGAATGGCCGCACTATTCTAAGTCCACTTGGCATGGATTCATCAGATGCTTCCACTCTCTTTTCTGCTTCTCTCCTTAGGCTGCCACGACAGGAACCAACGGAATCACAGCCCCTCTGTCTGTCTCTGTCATATACACGCAATCAACACTTAAACAAAAACAGCTGTCACACTAACAGGAGAAAAGAGCTATACAGAAGCTTGCTTGGGAAAGCAGAAACTGATCCAGAAACGTAGAGCCCACGCTGTGTGCACAACACTGCGTTCTCAGTACTTAGGTACAGTGTCCTGTTTAAAAGATAGATACTTAATAGATAACGTAAGCCACCAAATAAATAATGGTTGCTAAATGAATGAGTTCCTATGAGAAAAGCCTTCTTTTAGTCTGCTGCTACTTAAAATTATAAAATCCTACAACTACAGTACAGGAAGAGGGTCAGCAGTTATCCACTTTAATCATCTCATTTTACAGAAAGGGAAACGAAGGTCAAACAACCCCTGAAGTACAGGACTGAACGGCCGCTCTCTTGGTTTCTAGTTCAGGGCTCCTCCTCCTTACTCTCCTGTTACCTCTTCCTCCTGTCCTTCCATAAAACATTCACGAGCCAGCATTTTATCTTTTAGGAGCCAAACCCATTCACTGAGAACTCGAAGGCAACTCTGTAATTTCTTTTCCAAGTGCCCCACTCGTACTTGTTTAGGTCTATACAAGCAATTCTGATGGGGCGGTAAACAATAACCACAGTGACTGCTTCCATGATTACTTAAATCACTGGCACAGACTATGCCGTACTCAGGGTAAACGTGCATTCTTTCGGGACTCGTCGCGCAACACAGTACTGAGGACGGAAGATTATCGCGGGAACGTCAGAACGCAGGAAAGTTAAACAGCAATCTTCTAATTTCATAAGAAAAACAGCAGGATACGACCTCAGTGAACGCATTCACTGTCCTTCATCCTTTGTCTCTTTCTTTTTGTGGATCCACCTGGTTTGTTTCAAAACATTCTTAACTTAAATTTGCTTCACAAAACCTGAAAAAACCGTAACAATTTTCTGGCAAAATTATATTTAAGGCCTAAGTCTGACACTCCCACAACACCATAAAATGTACAGGGCTCAAACTAGGGGCATCTTTACACTGAAAGTGGTCCCATCACTGTGACAGCTTCAAAACCAAGAACAAACTGGGTCCATTTGCTTCATCACTCACCTCTTCATCAGACTCAAACTGCACGTTCACACCGTATGTCTCGTCAATGTTGTCATCTGAAACGAACAGGGATTAAACAAAAAAGAAAGGCAGTGGATGGCTAGCGGAGCAAGCACCACCACAGAGCTAACCTCCTCCCACGTGCCTGACGTGACTCTCCCCAGGCTAGGTCTAGGGTCTGAGGACTCACAGACCCAGCTGCTTCAACAGGGGATCAACACAACAGCCACCTGGGCTACCCGCGGAGGCCTTCTCCGACCTGCCGACCTTGGATCAGCCCTGCTCCACCTGCTCAGTCACTCTCGCCCCAGCCTCTGCCCACACTCTCTCCCACCTTCTAGACAATGCAAGGGTCTCAGGAAACCCCCTAAGAAACAGCTGCTGAAATCTAGGAATTCTGGTGTTCATCAATCATAACTCTTCCATACACACCAAACAGGTTATGGGAACTCACTGACACTCAAAGTTTTTTAATGAGCGATGCTATAAGATGCACATTTGGGGGTCAACAAAAATCAGTTACTTTGATGAGAACATAAAGAGCTCAGTTACCCATATTCTGGATCTCCTTGTCTCCACCATAGTCCGTGATCTTCTTGCCCAAGTTCACTAGCACATGGTATCTGGTATCATCCGTCTGACCCAGCAGCAGGTCAATCTCCTTCCGCCTCTCCTTGTCCCGCAGCTTTTCGTTCTTCAGGACGGCGAGAACCTCATCAGCTGCCCCACAAAGGATATCACGTGGCTGGTGGCAAAAGGCAAAGAAAATTTAGAACAACACAGGTCATCACTGACGAGCTTCATGTGATGGCAGGAGATGAGGAGCTGCACTTCTTCAAAACCTGCACAATACCAGGCCCTGATTCTTTTCTTTAGTACTGAGCAAAAGGGCCACTCAAGAGTCACAGAGGCGAATACAGACCCATCCGTTTTTCAAAGCACAGGCAGGTGGTCTTAGGAAGCAGAAGAACACAACTTCCACGACTGTCTGCCACGTTTTCAGGTGGTAAAGGTATTCTGCAGTCACCCTCTGCCCCAGCTCGCCAGCGTTTTGGTAATTCTTTGACCTCACCTCCTTCGCCATCAACTTCACCAGAGCCTCTAAAAGACTCACGGTCCTCAGTTTGATCACACACGCATAACAGTTAATAGCACAGGTTCCAGAGACAGACCCCCGGGGTTCAACCTGGCTCTGCTAACATGACCTTGTGACTTGGGGAAACTACTTAGCTATTCTGTGCCTCAGGTCGCGCCTCTGTAAAAC
>NW_004443940.1:34544958-34597325 GCF_000243295.1 Trichechus manatus latirostris | reverse complement strand
AAATGAGTATTAATAGCTCCTATCTCACAGAGCGAATGTAAGGACTGGGAGAGAAGAGGTATGTAAAGTGCTGTCCCATGTGAACCACTTGGCAAGTGTGAGCCGTTGTGACTGCCACTTGTGCCCACTGGTATGGCCCATACAGGCAAATTCAGAGACAAGGCTCTTCTGACGCTTCCCAGCTGTGAGCCTCCCCATCTCCCAGTGCACCGCCTCACGCTCTGGCTGCCTCACCTGGTCTCCAAGGGCAGCCTGGATGAAGCTGAGCAGCACCTCGTAGGTCTCCCGGGTCTCCTTAGTTTTGGGCTTATAGATGATGCCCACCATCTCATCAATGCCCTCCGACAGCAGGGTATAACCCTTCATCTTGTTGATGTCATGCCGGTCCTCATCACGCTTTCTTCGCCTAGTGGACACATAGTACGATGTCCGACAGCCAGAACCCCCCCTCGCCCAGGGACCCCCCCTCGCCCAGGGACATCCCCTTGCCCAGGGAAGAGACTAAAGCAAACCCACACGCCCCTCCTTCTCGGTTTCATGACACACACTCAATAGCTGGAAACAGAAATCTGTCCTCGGCCGATGATTCCCACTTGACCTCAAGTCCCTCGCACAAGGTATTTCTTGATGTGACTCGGGGACGAAAAGGGAGTCCCGTGGTGCACTAAATGCACCGAACGATACGAGACAACCTCCTAACTCATCTGAAGGAGACACTTCACACTTTGTATGACAGTACCATGTCAGCTGATTCTGACTAGTTTCTCACCCTCATAGACATTTTCTTTTTCTAGCCAGAGCAACAGAAGCTCCAAAGGACTCTACTGCTATTGACTCCTGTGGTATGAGGATCGTTTTTCTCACTACGGTCTTGTAACTCCCACCAAAATTACTGGGTGGGACTATACAAATAAGGTGCTTGTGGCCCACCAAGGGGACTGGATAGCTTGCTAATAACGCAAATATGGTGCACAGCACCCTTGTGGGGGTGGAACCACACAAAGTGCATGGAACCCTAACAAGCAGATGGGTCAGTTTTGCCATCCCACCAGGCTTAAAATGAGTTCATCCCAGAGCAGAGGAGAGGACCTCACCACCACCACCAAGAAGAGATGGGAGCAGAGGGCGTCCTTTGGACGTGGCGGCCCTGCACTGAGAACCTCCCAGACCCAGGAGTCAGAGAGAGAGAGCTGCAATACTAGAGACGGTGCTGCAGCAGAGAAACGGCAGCAACAGAACCACGACACCGGCACAAGAGAGGCAGCTACAGTGGGATGCCAACCCACGGAGCAAGAGAGCTGAGCACCTTTGGGCAGGAGGTTTCCTGGTGGAGTGGAGTGCCTCCAGCACTTATTCGTGGGGCTAAAGAGCTTTGGAACACTTGCCCGAGCAGGGCAGAGGCCAGGCCAAAAGTCTGAGAGAGGCCTGCCTATGAGCACGGCTAAGAAACTGTCCTGAAGAACTGTATCCTGAGTTGTTACTGATCCTGAATTGTAACCTGTTACTTCCCTAATAAATCCCATGACTGTGAGTATTGTCTGTGAGTTCTGTGTGGCCAGTGCAATGAATTATCAAATTTACAAACCCAGCAGAGAAGAAGAGTGTTCACGGGAGGGATAGCTAGTGTCAGAATTGGTAAAAAGGTTGGAGCGTGGAGGTATGTCTGACCTCCACCTCATAGGGATCAGCTTTGGGCTGATGCTGATGGTGATTCTCTCCCTATTCGTGAAGTCAGACGAGGGGTTCGGACAAGACTGCCACCATGCCATCTTTACAACTCCTAACAAATTATAACAAAACTGAAAAAGAAGTCATACTCTACAACATGAAGGACCAATGATCTATTAACTCATTTCAAACATAACTTCTTTAATCAAAACTGGACCTAGGGATTCTTGAGACTTTATCAGAGGATGGCGGAAACACAGAGATGTTCAAAAAACAATGGTGAGATAAAGTTCAACGATTACTGAAGTTCTGAAACACCCCAAGAAGTAAAAAAATGCAAAAGAAAAAGAAGCCTTCAGTATTATGGATGCTAAGTGTTGGCTTATAACAACAAAATAGCTGGAAGCGGGCAACAGCAGAAGAAAAAAGTTGAGATGGAAAGTTAATCACGGAAGAAAGAAAAGTTACCGAGACAAGGGAACTTGAAAATACCACAAAGAAAAGATCTGTAGGTGGACCAGAAACATTATTAGAAAAAAGTAACAAAAAGTTACTTTCCACCGCCAGTATCCTTGTTAAGGCCAAAGGACCTTGTTAACCCTCATGTTCTGCCTTACCTTCATGGAGCTGTTTCAATAACCACCAACGTCTCATCTTGCACTAAGTATTTCTGCAAAATACCTACTTGATGCTCAAACGCTAAAGAGAAGATGGACTCGGAATCTGAAGAAACGCTTCCCCTTGGTACTCACTTGGCTCTTCTTTCCTCCTGCATCTGGGGCTTGGTCCGCTGAGCTTTGTCTCCCATACGGGTGCCCTCGAGCTTCCCAACCAGGGACAGCACCTCTCCTGTGGGTTCATCTCGGCGGGTGCGGTCAATGAGAGAACGGTCAGCTTGGAGGACGAGATTCGAGTTCTGCAAAGATCGCCATGTTATGGAAGATCGGACATGGACAGGACCCGTTCCTGTACCACAGCAACACCAACTGATAATAACAAAGGGCGAACTGAAGCAACTACGTGCGAAAAATCACTAGACGGAAGAAAAAATTTTCTTTAAGAAGCAACAGCACTGGGTAAGGCCGCGCAGAGACAAAGGTACAGTAAGGTCTCCGGTCTCTCCCGAGTAGAACAGAGCACGTAATACCCACCCCCTGACCAAGCGCGGTAGACGGGGTGGGGTGGCAAGGGAAGGGCCCGGTTAGCTCTAAGAGGACTGGGAAAACCCGCCCGCCAGACCCACAGCGCCCTGCAGCCCCACTTTCGCCCCGATTCAACTTCCCCTCCGCCTTCGCGGCTCTCCGGTCGGCCTTCCTCAGCCTCTCGCCCCCCCACCCGACTCCTTCGCCCGGAGTCCTCCCGAGCCCTCACGCACCGCTTTGTACTCGTACTGCAGGCTGCGGGCGGTCACATCCGCCATGGCTGCAGCTGCACCGGGCCCTCAGCGCGCCGCTCCACCGCACGACACGCTACGAACCGCCGCTCCAGCTCGCACAGGCCGGACGACGCAGAAAGGACGCACCAAGACGGAAAGAGGTGATCTCACTTCCGCTTCCGGGTCGCGCGCCGACCGCGCGGGGAGGGCGTGTCTCCAAGAGCTGGCTGGGCTGGCGCATCTGTGTGTCCGGTTCCCCGGATTCGCGGACCCCTGCACTCTGGTTCCTGGGACCCCTTGGCGCTGCGGCCCCAGGGTCTCTACTTCCCTGTCCCCCCACCTGCAGGCCCCTCAGATCATAACGGCAAGTACACCTGTTCAGCCCCCTATGCTAACCTAAACCCTTTTCTAGCCGCTTCTTCTGACTCGCCCGGCGAGGTAGGCACTGTGGGAGGCCATCATTACCCCCTTTTCCGCAGGAGGAAACTGGAACACCTAGCGGTCGAGTAATTAGGTGTGTGTGCAACCGGTGTGTTCCTTTGGGTTTCTCATCTGTATTTAACTAACTCAAAATGGATCAGAGACCTAAATGTTAATCCTAAAAACCATAAAATTCCAGGAAGACAACAGAAGGAGAAAACTATGGGACCTAATCTTCCGTAAAAATAGGATTACAAACGTAACAAATGCCCCAATAGAAGAAGACAAAATAGATAAATGGGACCTCATAAAAATTAAAAAATTTATGGTCATCTTTATTAAAAGAGTAAATAGACAATCTACAGACTGGGAAAAAAAATCTTCTGAAGTGACTTAAAAGGGTCTAATCTCTAAAATCTGTAGAAAAGTGCACCAACTCAACAATAAAAAGACAACCCAATCACAAAATGGGCGAAGGACAGGAACAGAACATTCACCAAAGAGGACATCCCAGCCGCCAACAAACATATGAAAAGATGTTCACAATCATTAGCCATTAAAGAGATGCAAATCAGAACTACAAGGAGATACCATCTTACCCCCTTCTCCTCCCGGCCCAAAATGGCACTGACTAAAAAAAAAAAAAAAAGTACCAAATGTTGTCGAGGATGTGGGGAGATTGGAACCCTTGTCCGTTGCTGCTGAGACTGTAAAATGGTACAACCACTATGTAAAACAGTATGGTGCGTTCTCAAAAAACTAGCACTAGAACTGTCCTATGATCCAGCAACCCCACTACTAGATACAGAACCAACCAGTTGCCATCGAGTCAATTCAGACTCATAGTGACCCTATAGGACACAGTAGAACAGCCACATAGGGTTTCCAAGGCTGTAAATCTTTATGGAAGTGCTTTGTGGAAGAAAGATACGGCAGTCTGCTTAGTACAGATTACAGCCTTGTAAACCCTATGGGGCAGTTCTGTTCTGTCCTATAGGGTCTCTGTGAGTCAGAATTGACTCCACAGCAATGGGTCTGGGTTTTTTCGGTTTATACACGTGGCCCTCCCCAGATGGAATACACAGGAATCAACTCAACTACATCTGTGGAAGGAGGCAATGGAGAAGCTCTATATCATCAGTCAGAACAAGGCCATGGGCTCAATATCATCACACCAGAGAACAAACCATCAATTGCTCTCATGCAAGTTCAAGTTGAAGCTGCAGAAAATTTTAAAAAGTCCACAAGAGCCAAGGTACAACCTTGAGTATATCCCACCTGAATTTAGAGACCATCTCAAGAGTAGATTTGACACATTGAATACTAATGACCAAAGACTAGACAAGTTGTGGGATGACATTAAGGGACACAATACATGAAGAAAACAAAAGGTCGTTAAAAAGGAAAGATGTGGGGCAATTCTACTCTGTCCTACAGGGTGGCTATGAGATGGAATCGCCTTGATGGCAGTAGGTGTTTTTTTGTTTGTTTGTTTTGGTTTCTGCAAAGGAGAAGAAAGCCCTCGCTGAGGTTGTTTGTTACTGAACTTTATTCTTTACTTTAAAAAAAACCTGTTGCCGTCAAGTCGATTCCAACTCACAGGGATCCTATAAGACAGAGTAGAACCGCCCCACAGAGTTTCCAAAGAGCAGCTGGTGGATTTGAACTCTCGACCTCTTGGCTAGCAGCCAGGCTCTTAACCACTATGCCACCAAGGCTCCATTCTTTCCTTACCTTTCCGTAGATCACAAATACCCGAAAACAGTTGTGGATAGTGCTGTTTATTTTGGAAGTAGGAGGAAGGTGTCACTGTGGTTCAGGTGTGTTGTGTACATGCTTAAGTTAGGCTTTTTGATCATCTTCCTAAAGAAAGGAAACCATCCTCATACCATTTGTGTTGCGTTTTGCAATACTATTTTAAAATAGATTATACTTCAAGTAGTGGAATTCTGCATAGAGGACCTATTCAGAAGTGGGGAAGAAACTATCCAACTTCTCTTATTTCTTATTTCTGTTTGGAAACAGATGGCCTGACCTCTCAGTCTGGGGTAAAGTATTGGTCTAAAGAGAGCTACTCCTTTGCCCCATTATTATTTTTTTATTCTGTTAAGAAAAATAGTACATTGCTGCAAACCAATCAATCCTTAAGAAATATCCCTACATCCATACCCCCAACTTCTTTGCAGTTATTATTCCCACCCCCTGCCCCCAAAATCTAAGTAGTTCCAGAAGAAAAGGACGAGGTTTCACAGCCATGTCTCCCTGATGCCTCATCCCAGTCAGCCTGTACAGGCAAAATAAATTTTAAAAAATGCTTTCCATTAGAGCTTTACAATTTAAAAAGTGCTTCCTACACATTTCTCATTTCATAAACATGATAGGAGACAATCTGTTAAATAGATTTCAGTTTGCTAGTGGGGAACTGTTTCTTTTATCGTCGGTCTCTCTTGGATCTTGCTATAACCTAGTGGCATCTCATTTCTGCGGTTGTTGGTTGATTCAGAGCACAGAACAGGATACAAAGCAGAAAGAAAACTGCTGTAGTGTTATCATTGCTGGTTTAAAAATAGGCTTTAGAACTAAATGGTTGATTATAAGCTTTACGTGAAAAGTAAAGAAGGAGAAATTATAATTTTAAGGAAAAGACAATATTCAGGCTTTATTTTTGGTATGAAGTTTATATATATTTTTTAAAATCCTTATCACAACAGAGATTTTACATTCTTTTCTGGTTACAAACATTGCTGGTAGTTGGATTACATTTTTAATGTACTTATTTCTCTTAGCGGGAAAATTTTGAAGAAACACAAAGTTTTCAGATGAATGTATCCTAGAAATAAAAGTTGAAATATTCTTAAAGAGGGAAAAAAAAGACCAAAATGGATGTCAGAAGAGAGCCACCAGGGCTGATAACTGCAATTAAAAGTCGGAATTCGGTCAGTGCCACAAGGGGGCACTGTGGGGGACTGTGTAAGGTAGAGATCACTCTGAGGAGACTTGGAGAAGCTTTGCAGAGAAGATAGCATTTGCCTGTGGTGTAAAGGCTGGCTAGGATTTCAGCGAAGGGTGGGGGGTTTCTGGGGATGGGGGCACAAAAAGAGCTCAGGCATGGAGGTGGGAACACGGGCGGGTCCTGGGAGCTGTCACGAGCTCAGATCACCTACATGCAGGCAAATGTAAGGAATGGAACAGGGTGGCTACACGTGTAGTTAGGAATCTCTTTATTGAAGAAACAACGCCGTTGTAAAGAATGCTTACTTCATTCAGGAGCTGATAGGAAACCAGGGCAGATTTGTTTCTAGTCGGTTTGTTTCTCACAGCTTCATAGCGGATATTTGATTAGGGAGACCAACATTTAGATTAAGCAAAAATTTATTTACTGCCTATCCTGGTGGCGAAGTGGTTAAGAGTTTGGCTGCTAACCAAAAGGTTGGCAGTTCAAATCCACCAGGCGCTTCTCAGAAACCCTATGGGGCAGTTCTACTCTGTCCTGTAGGGTCTCTGTGAGATTCTGACGGCAGTGGGTTTTTTAATCATGTGACAAGGAGCCCTAGTGGCACAGCGGTTAAGCACTCAGCTGCTACCTAAAAGGTCAGTAATTCAAACCCACCAGCTGCTCCATGGGAGGAAGATGTGGCAGTCAGCTTCCATAAAGATTTCAGCCTTGGAAACCTTATGGGGCAGTTCTACTCTAGCATACCGGGTTGCTCTGAGTTGGAATCCACTCAACGGCAGTGGGTTTAGGTGTTTTTTTTGGTGGGGGGATCATATGACAGGCATTTGCAAAGTACTGCTTTAGCAACATTATCTCATTTAATCCCTACAAAGTCCTATGAAATAGATTATTATTTCCCCTATTTTACCCATTAAGAAATGGAGGCCCAGAGAAGGTGATTGGTTTTCCTTTCAATCCATGACAACTAGTCTCACCTGTCTCAAAGCCAGGCCTTCTCATGTCAGGCCCTTTGCTCTTCCCCAGCCCCAGGCTTCCTCACAGTGCTGTGCAAGAGGTTAGGTCTGCCTGAAGGAGGTACCACGGCAGGAGTTACGGATCGTTAGAGATGAATGCAGAGCGAAACTCGGAGGCACTTGGTGATTGTCTTTGGTGTGTCCAGGAAGGCCTGAGGTTGTTTGGGAAGGAGGAGTGCTGGGTCACTGAAAAGCCCCTTATGAGCTGGGTAACTTGTGTATTGGATGGTGAAATGCCCCCTGACCTATAACCTTATAGGGTTAGAATGAGGCTAAATTGAATGACTGCAGTGAACATCTATTCCAGTGTCCTAAAAACACCAAAAACAAACCCATTGCCATTGATTCCGACTCATAGTGACCCTATAGGACAGAGTAGAACTGCCCCATAAGATTTCCAAGGAGTGGCTGGTGGATTCGAACTGCCAACCTTTTGGTTAGCAGCCTAAACTCTTAACCACTTAATCATTTTTGAGATATAAAAGCAGATTAAGCTAAAAAACAAGAATGCAGAGATGGGGCTGATACGAGCCACATGATCACCGAGGAACCTAGGAATAGAAGCTGAAAAGGAACAAGGACCTACCCCCAGAGTGGACAGAGAAAGAGGCTTCCCCTAGAGCTGGCACCCCGAATTCGAACTTCTAGCCTCCTAAACTGTGAGAAAATCAATTTCTGTTCATTAAAGCCACCCATTTGGTGCTATTTGTTATAGCAATACTAGATAACTAAGACACGTGCATATTATTTTTGCTATATGCAGGCACTGTTCTAAGTGCTTTGTAGATATTAACTCATTTATTCCTCATATCTATCTTTTGAGGAAGTAAGTATTATTTTTCCCATTTTACAGATGCAGAACAGAAGCTGAGGCATAAAGTGGCCGGATAGCTCACTCAGGACCTCTTCTGAAGAGCGGTGGAGCTGGGGCCCCAAAGCTCACGCCCTTCACCACTCTGCTATCTCTGGTGCACAGCTTTTGGACCTATGTAAACCAAAATGCTGATGGCAGTGATCTTGGGTGGTAGAGTGGTGGATGATTTTTTTTTTCCTTCCTTTTGCTTACCTGCATTTTTAAAGCATGTATTACATATATTGCTTGTACACCTAAAAACTTCAACAGTTATTCTGAAGTATTCCTGACATGGCCCAATGCCGTGTCATGTTTTCTAAGTCCATACTGCTCTGCCCTGATCTCTCTCCACACTCACAGCCAAACCCTTACCTATTGCCAAGCTGAAGTGTGGCCACATTCTGTGTCAGTGTGTTTCCCTAAGGTTCACTTGGGTGTGATGTTCATGTGGTCACTTCAACCAAAGAACAAGCAGGCATGCAGTGTCGCATGAGAACCATATGTGTTGGTTGAAGAACATCGGCATAGACGGGTGAAAGGCAGGAAGTGACCGATTCAGCATGAGTTTCTGAGTGTCTATCAATGAACTAGAAATTACACATAGAATTTCTTTGAAGTGTAACATGTTTGTTTAACATATGCTCTGCCTTTTGAAATTAATAGAGTATTCTAAAGCATTTGTAAGGATAAAATACATTTTCTCTTTCTTGTTTCGAAGTACTTTCAAACTTACAGAAAAGTTGCAAGAATAGTAGAAAGAACTTTCCTATACCCTTCATCCAGATTAACCACATCAGCCTTAAAAGGGAACTCCTTTTATCTGTGTTTATCAGATAAGAAAACTGAGACTCAGGGAGGTTTGGAACTTTCCCCAGGCTCAGCTGGGGAGGGCACTCATCTCTCCACAACACCAAGCTGCATCCACAGGGAGGAAGGACTGTCAGGCCCTGAGGGATGGATTCCAGGGATGGAGCAATTTTCTCCGAATCCTTAGGGAAGGGGGCGTGTCAGGGCCTCGTGGGCCTGTTGTGGGGTGGGGACACCGGAGGGTTCTCAGTCCCCCGCCTCAGAGCTTCTGTCCACTGGGTTTGCAGCCTGGGACTCTTCATTTCAGATCAGCCTAACAGGCAGGGGTGTCACTGGGGTTGGTGTCACCCAGTGTGGTAACTCATGGTGTCACCCCCCCCCCCGTGGACCTCCTTCATATAGACCATACAGAATTCTTAGTAATGTCTTTCGTACTATTGTTACTCGTAAGTTGTAATTCCCATATACCACTCCTTCTTTTCCTTTCATTACTACATTCTCAAAAAAATTATTGATACAAGTTCAGAAATACTAATTACCACAATATTGTAGCTAAAACACCAGAAAATTTGACAAAATCGATTATAAAAACACCAGCAACAAAAGCAACAGTGCATGCTGGTAGCACACACAGACAAAACCACTGATTCTAAGCATCACACTGTAATTGGGTGATAATGACGGCTCTGACCTGAGCGCCTTAGAAGGTTCAAAAAGGACATCAGCATAGAGTTTTAGCCTTGTGGATATATTGATCCATGTAAGCTGGGCTTATGACAAATGTTTTTGTTGTTATAACTAACTATAGGGATTTTTTATTAAAAAATAATAAATTTCTGCTGAAACACTGTACAAAATTTTACAGACAGTCACGTGGTGTCACCCCCTCTGACAGCGTCACCCTGTGTGATCTGTGCCCGCGCACCCCTGAACTGACACCACTGCTAACAAGGGTCTTTTTTTGGGGGGGGGCATGTCCCTCTGAGGAAGGAGCCGACCCAGCAGCGACAGTCGGCCCAGTCGTAAACCACACGTCGTTTTTAAAAATCCCGAGATGAAATTCGTAAAATAAAAACGACCCTCTCAAACATTGTTTGAAAGTGAAGATAAGGCGCTAGCTGTAACGTGAGAAGTTGAGAGGAGAGGGATTTTCCACCGAGTAAGAAGACCTTCCACCGGCCAGCCCAGGGCCCACCGCCCCGGCAGGCGAAGGGCGGGCAGCGCGGCCCGTGAATGGCCAAACCGTGCAAAAAAAGTCCAAACTGTGCAGAAAGTACAAACCGTGCAAAAAGCACTTCGCTTGTGTGTGAAACGGCTGGAACGCTGCCTAGATCCTCATTCGCAGGCTTTCTCCCTTCGGCAAGGTGCGCCCCCGTCACTGGTACCCCAAACTCTCCGCAGTGACCAAGGCGCCCCCGGGGGTGGTGACCAAGGCGGTCCCGGGGGCGGTGTCCAAGGCGATGTCCTGCGAGAGCGGGAAGCGGGGAGCCTGTCGGAGGGCGGAGGAGACGGGGGCACGGAGGGTCGCGGCCCGAGTCTGGGGAGAAGGCTGGGAAGCGGGGACAGGGGCCGTCTTCCTCGCTGTCCTCACCGGCCGCCCGCGCCGTCTCCTGCCGGTCCTGGAGTCAACGGCCCTTGTGGGCGCACCTGTGTCCAGAAAACGCGTTTTGAACTCGGATCGATCGGCTAAGGCACGCTGGAGCCTTGAGCCCTCAGCCCATCCATAAGCTGTGCGCTGTCTGAATGCCTGTTAGTTTTATTTTGTGAAAATAGTACCTAATCATTGTTAAACAGGCAATTCGAAAAGGCATTGAAAAAAGGTAAACGTCACCTGTAATCAGTCCCTCTGCACTCAGAAGATCACCGTAACATTTTGGAATCCGCTCTTTGAGACCTTTTTCCTAGGCATGTAATATACACGAACAAACGTGTATAAAGAGATTAAGCCATAGCATACTCTATGTAACTTGCTTTTCACCACTTGATATGTTGTGGTCTGCTTGTTATGTTCGTAAATGTACATCTACATCATCTATATATATGTAATATACACATACATACTATATACACAGATAGTATTTAAAAAAAAAGTTGCTGTCAAGTCGATTCCAACCCATAGCGACCCTATAGGACAGAGTAGAACTGCCCCATAGTGTTTCCAGGGAGCAGCTGGTGGATTCGAACTGCCAACCTTTTAGTTGGCAGCAGAGCTCTTAACCACATATATATAATATATACAGATATAATACACACATAAGTAGTACATACATATATAAAACCCAAATCCATTGCCATCGAGTCCATTCTGCCTCATAGCAACCCTATAGGTTAGAGTAGAACTGTCCTATAGTTTTTCCAAGGAATGACTGGCGGATTTGAACTGCCAACCTTTGGTTAGCAGCCAAGCTCTTAACCACTGTGCTACCAGGGCTCCATATACATATACAGTATATACATATATAATATATACAGATGTAGTATACACATATATATGCACATATAGTATACACAGATACTTGAGAGTAGTTGATTTGATTAATTTCAGTAAAAATACTGGAAATGCGTAGGTACAGCATGGCAATCTTTTACAAAAGCTTTATGGTGTGTGTATTATTCTGAAAATATCGCCATGGACCCAGCTTGTCCCAATGATTATGATTGTCTTCGCATGCGTAACCTGCCATTCTCTTTCGCAATGGGAGTCCTCTCTGTGGCCTCTGTGATCTTTTCCAAAACCATTCAAGACAGGTCAATAGCACGCTTCCTTTGTGATGTCACCAAGACGTTCCAGGCTCGGCTTCCTTTGTGATGTCACCAGGACGTTCCAGGCTCGGCTTCCTTTGTGATGTCACCAGGACGTTCCAGGCTCGGCTTCCTTTCTGATGTCACCAGGACGTTCCAGGCTCGGCTTCCTTTCTGATGTCACCGATGTTCTAGGCTCAGCTTCCTTTTGGAGGCCCTGGTGTCTTGTGATGTCACCCTCCAAGGATTCCTGATTCCTTCGAGAGCGGAAAAGCACAGTGGGCCCAAATCGGAAAGGAGTCTCTGGGTGGTGTAAATGATTAATTGCTGGACTATTAACCGAAAGGCTGGTCATTCAAACCCACCCAGAGGCGACGTGGAAGTAAGGCCTGGCTATCTGCTTCCGAAAGGGTGCAGTCTTGAAAACCCCATGGAGTGCAGTTCTACTCTGCACACTTGGGGTCCCCATGAGTCAGAGTTGACTCCGTGGCAACTAACAACAACAACACGTGTGCGGCTCTGAACTTGATTGTACGTAGCCGGAGCTGCATCATCTTGGAGGGTGAACTGCAGACCGGATCCCGGTTAAAGTCAGCCTGGTGACCTTGGCAGTGTTCATGCTGCCTCTTCTCTGTGCGCCTCTGCAGATCCTCTCTCCCCATTCTCCTCCCCGCCGGGCACCCAGGGCTCGGGCCTAGGACTGCACTAAGGGCTCCTTTGCCCTCTGGCTTCCAGTTGGTTTGGCCAATGTGAGGCAACAGGAGATTGAGGGGGTGAGAGAGTCCAGCTCTGTGTGTGGGGTCCCAGAGGGTGGACGGTGTCCACTGAAGATCACTTCCTCATCAGACTCCTTCTCCAAATAGCTACCCTGTCCGTGTTTTGGTAGTAAATTACTCCCTCTCCCTCGCCCTCACCCACAGGTGAGCTCCTGGTTGTACAACAACCATCTCTTGTTTTCCTCAAACCCTTTAGTGCCTTTATTAAACTCTCCTCGGTTACCCGGTTTGTGCCATCATATCCTGCTGGGGATCCTAACTGATACTGCAGGCTTAAGGGCTGTGATGGTTAATTCTATGTGTCAACTTAGCCAAGCTATGGTGCCCAGTTGTTTGGTAAAACATTAGTCTAGTTGCTGTTATGAAGTAGTTACATGTGATGAGGTCAGTTGGCCTCAAGTAAAGCAAATTACCTTCCATTATGGGGGGTGGGGGAGAGCTTAATCAATCAGTTGAAAGCCTTAAGAGCAAAAAAGGAGTTTCCCTAGGGTGTATTCTGCCTCCAGGTTATAAATAGACATTTTGCCAGAACACTCTTACTCCTCACTCTTGCCATTGCCTGACCTATGGATTTTGGGACACAAGACAGCAGGAGCCTCCAGCCTGCATCTGACCTATGGATGGATTTTGGACTTGCCAGCTCGCTGCTCTCTCTGTATGTTCATATCAATCACTGGTTCTGTTTCTATAAAGAACCCTAAGACAAGGGTGATTTTTTAAAAAACTGATCTTTTTATACTTTTCTCTACTTTCCAAACTTTCCATAATGATCATGTTTTGCATATATAATTTTTTAGCATGTTATCAGGAAACATTATGCAAATCCTTTTGTTGAGGGTCATTTTGAGCAACTAGCTTTTTTAAGAGGCATTTTTTTTTTTGGAAAGAAGAGGCATAAATCATATCTAGAAGGTGGTCCCCAAATTTGTAACATTCACCTCTAGGTGCTGGGGTATGGGTGTAGCTTCTTATACTTCTCCCATAAAGTATGCATTTTTACAATAAGCATGTATCATTTTTACAAAAAGAAAAAACCTTAAAAGTAACTTCTGGGGCAATGTACACATTTTGATTCTTAAAAGCAGATATCAGTAAGCTTTTTCTGTAAGGAGCCAGATGGTAATTGTTTAAGGTTCTGTGGGCCAAGAGGCAGAACTGAGGATATTATGTAGGTACTAACATAACAAGAGAGAAAATGAACTTCCACGATTTTTTACAGAGTTCAAAATATAATACCGATCATAATAATCGAGTATAATTTTTCTTATAATACAGGTCTATCGAAATGAATGGAATTCTTTCTTTGAGGGGGGTGAGGAAATAACATGCTGTTTAACCGGAATTCAAAATTAGTGTTTTCTGTCATCCACATTGATTGCAAATGTTCGTCTGTTACTGCTCATCTGTAATGACACTTGATGTGCTTCTTCTTTGAAAATGTCTTTTCATGCAAACAAACCCAAAAACCAAGCCCGCTGCCTTGGGGCCGATTCTGACTCACGCTGATCCCACATGTCACAGAACAGAACTGAGCTCCATAGGGTTTTCTCGGCTGTCGTCTTTATGGAGAGATTTGGGTGGCCCAAACGGTAAGGCACTCGACTACTAACCAAAGGCTGGCAGTTCAAACCCACCCAGAAACTCTTTGGAAGACAGGCCTGGAGATCAGCTTCCAAAAGGCCACAGTCTTGAAAACCCTATAGAGCAGTTCTACCGTGCACAGATGGGGTCACTATGAGTTGGAATCGACTCAGCAGCAACTAACAACAACCACCTTTCTGGAAGCAGATCGCAAAGGCTTTCTTCTGAGGCGCTGCTGGGTGGGTCTGAACCATGACCTTTTAGGTTAGTAGCAGAGTGTAAACGGTTTTTGCCACCCAAGGACCTCTTTATACAGATCCCATAACCCACTGCCATTGAGTCGGTTCTGACTCATAGCGACCCTGTAGGACAGAGTAGGACTGCGCCGTAGGGTTTCCAAGGAGCGGCTGGTGGATTCCAACTGCCGACTTTTGGTTAGCAGCTGTAGCTCTTAACCACTGTGCCACCAGGGCTCCTTCATACAGACAGATGCTGCTAAATATTGATATTAATCCACAAGCATATGATTTTAACTGAGCATATGCATTGCTTGGAAGGCATTTTTATAATTAGATTCTCCTCTTTGATATTTGCCTTCTAGCATGTCATTACATTGCGGATTAATCATTGCTGATTGAAGCGTAGATGGAAGTAGCTCAGCTGCATAGCTGAATAGATTTTTGAAATATGGAAACGTCCTTTCCACTTGCACTGGGATCTGAAAAAACTTGCTGGAGCTGTGATATGATCTTGGAAGATACAGCCGCTGCAAATTTGTGTGGGAATGGAGATTTTGCTTCTTCTTCTAACTTTTGAAAGCATGGGAAGAGTAGTAAGCCGCTTGATATTACTTGTGATTCAGATAAAGTTATTTGTTGAAATGACTTTATTGCAGTGTAAGTTTAACATATATGTGCCATTTTGCCTTGTAACTTTAGGCTAAATTGATTAAGAAACATCAACACAGCAGCAAAAGCTAATTTCCAAAGCCATACAGTGTTTGATAATAGTGGTTGAAGCCAGTTCTTCCTGTCCAGAAAAGTTTTACTCTTGGCCCCGAGCTCAAAAATCACAATAAAACTTTACTACTGTCAAGTTATCACACTGCTGTGTGGTAGGGCAAGTCAGGATATTCAGCTTCTATTTCTAACAAAAATTCACGCACCTGATAATGTTTAAGTCCATGAAAGAGAACAAAGTTCACCGTTAGCACTACTAGTTCACTAAAGCATGGTGGACTCAACTCTTTTCCACGAAGTACCTACTGATGAATTATGCAATGAATGACATAGACTTTAAACACCTTACATTTTCACAAGCTTTGTAAATTTGCCCAGCTAAGCCTTTTTCGGAGCCCTGGTGGTGCAGTGGTTAAGAACTTGGCTGCAAACCAAAAGGTCAGCTGTTCAAATCCACCAGTCGCTCCTTGGAAACCAAATGGGGCAGTTCTACTCTGTCCTATAGTGTTGCTATGAGTCAGAGTCGACTCGACGGCAATGGGTTTGGTTTTGGTTTTTTGAAGAGTTTTTCTGCTCCACGTATAGTTTTACACCCTCAGTTATAACACATTAGATTCCAGTTGAGGTTGTACGTAATTCGTATTTTCTCAGCTTCTGTGAAATATTTCTTTCCTGTAGTTGTTCCACGTAAACAATCCACAGAGGCAAATTTTTCAGCGATTTCAAGCTCTGCATTGACTCCTCGAATAAACAACAACTGAGCAGTATGGGTAATACCCGTTCACTCAAGAGCCGAGGAAAACCACTCAAAATCATTTGCCTTGTTTTTTAAATTGACTATTGACGTGTCTCCCAACGTTCCCAAGTCTTTGAGTAACCATTCTCACCGGAATGCTAATTATCTTAAACAAGTTTATTTCTTCTGGATACATCACACACTTTAATTTACCATCGGTATGTGGCTTTCCTTGCGTGGCTAACAAATGAGCCACTCAGAAGCTTACCATGGATGCAGCCTCATTCTCCTTTTTGCCAAGAAATTCTGCTGTGATGAGACAGTCCGTTTTAAATTTTCTAATTTTTCTGACTGTCACTTTCCTGAATTAGGACTTCTGTGATGAGTGCTTAGTCTGGTAAAGTCGACCTATATTATATCCTTTTAGCACAGCTATAGTAGTATAGCAGGGTCCTGGTAGTACAGCGGTTCAGCGTTTGGCGGCTAACCAAAACGTGGGCAGTTTAAATCCACCAGCTGCTCCTTGAAAACCCTATGGGGCAGTTCTGCTCCGTCCTATGGGGTCACTAGGAGTAGGAACCGACTTGACAGCAACGAGTTGCAGTAGTACAGCATAATAAACACAATGCTCTTCCATCTATTTCAACAACAAAATAATCCACACCCCACTGTGCCTTGAAAATGGGATACTCAAAGTCTACTTTTCTTGTTTTGACATGATAGGTATACAGTGGTTTAAAAAAAAAGGAGCAAAACACTGCGGTACAGTGATGCACAGCACAGGAAGCATCACTGAGTCAGAATCGTGTCAGTGTGAGACGGTGTTTGCTCAGTTCGGATCCGTGAGTGGGCCGCTATAGTCCGTCCTGGCAACTCTTCAGCTCTGTGGATGTCGGGAAAACAGCCGCGTGTAAGGAGTGGGTGTGGCTGTGTGGTGATAAAACTCTGTCTGTGGACAGTGAAATTGGAATTTTATATAACTTCCATGTGTTACAAAAGATTATTCTTCTATTGATGTTTCCCCCAACCATTTGAAAATATAAAAACCCTTTTTAGCTCAGGTTGGATTTGGCCCACAGGCTGTGGTTTGCCAACCCCTGCTTGGAAATAACCATCTGATGATTAAACTAAAACCCAACTAGTTACCTTTGAGTTGATTCCAGCTCACGATGATCCCGTGTGTGTCAGAGTAGACATCTGCTCTTGTAAGGTTTTCTTTCTTTCTTTTTTAAAAAAAATTTTATTTTGTTGTTGCTGTCAAGAAGAAACATAGCAAAACATACACCAGTGCAAACGTTTTCACATGTGCAATTCAGTGATATTGATTACATTCTTCAAGTTGGGCCACCATTCTCACCTTCCTTTTCTGGGTTGTTCCTTCTGCATTGACATAAACTCACTGCCCCGTAAGTTTCCTATCTAATCTTTCCAGTTACTGTTGTCACTTTGATTCCATATAGATAGTTCTTAAAAGAACATAGTGCTCAAGGCAGACATTTTTTACTAGTTAAGTTAAACTATTGTTTGGTGTTAAGAAGACTTCAGGGGATATTTTTGGTTTATTTTAAAGATTATCTCAGGGCAATAGTTTCAGGGGTTCATCCATCCCCCTTGGCTTCAGGAAGGCTGGAGCCCATGAGAATTTGAAGTTCTGTTCTACATTTTCCCCCTTTTGATCAGGAATCTTTGCTCAAAATGCTCCATAAGGTTTTCGACAGCAGATGTTTTGAAAGTAGATCACTGGGCCTTTTTCTGAGGTGCCTCTGGGTGGAACCTCCCGTTAGTGTGTTGACTGTTCACCACCCAGGGATCCCACTCAAAAAGAAAGGTCTTGTGTAATTAGGAAATACCATGACTCCTGTTCCCAGACACCACTGCCATCCAGGCTAGTACTGAGCTTTCTTTGAGCTTCTCCTCTAGAGTCCATACTTCAGGCAAACTGCAAAGGATGGCAGTTGGGGGAAGAGTATCACACAAGGCCAAGGCTATTGAGAAAGACACGTGTTTATCTTGAAGGCCCAGCGGGCCTAATGTGCAGGAAAGGTGAGCAGATAAATTCTAGGTACTTTTTGAGGGACTGGGAAGACTCGAAGTCAAAGAACCTGAAATTCCACGATTGGTTTAAAGCCGTGAGTCTTGTTTCACTGTCAGTTAAGCTCTGTCTCTCATAATATCAGTAACCCTTGCTTGCTCCTCCAGCTCGCCACATTGTGTAGACACACAACTCATCAGGAGAGCTACCCTATAGGTTTAACATTCTTGTTCCCATAAGGCTGGTGAGCGGCTAGCTGGGCCTGAAGCCAGGTCTTCTCTGCGAGCCTCTCGAGCCTCGAGCCTCGGCTCCTTTCATGAGAATCACTCTGAGGGGGGGGACAGCGGTGGAGAGACTCCTGAAGCCAGGTGTGGGGCCGAGCGAGGCACGTGAAGGGTGCTGAAAACACTTCCTCTCCCGCACTGGTTTTCTCAGGCCGGCCCTGAATGGGAATAGCTTGTCCCCTGGCGATTCCTGCTTTTGTCACCGTCATCCTCACGCTTAGATTCCCGGTAAGTATATTCTCCTCTGAGCTGAGCTGAGTGAAGCTGACAGCCTCCAGTGCCCCCTGTGCCATCCCGGGGACGCCGAGCAGCTGGGCCCTGAGCGTCCTCAGCCGAGTTCGTTACCCCTGCGCTCTCCCCACAAACTGATGGGGTCGGTGCCACCAATGAGGGCGTGCATGCACGAAAGGACCACCGGGCCCAGGTGCGGGCATGCGGAGGACCACCGGGCCCAGGTGCGTGCGTGCGTGCGGAGAACTCTCGGGCCCAGGTCAAAGCTCTCTCCGCGCGCTCGGCCGCTGGGGTTTGGGCAGGAGGAGCGCGTCGGGGCCGCGGGGCGGGGCTGGGAGGAGCCCGGACGGCGGGAGCCTGCAGCGGCGGCGGGCGCCTCGGAGTCGCCGCGCGCCGTGGGGGTCGCAGGGGAGGGCCGCGTGGCGCGCTGCTGGCCTCAGACGCACAAACATGGTTTGCTCCGCGGCAAAGGGGAGCGGGGCCGCTCGGGCGGGCGGACCCAGCGATGCACGCGGAGTCGCCACTCCGCTGGGAAGGGGGCGAGAACCGCCAGGCCGCGCTGTCTCTTTAAGACCATGTTCCTGCTAACCCCGGAGGTGAGTAACCTGGCCCCCGATCCGGGAGAAAGGATCCGGGGAGGAGGGATGGGTCCCGGTTCCGGAGGCTTGGTCTGGATAGGCAGATGAGAGTACAAGTCTTAGGCCGTGGAATTTGGGGAAGTTATGAATGGGGGGCGCCCCACCTTGAGCCCAAACCCCCAGGTACCTTGTAAATTTTACCAGGACTCCTGGAGGGGCGGTGAGACTAAGCAAGGCCACGTTCCAAAGGGGAGGAGAGTGCCCACCTGGCTTCGGCCTGCACAGCACAGTCCTTCATGAAACGCGGTAAGCCCAGTGGTCTGTCAGCTAGGGGGATGAAAGCAAGAAGCTGCAGGTCTGCTGGGTGGGGAGACAGAGCAGCCAGCTCCTGTTCTGCCAGGTGGGGCTGGGGCACCCGGTTCTTCAGTTTCCTGAGCTGAGAGGTGGAGCTGTGCCTGCCTCGGGCCGGGCCCACGGAGGGGGCATCCGGCAGCCCCCTTGGGGCCTTAGAGGGCAGAGTAGCAAGCAGTGGAGAGGTGGCTGGCAGCACTGGGCCTCCCTGGCACCCACTGGGGTTTGCCCATCGGGCAAGTCAGAGTGGGAGAGGCCCAGCGGTTTGATGACACAGAGTGAGCAGAATGAGAATTGTGAAGTCACAGAGGAAGTGGGACAGCGTCGCCGGGGCCTGGGGCCAATGCCGGGGGAGGAAGGGCAGCGCCAGGCAGCGTCAGTGCTTTCTGCCTGTGGAGGGAGCCTCTGGGACCAGCAGGGCAAATCTGGTGTCCATGGTGGACTCATGAGTCGGGTGAGGCCACCCCGCCGCAAAGGCCCCCCTCCCCATCCTGCACAAAAATGAAAACAATCCCCTGTCCACACTCTGAAGGCCTAAATACCGCCCAAACCATGAGGAAGGAAGGCAGCAGAGAGACTGAGTGGCGCATTCGCTGTCCCCCTCTCTCCCAAACCTCCTCCGGGGCAGACAGGCTTGCTCTGTCCAGCCCCAGCTCTGTGAGTGTTCTGTTCCTCCTGAGTAGCTGACTTGCAGGATTGGGGTCACAGGGCTCTGGGGGATACATGCCCTGGAGAGCAGATGCGTCCGGAAGACCACCACTGACCCGTCACCCTCCTTCTCCAGATACAGAGGCCTCCATGGCTGTGATAAGCCTGCTGTTCTTGGCAGTGATGTATGTCGTGCACCACCCCTTGCTGGTCAGTGACCGGATGGACCTGGACACGTTAGCCAGAAGCCGGCAGCTGGAGAAGCGAATGAGCGAGGAGATGCGCCAATTAGAGATAGAGTTTGAAGAGAGAAAGCGAGCAGCTGAGCAGAGGCAGAAGGCCGAGAACTTCTGGAGGGGAGAGACACCCAGTGACCAGTTAGTGCTGGGGAAGAAAGACATGGGGTGGCCTTTCCAGGCTGATGGCCAGGAGGGGCCTCTGGGCTGGATGCTGGGAAACCTGTGGAACGTTGGCCTCTTTTGCCTTTTTCTCCTCTTTGAGCTCCTGCGGCAGAGCATGCAGCATGAGCCGGCCTTTGAGTCCAGCAGTGATGAGGAGGAGGCGGAAATCCGTGTTGTGCCCGTCACTTCCTGCAGCTGGCTCACAGACTTCCCCTCCCAGGAGGCCCTGGAATTCTTTTATGAGCACAATGTCCACAGTGCTACCCGTGACCTGCCCTGCACCTGTGAGTTCGTGGAGAGCTTCGTGGACGACCTGATTGAGGCCTGTCGGATGCTCAGCCGCCGGGAGGCTCACCTGCAGCTGGAAGACTGCCTGGGCATCGGGGCTGCCTTTGAGAAATGGGGAACTAGCCATGAGACCGAAACATTTGATATTTTGGTGCCCATAGTCCCCCCTCAGGGCTCCATCTTTGTCTTGGAGATGAGGGATCCGGCCCTGGGCCGGCGCTGTGGCTGTGTGCTGGTGGAGCTGGAGTGTATGTGCAAGTGTGAGAAGCTTCCGGGTGACGTGCTGTGCCTGGTGCACCAAAACAAGAACCAGCCGGCTGTCCCAAGGAGGTCTAACAGCTCCCTCAAGGCGTCCCTCTGCACCGGCTCCCACCTGGATGTGCACAAGACCGTACAGTGGTTCCGGAACATGATGGGCAACGCCTGGGCCCTTGTGGCCCACAAGTATGACTTCAAGCTCAGCCTCCCCCCATCCACCACCTCCTGCAAGCTCAGGCTGGACTACCGCTCAGGCCGCTTTCTCTCAATCAGCTTGGTCCTGGGGGTGCAGCGGGAAGACACCTTGGTCTACCTGGTGAGTCAGGCCCCTGACCAGGAGCAGCTCACCAGTGTCAACTGGCCCGAGTCCTTTGCAGCCTGCGAGCACTTGTTCCTCAAGCTGGTAGGGCGTTTTGCTCCGGAGAACACCTGCCACCTCAAGTGCCTCCAGATCATTTTAAGTCTCTGGGAGCTTCAGGACTTATCCCCCGGGGCGTCCTGCCCCGTCCTCACCTCCTACCACTTCAAAACGGCCCTCATGCACCTGCTTTTGCGGCTGCCCCTGACAGACTGGGAGCCCGGGCTGCTCTCTCAGCGGCTGCAAGACCTCCTGTGGTTCTTGGGCCGTGGCCTCCAGCAGAGGTCCCTCCATCACTTCCTCATTGGCAACACCCTCCTGCCCCTGACCATCCCGATCCCTAAGACCTTTCGGGATGCTGAGCCTGTCAATCTCTTCCAACACCTGGTGCTAAACCCTACGGCACACTCACAGGCAGTGGAAGAGTTCCACAACCTCCTGACCCGGGTGAAAACTCTGCCTTGTGGTCCGCTGGCTGGAACGCATTGATGTAAAGGCTATTAAAAGGGGAGGAGGTGTTTCTGATTCCCCAGGCTGTAAAGAGTTTATTTTTCAGATAGTCTCAGCAGTGTATATGAGCTTCACCTTGCCAGTGGGGCGATTACAGGCAAAGACCCTAGACAGGTGTGTGAGTTGGTCATGAGGATGGGGTGTAGTCTGCAGGGCCTGATTTAGGGGGGTTCTTCGGAGGTTTTCTTCTCCTGACTTTCATCATGACCCAAAGAGGGTCCAGGGAAACGATATGATGGGAGGGACTTACTGCTAAAGAACTGAGATCCGGAAGGGGAACTGAGAAGCTGTGCTTTTGTTTTAACGCTGGAAGGGAAGGAGAAGCGGAGAACACCTCCACTGCAGCTTATTCTCGCGTGTGAGTGACTCCCAGCTCGCTCCTTGTAAACTGGTTTCCTTGTTGAACTGTCAGCTTAATTCACATCAGAGTTGATGGCACTTCATTTTATCCCAGTCAGATACTGTGACGGCAACTTCATGTCTTTTAGGATCTAATGTTTCAGACCTTCGCTATTTAAAAATATAACAAGACATTTGTTTTCCGTTTTCTTAATTTAGCCCTATTTTCGTATGACAATATAGCTATTTTATGCATCTGAAAAAACTCCAGTACTACCCAGATAATTTCTTAGCACTGATTTAACAGCTATTAAGTCAATAGTGACCTGTCCCGTAACTGAGATGATGTGTTTACAAGAGCCAACATCTGACGACCTTTACAGCGCCTGGAAGCTGTAACAAGGACAATCTGTTTTGAGGCTCTAAGCTCTAAGATGAACAATTACTTTGTTCCCGAGGGGGAACCGCTTGTTAAAGGAAAGAAGGCTTAGCTACCATCTATGGCTGTGATTTTTCTCTCAGTCTAGTAATACCTTTGTCGTCTCTTTTCAGAGACGACAAAGGGATTATTTGAACTATATTTGCAGTTTTGAAAAGCGGGCTTACCACCATCCAGGCTGATTGCCAGGGTTGGACAGGAAGGGACTGGAGCAGCCCAGCTCTACCAAGTAGTGATTCTAGAGATGTGATTGGGGTATTTTTCCCCTTCAAAACGTCGGGCCTCCTGAGGAGTGTTAAGAAACACAATTATAGTTGTGGGTGGGGTTGTTTTGGAAATACTAATGCTGTTGCTACCCAGGACAGGAAGATCTGCTGGGGAGGAGAGCCCGGGTAGCCTGACGTTCGCCTGACCTCAGGGGATCAGATATGGCCTTTTTAGGCTTCAGTCCTGGCAAGGATAAATGACGTGTCCCAGCAGCTGACGCCGGCCGACAGCCGGGGGTCCTGCTGCAGGGTCTCTGCTGAGCCTCCATGTGACCTGCTGGCATGCGCCAGGTACTGCTTTCAAGCCGAGGAGCAGTGATGGTGGGATTTTTGTGCTTTGAAAACCACCCGTCTGCTGTTTGTTTAGAAAACAAGTCACTGGGGTTTTTGTTTCACGTCAGTAAAGGAGGCTGTTTTCTGGACAAACTGGAATCTGTGCAATAACACACAGCAGGTCGGCGCTCACACGTGCTCTTCCCGAGGAGTTCAGGTTACTCTGAAAGCTTGATGTAGTCCACCCTGGCATTTCTCGGGCTACCTTGAGCTAGGCTGCCTTGCGGTTTCCCAGTGGCATGGCCAGTAGCCAGGAATGGATAACTGAGTGCTAAGGAGCAGACAGGCGATTCGTTTTCATGGTGCCCAAGCCACAGGTCTTAGCAGCGATAAACAAATGCATAAGCGCTGGAAACATGAGTCTGCTCAGGCAGAAAGCAGGTGGTATGGTTTTCCAGGACTGCATGGTTGTTTCTAGTCTAACAGGAATCAAGAAAGAAAATGTAAAGTTATGTGTGGGTAGAAGACTTAGAAAGGGAACAGCAAAGCTTGGGTGGGGCAGAGGGTGCCAGAAAGAGTAGGAAAAAACAAGTAGTAATGGGAAGAACACAGCTACAGTGTTCTGGGAACAGGCTTACAATTAAAGAGGAAACCTTTTCAGATATTTAGGAAGCCGAGCTTTATTCCAAAACAAACCTGGCTAGCACCCAGGATATACCAGGGTATAACAATGGGATTTCTTAGTGTCCATTGAGTGTTGCCAGCGGGGTGCTTCACATCTGGTAACTCATTCAGTCCTCACACTACAAACCCACGGAGTGGGCCCTTTACTGCCTCCATTGTACACTGAGGAAGCATGAACACAGGGAATGCAGCTTGCGCAGGGTCGCACAGTAAGTGGCAGGGCCACAGGAAGAACATGCCCTGGCAACCTTGCTGAGTGGTCTTGGGAATAAAATGAAATGAAGGGGTTAGAGTGCTTTGAAAAGCGAAGAAGTACTGTGTTAATTTTAAGATGAAGGGTCGTGTGCTATTGTTTGGAAATTCTAGAAGACAGGAATTGGTGGTTCTTGGCCCAGTCTTTGGGAGGTCAGGAATTTCATATCACACATGCAAATTACAGGCATTTGCTCAGAGGCCAAAATGAATGCAAAGCCAGTTCCAACTAGGAGTCCGTTGAGCCTCACAGTGACTTTACGGTTACCTCGTTAACCGCATCATCAGTCCGCAGCGGGCCGGAAGCTCGGGGCACGTAAGCAGTCAGAGGACTGCTCTCCAGGTAGCCCAACCGATGCCACCAGTTGTGACCTAAGCCTCGAGTCGACGGCACACGACAACAACAACAGACCAAAGCCAAACATGGTTCCAGTTTATTCTGCGGGAGGATTTGCAGCGAGGAGAGTAAGGGGGAGGAGGGAATGGTCCCCGCACTGCTTTTCTGGCAGAGGTTGAGTGGGAGAGTGGCCCCAATGCCACTTTCTTTTTGTACAAATAGAGGAATTGAGCTTTGTATACCACTGACACATCATTCAATCTTTTGGCATTCTCTGAAGCCCTAACCCAAGAAACAAAGATGGCATTCAGAGCAGAGCGTGCAAGACCAGCCTGCACTGGGCGGGCCTGGCCCACAGAGACACTGGGGGTGGAGCTGGCTCTGTCCCCCACCACATTGCCCCAAGCAATCAGCCCCTAAAACCAAACCAGTTGCCATCAGTCTACTCCAACTCATGAGGACATCAGGTGAGTCAGAGGAGAACTGTGCTCCATACGGTTTTCTCATTTTACTGTGGTAAAAATAAAACATATGCCATTGCTCCATAGGATTTTTCGATGGCTGATTTTTCAGTAGATCGCCAGGGCTTTCTTCCAAGGTGCCTTTTGGTTAGCAGCCTTAACCATTTGTACCACCCAGGGACTCCAAGCAGTCAGCCCAGGAGGCTCTGTTATCACCACAGAACAGCCTCTTGCCTCCACCCAGGGGGTCAACCAGTACCCTTCCTCTACCAGGACTGCCAAGCCCTTCAGATGCTGCTGGTTCATTTCCTCCTATCCTCCCACCTCCACTGCTCTTAGTGCACACAGGCAATGCAGAATATCACAGTGTTTCCACGCTCCTCCCTCAGATGCTCTCAGCACACAGAGAATAAGCAGGTGAGACGGCAGAGATCCTAGCACACAGGGAGCCTACATGCTCACAGGGAAGCCCAGCAAAGGGGGTATTATCATCTCCTTTTTACATACAGGGAAGAAAATGAGGCCCTGAGAGGTTAAATAACCTGCAAAATTGCAAGGGTGACAAGTTCTACTAAAGTCTATGGTAAGGGGACTTGGCTGTATCAGGGAGGGCCTCCTTGAGGAAGTGATGTGAGCTGACACCTAACTGGGTGAAGACAGGAAGAGGACCTGAGGTAGAGGAAGTGGCAAGTGCAGAGCTCTGTGGTGGAGGGACATGGTGAGGCCAAGTCTGAAAGAAGGCCCATGTGGCTGGAGGCCAAGGAGCAAGGGGAGGCTGGGTGCAAGCCTGGGGAGGCTGCAGGGACCTCCCAAGGCAAGGGGAGCCTTTGAAGGCAAGGCTTCGGGGATGAAGTGGGGTTGGGGGGAGGGGAAGAGGAAGTGAGAGTAACAGGTCAGATTTGTACTTGGCAAACACCACTGTGGGCCCAGTGGGGGGTCAAAGTTGCTGCAGACCAGTGCGGAGAAGGTAATGTGGACTAAAAGAGACTCAGAAGGATTGAAGAGAAATAAAGAAGACCCTGATCATTGTGTGTGGGGATTAAGGGGAGGGAGCAGGGTGACTGCGGTGCTGATTCGGGTCCCTGGATGGCTGGTGGGGTCATTCACAGAGATGCAGAGCACTATAAACTCCTTATCTTTCTTCTATCCCATACCGCCTTAACGTTACAAATTTAAACGTGGTCACTGTAACAAGTTCATGCAAAAAATAAATAGGTTTAAAAAGTGGTTTTCAACAAAAAGAAGTACTTTTTGGCTGCCAAAATGACTGAGGGGCATTGACAGCATTTAGTGGGCTGGGGGGTCAGGGACACTGAACAGTCCTGCAAAGAGGGTGTGGTCCCACATGTCAAGAATGGCTTCACCCCAAATGCCAATGGCAGCTGGAGAAGCACTGTCAAAGATGCCAGGTGTGTGAGTTCTAAGAAATGACAGAACGTTTTAGGCATATTTGGGGCCGTTGCCCTGGCCTTTCTTCCCACCATACAATTCTTGGGGCCCGATGAGCCACAAAGAAGGGATAGAGGCATTTACACCTGTCTCAAATCCGACCTTAACCTTTTGTTATGGAAGTGGGAGGGCGAGATTTCCAGGAGGCGTCTCACAAGAACTTCAATAAAAGCGATTGCCTTCACTCAAACAATAAAACGTACATGGCATCTTGCATCTTTCCTTCCCCTGCCTGGAACGCTCCTTTGCCTGGTCGCCTCGCTCTCCACACCCCACCCCCGTCTACCCCAGCGTTTTGCTGCCCTCATGGACAGGTGACTGTGGGGAATTAACCTTGCTTCCTCGGGCCTCTGCCTCCTGTTAGGGAGTGAGGTCCCGGAAAGCAGAGCCCCTTGCCTCTCGCTTGACGTTGGGTCCCATTTGGCGCCTGGCGCTCGGAAGGAGTGCGTTTTCATACCACTTCAGGCTGCCCATGGACCTGATGGCGCAGGATCAAAAACCCACTGCCAAATCGACCCAACTCATTGTGACCCCATGTGACAGAGAGTAGAACTGCCCCATAGGATTTCTTGGCTGTAATCTTTATGGGAGCAGATTGCCAGGTCTTTCTTCCGCAGAGCAGCTTGGTGGGTTGGAACCGCCGACCTTTTGGTTTGCAGCCAGCCGCTTAACCACTGGCCACCAGGGATCCTCAGCGCCGGGCCAGGTTCCCGCTCAACCCCCGGGACTCGCTCGGGAGGCCGTCGCGGGGTCAGGGAGAAGATCCTTCAGCGCAGAGAGCCGAAGCGGTCTGCGCAGGCGCGCCTCCAGCCCCGCCCAGAATGACGTCACCACGGCCGTTACGGCGCTCCGCAGTCCCGCGCGCGCGATTTAAAACCAGCTCCTGCGAGGCGGAAGGCAAGGAAGGCAAAATGAGACCTCCCTGCCGAGGTGAGGCCAGACGGGCGGGAGAAGCGGCAGGAAGGGCCCAGGGCGAAGCAGTGCTCCGGGGCGGGTAGGGCCCCCGAGCGGAGAACGTGGCTCTCCTCACCCCGGTTGTGGGCCCGCCGAAGTGGGGAGGCAGGCGCGGAGGGCGTCCGCGGGGCGGGCGGGCGGGAGCGGCGCGCTCGGCCAATCAGGACGCGCCTTCGGTGGGCGGCGGGCGCGCACGGGGGGGCCCACTCTCGGGCCCCTGGGCGGGGCGTGGGGCGCCTTCTCTTTGGGCTTCCATGTCGTGCCGGGTGTCACCATTAAAAAGGAGGTTTTCCTGGAATGAGCGTTCGTTTCGGGGCCGTGGAAGCGACATGGTTACGGCTGTATGTTTAGCACGCGTGCATTTATTTTTGCACTCATCCAACCAGTGTCTGAGCGCTCCTTTTGGGCCGGACTCTGCCGGGTGCAGAGATACAGTAAAGAGCAAAACAGATGAGATCCCTGCCCTCTTGGAGCTTATATTCTAGCCGGGGAGACAGTCGGTGAACACACGAAGTAACAATAAACTAAGTGCAGACTAGGGCTGAGCGCCCTGAGTGAGAATAGCGAAGCGGGGGGCCTCCTTTAGAATAGGGGTTCAAGCAAGATCTTTAAGCAAATTCCAGGCAGAAGGAGCAAGCGCAGAGGTGAGGTGGGAAAGAGCCTGGCCTGGGTTACGACCTGATCAGACCTTTGTGGCCAAGCTTAGTGAGGTTGGACTGGCCTTGTAGGCCTTGGTAAGAGGTTTGAAAATTTAGAGATATATTTTGGACACGTTAAGTGTGATATGCCGGACAGACACCAGGTGAAGGGGTCAGTCACCTGGATAAGAGTTTGGCACTCAGAGAAGTGATAGGGGCCACTCGGAGTGGAGTCAGACGTAAGTTTAGACATCATCGTCATATAGGTCATATTTAAAACCGTGGGAACAGATGAAATCACTAGGAAGACATTGTAGAGAAAACTCCCAGGGCCACCCTTTAGACTCTGCCTAGAGAGGGAGAAGGTGGAAAACCTCGAGAGGAGAGTGGTGTTGTAGAAGCCGAGAGTGTTCCCAGGAGGGGGCTGTTGGTTGTTTCAAATGCTGCTGAAGCTCAAGAGAGATGCCTGAAAAGTGACAGCTGGATTTGGCAACATGGAAATTTTAGGTGATTGTCACAAAAGCAGTTTTCGTCCAGTGATGGGGATGGGAGTGAGGCCAGAGGGGATTGAAAAATGAGAGGGAGGTGAGTAAGGAGGGGCAGAAGGTGTTTTTGAGTTCAGTAACTGTTGAATGAATGAATGCATTATGTCAGGTGTGCACGAGAAATCGGGGAAAGAAAATTCAGAGAATTAAACCGTGCCTCTAATTCCCAACAGGGAGCCCTGGTGGTGCAGTGGTTCAGGGCTTGGCTGTAATCGAAAGGTCGGCAGTTCAAACCCACCAGCTGCTCCGAGGGAGAAAGATGTGGCAGTCTGCTTCTGTAAAGGTTACAGCCTTGGAAACCCTACGGGGCAGTTCTACTCTGTCCTTTAGGGTCGCTATGAGTTGGAATCGACTTGATGGCAGTGGGTTTTTAACTGTCTTTTGGATGAATGGATGCCTTATCTCCAAGGCAACGACAGAAACTAGGAAAAGAAAATTCAGAGAGTGAAAGAGTGCCTCTAATTCCCAGCTCATGTTTCCCCTTCAGATAATCTAAATTCCTCCTTCAGTGCTTCCTATTTCTGTTTCCTTTTTCCCCCAACTCCAACTCTCTTCCTGCATCCAAGCAGTCTCGAGTCCTCCTGGTTCTGCCTCTGAAAATGCCTCTGACTTCCTGGCTTTCTGCTTCCTTTTTCTTTTATTTGTTTGACCTCAGCCGAGAGTTGGGTTCATCACACTCTTCAGCTTGTGGGAAGCTGTAGGGGGGTATGAAGTTCTTCTCCTTGTAGTTGATTTATTCCTGTTTATCTCTATTCCCCTCTCCTATTTCTCCCCGTCCCCCATCACGGCAGTAGTTCAGCGTTTCTTGTGTCTAACTGCTCTATCAAAACTGCTCTTGTCAAGGTTACCAGTAACCTCTGAGTTGCTAAATGCAGTGATCAGTCCTCAGCTCTCATCTAATTTGACCTATCGCTCCTCCCTCCCCTGCAATGCTTTCCTCACCTGGCCCTTGGGATATCACATTCTCCTGGTGTTCTTCCTACCTCACTCGTTGCACAGTCCTCAGCTCTTTGGTTAGTTCCTCTTTCTTTCCTGCTCTTTACATTTTTGAAGTGTTCTAGAACCTAGCCTCAGATCTCTATGTGTACTTATTTCCTTGGTGATCTCATCTAGTCTCATGGCTTCAAATGCCCTCTTTATGCTGATGGCAGCCCTGGTGGTGCAGCGGTTAAGAGCTCAGCTGCTAACCAAAAGGTCACCAGTGCACTAGCTGCTCCTTGGAAACCCTATGGGGCAGTTCTCCTCTGCCCTGTAGGGTCACTATGAGTCAGAATCGACTTGACAGCAATGATTTTTTTGGGTTATATGCTGATGAGGTGGAGCCCTGGTGGCGCAGTGGTTAAGTGATATGGCTGCTAACCAGAAGTCGGCAGTTCTAATCCACCAGCCACTTCTTGGAAACCCTGTGGGGCAGTTCTCTTGTCCTCTAGGGTTGCTAGGGGTCAGAATTGACTCAACGGGAATGGGTTTGGGTTTTTTTGGTTTTGGATGCTGATGTGGAGCCCTGGTGGTACAGTGATTAAAGTGCTCAGCTGCTAACCAAAAGGTTGGCAGTTCCAACCCACCCAGCTGCTCCATGGGAGAAAGATGTGACAGTCTGCTTCTGTAAAGATTTACAGCCTTGGAAACCCTATGGGGCATTTCCACTCTGTCCTATAGGGTTGCTGTGAGTTGGAATTGACTCGACAGCAGTGGGTTTGATTTTTTGGTTTTATATGCTGATGATTTCTAAATTTATGTATCCAGCCTGGAACTTCTCCCGAAACTCTAGGTTCAGATATCCAACTGTTTGCCCCAGTTGGATGACTAATAAGCAGCTCAAGTTTAGCATGTCCAGAATTGAGCCCTGATCTTCCCTCCGTTCTCCTATGCCCCAAACATGCTTCTGTAGCCTTCCCCTCTCAGTTCATGGCAACTCCATTATACCAGTTGTTCAGAATAACCTTGGAGTTATCCTTGAGTCTTCTCTTTTCTCTCATGCCCCACATCTAACCCATCAGGAAATCATATTGGCTGCCTCCACTGCCACCCCTGTCATCTGAGCCACCTCGTCTCTTGTCTTGGTTATTCAGTCGCTTCCTAACTGGCTGTCCTGCTCTGTCTGTTCTTGCTCCCTTTCCAGTCTGTCCTCCACGTAAGAGCCAGAGGGATCCGCTGGAAACCTAAGTTAGATTCCTATTCTCAGCACCCTCCAGTCACTTCCCTTCTCACTCCACGTGAAAGGCAGTCTTTACAGTGGCCTGTGAGTAAGATTGATGCATCCCTGCCAGTTGTCTTTCTCTCGTTCTGACTCTTCAGTGTTCCTGCTCCACCAGCCCCTGCACAGTCTGACCCCCCAGTACCTCTCTGACTCCTGTGGCTGCTCCCTGGATCACCCCACTCCTCCACATGGATCTCCTGAAACATGAGTCTGACCCCCCAGTACCTCTCTGATATCTGTGGCTGCTCCCCAGATCACCCCGCTCCTCCACATATGTCTCCTCAAACATGCCAGGATGTTCTTCTCTGCACTTGCTCTTCTCTCTGCTTCCATGCACCTTCCCCCAAATATCTACACAGCCTAGATCCTAACACTCCTTTCTCGGGGCAGCCTCTCCTGACCACTGTGTTTAAAGTGACCCCCGCTCTCCAATCCCCCTCAGTCCCCTTCTGTGCCTTATTTTTCTCCATAGCACATATCTTCGTCTACATATGTTGTCCAGCTGCTTCTTATGAAAATTTTCTAACATGCAGGAAAATTGACAGACTAGGACAATAAACACCCTTATGCCCACCACCTAGATCCAACATTTGCTAACAGTTTGCCGTGTTTACTTTATTCTCCTCTCTCACATGTGTGTATTTTTGACTGAACCTGTTGAAAGTAAGTTGCATGCGTGACGTCACTTCCCCGCTGAATTGTTTCTCGCGCATCTCCTAAAAGTCACGCCGTGCTTCTACATGATCATGTCATCATCACACCTAAGGAAATGAAAATCAATTCCTGTAACTTGATATCTAGACCGTATCCAAAATTTCCCTAGTTATCCCCCAAATGTTGTTTATAGCTGTTCTTTTTCTTTTATGGCGGGGTGGGACCGAGGATTGGCTCAAAGTTCATGCATTGTTTTCGGTCTGTTTTAATTCAGAAGAGTCCCCCTACCTTTCTGTGGGATAACTGACTTTCTAAAGAGACTAAGCCAGTTGTCTTGTGAACTCTCCCACATTCCGGATTTGTCAGGATGTTTCCTTGTGGTGTCATTTAATTTGTTCCTCTACCCCTGTATTTCCTGTAAACTGGAAGTTAGAGCTAAAGTTAAACACTTTTGACAAATATTTCCTGAGCGATGGTGTGAATTTCATATTGCGTCGCACTAAGAGATGAACGAGTTTCAAGCTGTTTCTTTTTCTTTTTTTTTTTTTTTGGATGAGTCTACATTTTGCTTGGTTGAAGTGGTGATGGCTAGATCTTTCCTTGTAAAAGATAGTTTTCCCTTTGCGATTAGCAGGTGATTTGTGAGTGATTCTTTGGAACATACTACTTATTTTACCTATTTATTTTGCTTATTCTCTGTCTCCCCCCAAGATATGGCAGAGCTGGCATTAGACTGTCCCGCACCCTTGTCTCAGCACCTGCCTCTCCCTTGCCTGGCATTGTGTGCTATATACGTTTGTTGTTCCAGGAGTCTGTGAGCTTATCAGAAGCAGAACTTTATCTTGTCCCTCTTTATATCATTCATAATAAATAGCCACCAAGTGGATTTTTGTCCCCAATCGGCAAGGAAGCAGCAGATCACCCTCCCAGAAACCCAGGGTAGAGGTTCTAGTCACAGAGCAGTAGAGTCGGAAAAGACACTTGCAGGGCAGGTGCAGTGGCCCCCGGCCCCGTGGCCCGCCCCACACCCCGTTCAGATAGAGGAAGGTTCTGTTGGAGCTTGCTTGAGCGAGTGTTTTGTTCTATTGCCGTCAGTCCCAATCAACAACGCTGCTTCAGAGACCCGGGGACACCCCCACAGTGCCGCCTCACCGTCGGAACGGACGTTCGCGATGCCTCTGCCCAGGAAGGCCCCTCTCAATACCCCTGGCACCCCGATCCTTGAAGACTTTCCTCAGAACGATGATGAAAAGGAGCGACTGCAGCGGAGGCGCTCCAGGGTCTTTGACCTGCAGTTCAGCACAGACTCGCCTCATGCGCTGGCCTCTCCCTCCAGCAGGTGAGCGTGTTCCTGGGCTGGCTCCCTCGGGGAGCCGCTGTGACGTGGGTAGCGTGTGTCCTGCATCTCCACGATACCGCTGTGGGCCTGGGTTTGGAAAAGTCACAGGATCATGGATCCTGGCTAGAGTTTTCTGTGTTTGTTTTCAATTTAGGAGTATTGACAGTTCAGCTACAATTTCCAAGTTTACAAACACACAGATAACAGAGCATTACTCCACCTGTATCAGATTGTCCACGGAAAATGTGAGTATCTGCTGGCTTATCATTGGAGATTTTGCAACTTGATTGCAGGGGGGTTTTGTCTTGATTCTATAGAGAATGCATGATTGATCATAATTGTGTACTGCATTTTTACACAAATAATGGGGCGCAGTTGGCAAACAAATGTAGAAGGTGTGTGGCTCTTAATGTTGATGTTTTTCGATGTTTTTACTGTTTCTTGTGGACCTTTGGTGCCCCCGCCAGGTTGCCACCACCTGCAGTGTATCTGGATAGGCAGGATGGCTTAGGTTAATAGTGTGAGCTCTGGAGCTAGATTGCCTGAGTTGGAATCCTGTCTCTTCCACTTCCAAGCTGTGTGACCTTGGCAAGTTACCCAGCCACTCTGCCTCAGGGTCCTCAGGTCAAATGAGAACAAGACTAGTATCTAACTCAGAGAGTTGTACTGAGGTGACTGAGTCCCTTTGTGTGAGGACGAGACTAGTACCTACCTCAGAGAGTTGTTCTGAGGTGACTGCGTCCCTTCCTGTGAAGACGAGATTAGTACCTACCTGAGAGAGTTGTTCTGAGGTGACTTGAGTCCCTTCGTGTGAGGACGAGACTACTGCCCACCTCAGAGAATTGTTCTGAGGTGACTGAGTCCCTTCCTGTGAGGATGAGACTGGTACCTACCTCAAAGAGTTGTTCTGAGGTGACTGAGTCCCTTCCTGTGAGGACGAGAGTAGTACCTACCTCAAAGAGTTGTTCTGAGGTGACTGAGAGTCCTTTCATGTGGGGACGAGACTAGTACCTACCTCAGAGAGTTGTTCTGAGGTGACTGAGTCCCTTCATGTGAGGACGAGACTAGTACCTACCTCAGAGAGTTGTTCTGAGGTGACTGAGTCCCTTTGTATGCAGTACTTAGAACAGGTCCTGCACACCATGGACACTCAGGAATTTTGTGCTCTCCCTGTGTAGACGTTGAGAATGAGGAGGAACACATGTGGATTTGGCTATGTCACCAGGGTTTTCTGGGAATTCAGGTCAGTGGCGAGATACAGGATATTCCTATATAAAAATTTAGCTTCTTCTCTTCAGGGTAGCATTATTTACATGAATCTAGGCTATAAATAACAAACCTTTCTGCAATTTTCTGTTTTCAGAAAATCACTACCAAGAATGCTTTTGGCTTGCACTTGATTGATTTCATGTCAGAGATTCTTAAACAGAAAGACACCGAACCAACAAACTTTAAAGTAAGAAGGATGTCCCCTGTTTTGCATTGGAAATAATGATGACTGTTTCTACCACTGATCATCACACAATAGTAGAATTCTGCAAATACATGAGAGCCTCTCTTGTTTAAGACATTGTTAGCTACATCACGGTATTTCCTAACCTAATGAAATGCAGAGAAGATACCTGTGTATTATGTTCTGGTTATTCGCTGCCAATGGTATGGGATTTTTGCCAGTTCAGAAGCAGCTTTTCGAACATCCTCATGAGTGTAACTCTGCTTGTTTGACTAGGTGGCTGCTGGCACTCTGGATGCCAGCACCAAGATCTATGCTGTACGTGTCGATGCTGTTCATGCCGACGTGTACCGAGTCCTTGGGGGACTGGGCAAAGATGCCCCAGAAGAAGTGGAGGGCCATGGTGCAGGTATGCAGATTGGGGTTTGGATTTAATGGGCTGCTTTTAGGGTGTAGCATGTAGTTGTTTGAGTGATCTACTGGAACGAAGTCACACGAAATCAATTATCTTATGGACATTTTCAGAATTGGATATGGTCTTGCATGAGAAGTTACTCAAACATGAGTTATTTTTCTTGGAAAAAGAGAAAGGCCTTATAAAAGCTTTTAGATCTTATTTCGACAAGGTTGAGTAAAATCACCAACCAGGTTGCTTCGGATGTGGGGTCTGTGGAAATCGACTTGCATTAGAAGCCAAACAATTAATCTAGCGCAGTAAAACCTGTGAAAGCCGGAACCTGTGTAAGGCAGAAACCTGTCAGAGAAGGAAAACGCAACTATTTTCCACAATAGAGAGTGACAGAAGAGCAGTAAGACCACACCCTGTCAGAGGCGGAAAACTTGCCAGACCGGGAAAAACAAGGCAGTCCTGTGGAGTTCCGGCTCTCGCAGGTTTCACTGTAGTTAGATTTCTCCTAAGCTGCAGATTAGATGTACCTGTTGCTTTGAGTGAGTTGTACATGTTTAAATTATGACCACTCTTTAGGGTTTTGAAGAACTTGAATTGATGATAACAAATTCAGTTATATGCTCCAAAGCAGTCTTCACACTCCACAATCTTATTCCTTCTTCCTTTAGATGGAAGTGCTTCCGAAGTGGGAACAAACAAAAAGGCGCCGAAGCCAAAGAAGAAGCACTCCTACAGAACCATCGAGCAGAACGTGAACAACCTCAACATCTCCGAAGCGGATCGGAAGTGTGAGGTGAGGAGCTGTGTGCACAGTGTGGCCTCTGACTGATTCAGAATCTCAGGGTCTGGTGCTTGGCAGGGCTGAGCTGCTTCGTGGGTACGTGCTTGTGTAAGCCTCAGAGGACTACAGTGTTCACCTGGCATCCCTGCGTTATCACCTTTAGCTTTATAGTGAAGATTGAAGGTGCTAAGTCCCTGTTCTTCCCTCACTCTAGCAGAATGATGAAGTAGAAAAAGATGGCAAATTGCTGAGAAACCTGATTGATAAAAAAATTAATTTTGTTTCCTAGTAGAAGCAGCAGCAATGATAGCTAACATTTAACTGTGTGCTTCCTGGTGCCACGAGCTGCCCTAAGCCATTGGCCTGTGATGACTCATTTCGCCCTCCCAGCAGCCTTGTGACCTCTTGAAATTTTCATGATAAACGGGGAGAGAATGATGGGAGGACAGGAATGAAGACACTGAGAACAGGCAGGTCCTTTGAAGACTTTCGCCATAGATGGAAGCAGAGTAATGGGGCGGCAAATGGAGGAGGAAGTAAAGCCAAGAGGTGTTTGTTTTAATGCGAGGATTAACAGCTTGTTGACTTGTTGATGGCAACTGTGTCTAGTGGAGGAGTAATTACTGATGATGTAGACAAGGAGGGAGAGGTGCTGGAGCGAGCAGGTAAGGAGAGAGAGGAGTGGACAGTTCAGGTGGGTGGGCTGAGGAGTACCAGCAGCTGGGAGGGGATGCATCTGAGTGTGCGCGCGTGAGTCTGAGTGCCTTGGGGATGTCCTTTTGTGGTGGTGTCTTGTTCCCCTCCAGTAAAATAGAAAGCCAGGTCATCAGCTGGCAGGGAATGTGGGGGAGGAACGTGGAAAGAGTCCTCCAGGAAGGTGGGCAAGGAGTGGACTAGGGAAACAGCCTGGTGGCCAGACAACACACAGGGTCCACTTGAGGGTGGTGGAGACAGATGTAAAGTGAGACCAGTCAGCGTGACTTCGTCCTTCCCAGCCATGATGAGCTGTGTGGGTGCAAGCATGAAGTGGGCAGGAGGTTGGGTTTAACAAAGGAGTGTGTCCCGCTGGGTGAATGTGACACAGCTAGCAAGGGGCATTGGAGTGAAAACCGCGTGCAAGGAAGTGGTTACAATCATTGCTCGTGGAATTGTAGCTGGGAAGACGGGAGGGAGTGAGGGACAGGAAAGTGATACAGTTAGTAGATTGTAGCTCCCGGTGGGGGTCAGAGACTTGGCGTTGCAGACAAGAAGGCATACGCTGGAAAGACAGGAGGTCATTTCAGAAAGGGGCACTTGGAATTGAGCTTATGGAGCAACTGCAGTCCTGGTTAATGACAATTCAGGGAACAGGCAAGGGAGTGAAAGGCTGAGGGGACTAAGGCGTCGGGGCCTTGCTAGGACCTCAGAGATGTAGAGTTCTTAGGGTGGTGGACAAGAGCATTGAGGGAGAGGTTGTCAAGTGGCTGAGAGGCCAGAGAACTGGATGGATGTTGAAATCCTCCCAAATTATGACAGGCGTACAGTTGAAGAATAGGAAGGAGCTGGGAGCTAATACTCAGTCTTCATAGAAGGGGTGCAGAAGTGTGACCAGGGGATCGGAAGGTTACTACAACACAGATGGAAAGAGGGTGGCAGAATCTGATGTTGTATTCAAAGGTGAGGGTTTTTGGGAACTGGGAAGGAGACTAGTCTGGAAGCTGCATGAGGAGCAAGGAAATCGTCTACCTCAGTTGTAGGCCCAGTGGTTGGAGGGCCTTGGGAGAGAAAACAACTCACTGGAGAGGGGAGAGGGCTGCAGGGGCGGCAGCATCCTGGGGGAGCACCGTGCTTCCTGTTTTCATTATTGTGCCTCCTCAGAACCTCCAGACATGTTGTTCCTTGAAATTAAATACTGAGGAATAAGATTTTGTTGAGTCGGGTTGAAGTTTGAAGAGCCACAAATTATTGTAATATCTAAGTTTTTTTTCACTGCCAGCAAGAACCAGCTTTCACCTCCTTGAGGGTGTTACTGCCCCCATTGAGAATGCGTGAGAGCAAGAAGGTGGAGGAACCTTCAGGAGGGAAGCAGGGAACATAGGGAATGTTTGCTGGTGACTGGCTGAGTCTGGAGGGAGATGGGTCAAAAGGGGATGTACAGTGTTGTATAGGGTCTAGAGTCTGGGGAATGTAGACTCCTGGGGGTCTTGGGTCTTCTTTGTGTAATTAATAAATAAACTAATAAAGGGCAATAAAATGGGAATTGTCCTCATAGCAGATGGGAATGATGAGGCTCAGAGTATAGTGGGATAGGGAAGAGAGGGGTTTGCTAAACAAACAGACTGACACAGTGTCTTAGTTATCTAGTGCTGCTGGAACAGAAATACCACACGTGGGTGGCTTTAACGAACAAATTTATTTTCTCACAGTTTAGGAGGCTAGAAATTCAAATTCAGGGTGCCGGCTCTAGGGGAAGGCTTTCTGTGTCAGCTCTGGTGGAGGTCCTTGTCTCTTTTCATCTCCTGTTCCTTGGTGATCTTCATGTGGCATGGCATCTATTTTCTCGCATCTCTGCTTTCACATCTCCAAAGAGATTGACTTAAGACGCATCCAACCCGAATACTGCCTCATTAACATAACAAAGAAAGCCCATTCCCAAATGGGATCGTAGCAACTATGTTGGTGTTGTTGGGTCTTCCTCTTTTCTCTGACCCTCCACTCTACCAAGTATGATGTCCTTCTCCAGGGACTGGTCCTTCCTGATAACATGTCCCATGACAAAGACTCACCATCCTCGCTTCTAAGGAGCATTCTGGCTGTACTTCTTCCCAGACAGATTTGTTCATTCTCCTGGCAGTCTGTGGTATATTCAATATTCTTCGCCAACATCCTAATTCAAAGGCATAAATTCTTTGGTCTTCCTTATTGGTTGTCTAGCTTTTGCGTGCATATGAGGCAATTGAAAACACCATGGCTTGGGTCAAGTGCATCTGAGTCCTCAAGGGACATCTTTGCTTTTTAACACTTTAAAGAGGTCTTTTGCAGCAGATTTGCCCAATGCAATATGCAGTTTGATTTCTTGACTGCTGCTTCCATGGGCATTGGTTGTGGATTCAAGATTACTTTGGTTCCCTCTCTGTTTTTGTATTCAGATTGACCCCATGTTTCAGAAGACTGCCGCCTCGTTGGATGAGTGTAGCGCAGCAGGGGTGTTCCTCTCCACCCTCCGCTGCTGTGACTACAGAAGTGAGCTGCTGTTTCCTTCTGACCTGCAGGTTCTCTCCACTGGAGAACCTCACGAGTTGCCCGATTTAGGTTGGGTGGAAATGGCAGATTTAGAAGGTAAGTTCAGATAGTGCCTCTTGCCAGAGCGTCCAGTCACCAGGGAGGTTTTTCTGTAACCGCAGATGTAGTCAGCCCATTATGCCCTTGGCTTGCTTGTTTAAATTACCCAGAAGGTGCCTTTTGGGAGGGCCCAGCACAAAGCAGTACTTTTTTCCTCTCTGCAGCGTGGAATCTGAACCCGTAATAGCTCATGCTCACCGTCGCTCTTGGTCTCTGTGCCACATAGTTCAAATGTCCACAGTTGGAGTTCTCACACTCACGTACTGGGGCCCTGGGCTAAGTGTCAGAGTTTAGACTTGTCCAGCCCGAGAAGGCTTGTTCTCGTTTATCATCAGAACAGGGGTCCTGAGGAAAAGAGGGCGTTGTGAACTGTTTTCAGAGTTCTCTGTGGCCACCTGAGAACTGCCCCATCCTGTCGTGGGCCCCCTTATACTGGCCTGCCAAGGATTTTAACACCCCTTCCTGTTCCACGCCCCCCACTCCCCACCGCCCCAGCTCTGGGGGTGATCGCCTGAGGATGCTGTGACGCAGCACAGTGAATGTAATCGCTTTTATGTGTCGCGTGATTGACCCTCGTCCCCCGGGGCTGGGTGAATGTTCCAGTGCCATTCCCGTCCTTTCTATTCCTGTCTAATCTGTGCTAAGTGTATGGTTTGTGCAAACAATCTATTCCAAGTTTATACACTCTAAACCGGACCTCTGATCCTCTGAGGTGGGTGATCTGTAGTGAGTTTGGTTTGGGACTAAAAATAAAAGGCATTACGGGACTGGATGTGTTCTGAGCGCGCTGTAAGGAGGAGCTTTTGATTTCCTGACCACGGCATAGTGCACGCAGTTTGTTTCGAAACAAAAGGTCTGTCCGTCAGGATTTCTACCCTAGTATTTTACCAATTCTCGGAATGCTTATGTGTAATCCAAGTCGAGGGTGGTCATGCCTGTGCATGAGCACATTCCCAGGAGGGTGACTGGAGATGTAGAGCTTGGCTTGCGGCCATCACCCGGTCAGGGTTGGCACTCGAGCCTCTGCCAGACAGTGATGAAGCAGCTGTGCGCCTCTCAGCTCCGCTGTGCGCCTCAGTGTCGTTTTGAAAGGAATGAGGGACGTACGGGGTCCACCTCTGATCCTCTCTGCTCTCCTGTTGTCTGCAGCTCCCTTGCAGCAGTGTGCCGAGGATCGCCAGATCTGCCCTTCCTTGGCTGGGTTCCAGTTCACTCGATGGGACAGTGAGACGCATAATGAGGTGTGGTCAGCTTCTGGGCTGAAAGGGCACTGGGCATGTCTCCAACGGCTCGAGGTCTCGGTTAGATGGTCCACGATTAGTTCTGCCCAGTGGGAACCAAGCTCTGTGGCATCATGTCTGTTTAGCTGGGAGTACAGAAAATATTTCCTCTGGCACCTCTGCAGGCACAGAAGCCTGTGGGGGAGAGGGCTGGGGCTGTGAACCCCAGCAGGACCAGTAGACAACTGAATGAATTCTGGGGTCAATTTCCTGTCCCCTCTTCTCTGCTTCCCTAGGGTCAGGCAGGACTGCTGTTCATGGTGAGCATTTTACTCTCGGTTATCCCAGTGACCTCTGCTCTCCTGGGCTGCTGTCAGGCTCCAGGAATTTCCTGCTCTTTGGGGTTAAGTCCCTTGGCGCAGCGTTTCCTGAGAAATTGTCACGTGTGAAGCTTCCCTCTGTATTTTCAGCATGGCCGCCACTTAACTACAACTGCAGAAATAAATGGTCTCTGTGGAAAGTTGTTTTCCCTAAACATGTAGCTAATGGATATGAATTCCTGTCTCAAGTTTTATGAACTGTGCCTGCCAACAATGGGGCTCCATCCTGTGCTCCACAGTGTAGACTTCCTCATGCTCACTCCCATGAGGACGTTGGCCCTGGGAGGGTGGGAAGGTGCTACGGGTAGGCTGTCCCTCCAGGGGTGAAGGGGTGGGGATGGCAGTGAGGAGAACCCCTGAGAACCCTCCTCTGTCCCCTGCAGTCCGTGTCAGCCCTGGTAGACAAGTTTAAGAAGAATGACCAGGTCTTTGACATCAACGCCGAGACTGAGGAGGCAGAGTGTGGGGACTACCCTGATGGGCCCCTGGAGGACGACTTTTATGCCAGCGATGAAGCCGAGCACACCGCAGCTGGGAATCAGGAGGAGTTCAGGAGCTGGAAGGAGCCCTGCCAAGCTCAGAGCTGCCAGTAAGGGTCTCAGGGCTTTGGAAAGGTTTCCGCACGAGTTGTCCACCAGTTCTGACGGATTTCCTGCGGGGACGGCCCAGTTTCATCTCTGATTGGCTGGCTGGGTGTTGTGTTGTGCGCATAGCTGAGCTGCTCTGACTCATGCTAGGGTCACACGCTGGCTTTGAACGTTGGTTCGGCCAACACAAATGATAACAGCGACACTGCAGGAGCTCATGAGTGTTAGAACTAAAATACGTGAGTGCTGGAAAACACCTGGGCTGTAGGAGCTACTCAGGAGGTGGCTGTTTGGGAGCACAGAGCACTCTCCCTTTCTACACACTGCACGTGGTCTGGCTCCTGGCTACGTCACGCCGTATCACTTATGGACAGCAACGGGCTTATCTGTCACTTACAGAAAAAAGCAGCTCCCGCCTGACGGGTCGAGCAGAGAGGTGGGATAGGCAGGATGGCGTTACCAGACAGGGAGTAGTAGAGCCGGGAAACCTAAGAAAGAAAGAAAATTGAGCGTATCAGTGCTGGAGAGGTAGGATTGGCTATTTAGTAATTTAAACTTTTCATTAGTGAGCATCATAAGAAAAAATCAGAACTTTGCTAGTCCTTGCAATGTGTACTTAAGAGATGAGCATTGTTTTAATTTTGAATATGATTTGAAAGGGAGATCCCATAATCCTTTAGTGCCGATGGCCTTGCGAGGTCCTGAATGAGCCTGGTGATGCCATGAGATGAAAATGAATGTGCCTCTGGTAACCCCGTACCCGTAACAGCAGCTTTGCAAGCCTGGGGTCAGCACAGCCAAGCTGGTTTAGGGTGTTAAAACCTTACAAGTTGTTCAAGGCAGAAACCCCAGTAAGAACACTGCTTGATGAGAGTTCTTTCTTGAGCTCTATTTGTCTGCCCACGTGGGAAACGGTTAAATTGATAATGTCTCTTCAAATCGAGGTAGAAACTTGGGAGGCTGAACATTTGGAACCTTAAGGCAAAATTACCCGTCCAGGCCCTTCAGCACCCTCCTCTCCCGACCTGTCCTAGGAAGGTAGCCGTGGCTTTGCCCCTGCTCCCGTCACATCTTCTAGGATGTGAGCAAAGGGAGGGCAGGCTGGTGGAACAAGTGCTTCTAACAGCCTTGTCAAATGTCAGTGAAGAGCTGTCCCTTCCTAAACAGTGAGGTGACGTCTGCGGAACTGCTGAGAGCAGAAGGCTTCAGTCACTTCCATTTTGTTGGGGGAGGTTTCTTCTGTTGGTTATTTTGAACAAATTTCTCTCCCCAGTTCCAAACAGAACAAAATCTTAGGATCCGCCGTCCGGAGTGTATTAGGGGCAGGAGGTTTAGGTTCCTGTCTAGAGTTTTGTCCATCCTTCAGTTCCCCACCCTTGGCTTGGTGCTGGGCCTCTACCAGGAGCTCAGTAAGCGTTTGAACTGAACTAGACCTGACCCTACCACTAATCGCTGTGAACAATGTAGGGCAAGTCTCATCACCCTGAGGTCTTTGTTTCTCGTCCGTAAACTGAGAGATGGGGAGCAGATGATAATGGTACTACCTGACACGTATCGAGCTCCTCATTAGCCTGCCTTTGTGCCGGACCCTATGCCGAGTCCTTCACATGCCTTTCACGTGGTTTACATAAAGCATAACTGCTTAATCCTTGCGATAACCCTGTGATTAGGTCCTGCTATTCCTGTTCTACAGATGAGGACACAGGCTAGAGAGGTCAGGTACGGTGGTGGAAGTGGGAGTCACTCAGCCCTTCTAGCCGATCCTGGCTGCACTTTGATGTGCAGGCCCCACCCCGACCAGTTAAATGAGTCTCCGCAGTGAGCCAGGCACTGCTTTACTGTTACTTGAAATTTCCCTGGGGGACTACTGTGCACCCGGGGTTGACAGCCACTGTGGACGGTCCTGAAGGAGTGTTAAGGCCTCTCCAGCTCGAGGTAGGGTGGGGCAAATGCTGATTTGTAAACACCAGTGTTCTGTAAGGAGCCTGGTGGCGCAGTGGTTCAAGCAATCAACTGTTGGTGGTTCGAACCCTCAGCAGCTCCGCAGGAGAAAGATGTGAGTCTGCTCTCATCGAGATTTACAGCCTCGGAAACCCTCTGCAGTCGCTATGAGCTGGAGTCGGCTTGACGGCAGTGGTTTTAGTGTTCTGTAGGGTGCTCCCGGTGGCAGCACTTCAACAGCCACGCACAGTGTTGAGACATGGAGCTCTTTGTGCACGTATGTTAACAGGGACCAAAAAAGAAAAAAAAACTGTTGCCATTGAGTCAATTCTGACTCATAGCAACCCTATAGGACAGAGTAGAACTGCCCTGTAGGGTTTCCAAGGAGCAGCTGGGGGATTCAAACTGCCAACCTTCTGGTTAGCAGCCTGAGCTCTTAACCACTCTGCCACCAGGGCTCCGTGCCTCCTGAAGTATCTGATAAAAGTGCTTTGTGTCTCGGCAGTTCTGCATGCCGCCTTTTCCTGCTGTGGTGGAGCGTGTTTCCTAGCTGACTCCTCTGTGGTGCGTCCTGTGAGGTGCTCGCTGTGGCTGAAGATGTAGTCGGTGGTTGAGGCCCAGAGCACAGCCTGCTCCACGCGTGCAAGAGTGGGGAGGCATCCTGCTGCGTGCTGGGTGATGTGCTAGGAAACGGCCACAGGCTTTCGGATAATGTGCTAAAGGGCAGGGGGCGCCTGTGACTGGGAAATGAAGCGTTCCCCCTAGGGCATTAGAGAAGCTCGGTGGAGGGCAGGCCTTGGAAAACGGCGGCTGTGGATCGGGTGAGTGGCGGAGTGGTGGACTGGGCCTAGCAGGTGCCTGCCCTGCAGCATTGCATGTGGAAGGACTCCCTGAACGGCTAGAATCCAGGCCTCCAGAACCTGGTCCGCAGACTCTTCGGGGAGTGGAAGCCAAGCTCTGAGTACTTTGCTTCTACGTTCTCAGTAAAGCCCCAGCCTGACAGCCAGCACTTCACAGAAGATCTGTGAGAATTTAGTGGGGTTGCTCCTGACGCCCCCTTCTTTCTCCCTGTGGAGTTCAGAGTGCGCTGTGTTTGTTACTTAATAGCGCGGGCTGGGCACCAGGCTGCTGTATCACTGGGTCTTACAGACCAGTGTATTTTAATTTTAAAAATCAAGTCTTAATTACCCAGTAAATATACAGATACAGTCTAAATACAATTTCCTGGTTTAAAAAAAAAAAAAGATGAAACTGTAGATTAAATCAAAGTCCCCTTTTAAAGCTTTGTTAATTAACTCTCAACCGGGCTTGACATACAGGGGGTTTAGATCGGTCGCTCAACACAAGTGTAAAGCCGCGTCTGTCGGAAGTTTCCTTGTTACCTTCTCCTTCAGAGGGCAGCGGAGCAGCACTCACGTGTTTTCTAACAAGTCAGAGGCCTTAGGATAAAGCTACCAGTACATTCTACTACCTTGTAGAAAAAGGGAAAAGCCAAACCAAACACAAGCCTCCGTGCTAGACGGGTCAGTTATACGCTTCCCAGACAGCAAAGAATGAAGCTGGATGACCTAAGACAGGTTGTAAGCTGCCGTCGTTCGGGAGGCTAAAGATGTAAGTTAGAGTAACGTCTTTTTTCAGGTCTAGTAGGAACGGCAGCAGTGTCTGTAGGTGCCCTCACTTATGAAGAGTAGTGAAGGAATGAGGGATTATCCTGCGTGGCAGGAAGCCTTGCTGTGGAGACCCCAAGGCTGGAATTCACGGAACTGTGTCCAACCGCCAGCCCTGGCGTTTTACAGCTGTGTAGTTTTATGTGAAAGCCCAGTTTCTCTGTACCTCTGTTTTTTTGTCTCTCGAATGGGTAGACTTTCATTTGATGAAGCACTTTGAAACATCCAAAGTACTGGTATAGACATGAACATATTGTCATGAAATTGAGAAGTGAGAGCACTTTGAAAAGTGAAAAATAAGAGATTGTTAGTGAAGTATGTACGTTGGACTTACTCTTGGATGTGCTGCTTATTTGTGGAGAAGCGGGTAGGTGGAGTCTCCTTCAGCTGCATCACAAGCTTCTCTTGAGTCAGCCCCTTCCCATGTCCTGTGTGCTGCAGGAAAGAAGTCATTCCCCTCGGGGACGGAGACATCAGGACCATGTGCCCCCTCCTGTCCATGAAACCTGGAGAGTATTCCTATTTCAGTCCCCGCACCATGTCGATGTGGGCTGGCCCGGATCACTGGCGCTTCAGACCTCCACACAAACGTACGTACTTGGAGATGGACTTGAAGAGAAGAGAGAGTGCAGCTGACCAGCCGGTCAGCAGTCAGCCAGGGAAGGGAAGTGCCCGTCGCTGCGCGGCTGCGCCATCTGCTAAGCTGGCGAAGCACACAGACAAGCAGCCTCCTGGTTGGCTGGTCAGCTGGTCTGCCTGGGACGAAGGGTCAGTTGAGATTGGGTCCTCTGAGTGGGCAGTGTGAGTACCTGAGTCAGGACAGGTGGGCTTGTGTCCTTGTACTGCTCCCTAGCATCCACACGACCCCAGACGGCAGTAGGTGGGAGTGACCTCCAGGCTTCGGCGTGCCCACGTGCGTTACTGCACAAGGCCATGCTCTGCAGACCTCTGAAGGGCTAGGCTGGCGTTGCGTGTTTTGCATTCTCTTTGAAAGGAAGAAATTAATTAGCATATGTTTTTTATTGTGTTTTGTTAGCAAAAATAAATTACAAATCTAGGACATATATATGACTTACCTTTCTTAAACTGTTATGCTCAGACACACATGCTGTCTTGTGGCTGACAAGGCTGTCCATAGGTTTTGTGAGATAAGTAAATGATTTAGGCCACAGAGTACTGACATCTGCATGCATTTCTGCAGAAGATGCTTCCTCAAAATCAGAGAACAAAAAGAAAAGTACAAAGAAAGATTTTGATATCGACTTTGAAGATGATATTGACTTTGATGTGTATTTTCGAAAAACAAAGGTTTGTGCTGCGTTTATTAGCATTTGTGCTTTCTTAAATCACTTTTTGTACTCCTCTTCCCCTTCAGATTTAAAATTCATGAGGAATTTAACTCTTATAGTAAACAAACGGTTTCATTCTCCCTTAGTCCCTGGAGGGATTGAGAAGTAGTCCCAGACTCAGTGGCAGAAAGCATCCAGTTCGTCCTAAGGGAAATGGTGTCTATAGCAGAATCAGTTTTTCACGCGAAGCTCTGGGATCTCTAAGGGCAAACTTCACGGTTGCTGTCGAGTCGGCTCCCCACTCCTGACAACTCCATGTGTGTCAGAGAGGAACCATGCTCCATGGCGTTTTCAATCACTGGTTTTTTCCAAGTAGATCACCAGGTCTTTCTTCCGAGCTGCCACTGAGTAGACTTAAACCTCCAGTCTTTCAATTAGCAGCCACGTGTGTTAACCGTGTGTACCACCCAGACAGCCCAGTGCTGTCCAAACTCTCTCCACTTTCCTTCAAGAAAAAGATGTTCTGACCATTCTTAGTAAAGAGGAGTCAGACACACTTTCTCCTTTATGACCAGGCCGCCACTATCCTGAGCAAGTCCACTTTGGAGAACCAGAGTTGGAAAAGCACCACCCTTCCGACAGATTTCCTCTATGAGACCAACAACCTCGTCCAGCTGCACCTCAAACCCGGTGTCAGGGTAAGGCTGCTCGTTGGGCCCTGCGAGTCTCTGTCGTGGTTAGACCTGCTTAGAGCATATTGTTGTTGTGTGCGGTCAAGTCCACTCCGACTCGTAGCGACCCTACAGGACAAAGCAGAACCGCCCCATAGGCTTTCCTGGGCTGTCGCATTGATGGGAGCAAATCACCAGGTCTTTTCTCCCACGGCACTGCTGGGTGGGTTTGAACTTCGACCTTTTGGTTAGCAGCTGAGCGCTTAACCAGTGTGCCACCAGGAGCTATCAGGTATGACTGCCCGCCAGGGCCTCTGAGGGAAAGGAGAGAGTGCAAGAGGGGTATGTGTTAGCCGAGGGACGTTACCGGGAGATTCAGTGGGTAAGGGATTAAATCAGCTAAAGGGAGAAGCTTCTAAGATAGATGTACATTAAAGGGTCAGAAACACCTTAACTGTTTAGAACGCGGGACACTGACGCCCACACGCTGAAACGCAGGGGGGTCTTCATGTTTTTTAATTGCTCCTGGACTCACTTTCTCGTTAAATTTGTGGATTCACTAGTTCGACGCTTTATGCAACCCACGTTTCCTCACTCATCATCACAGTGTAGGAACAAACCCACAGTGACAAGGAGGGTAGTATAGGTGTGCCAAGCACACATCTGTGACAGATCTCAGGAAGTTCAGAGCTGCCCCAGGAAAGTGACCGTTAAACACAGGCATGGCGGGGTGCCGCACAGATGAACCACTGTTCAGTATCCTGAAGGATGATTCGGCTAGGTAATGCGTAAGTGGGACCCTGTACCCCTCCGGAAAACATTCCTTGTAGAGTGTGGACAATTTAGAGTGTGCTCAGAGAGAGTGAGTATTCCAAACGGAGAGGGATTTCGAGATTGTGTCATGAGGACCAGTGGAAGAATGTGTGCATTTCTTAAATAAATATTGATTGTTTAATATTATTTTGGGGTTTGTATTACAAAAACATTGTGAGGGTTTTTGGGGGGGATTGTTTTTCAAAGTATAAGTTTGTATTAACATACTCAACATGCATCTGTAAACCATAGAAACCATCGACCTCACCTCCCCCACCTCCCCCACCGCAGAGTCACACACCCCAGGTGAAAATTGCCAGTCTAAGGGCCTGCGAGTATTTGAAGATGTGTGGTCAACAGGCATTCCCAAAAGAGGAAGCAAACTTGTTCCGTGGAAGGCGGACCAATGACCCACGCGTGTAATTACAGGGAGAAGAGCTGAGTGTTTCCCCCGTTAGCCGTGTAGGGAACAGTGGTTAACACCTGGGAATGTGACAGCCTGCCTGTAAGTTAAGGGAGTGAGTTTTCTATCAAAATTGTTCAAACAATAAGTTGACTTTCTTTCAGAAAGCTGTAGACAGGGATTTCCAGCTTTTGTTTTGTTTTTTCATAAAACCCACTGCCGTCGAGTTGATTCTGACTCCTAGCGACCCTAGATGATACAGTAGAACTCCCCCATGGGGTTTCCAAGGCTGTAATATTTATGAAAGCTGACTGCCATGTCTTTCTCTCCCAGAGGGGCTGGTGGGTTTGAACCACCAACCTTTTGGTTAGCAGCCAAGTGCGTAACCACTGTACCACCAGGGCTCCTTAATAAAGGAACCATTTTCCAAATGAAGTTGTGTGCGGAAGACCGTACTGCCAACCAGATAGAAAAGGAGCTGCTCCAGTCTCCTGGAGGAGCAGAGGTTCTGAGCCACGCCACCCCGCCGCGGGCTGGCTCAGGGCTGGCTCAGGGGGAGCTGATGGGACTGGAGACCTGTGACACCCCTTGTCACTCTAAATTTCTGTAGTCCCAGGAGGAGTCTGATCACAGAGACGAAGATCTGTTCACCCAGCCTAGTTCAGTAGCTGCTTTTCTAGAAATTGCTTTCTGAACGTGTTCTTTCTGCGCAGTTCTTTCAGGCGGCCCAGGAGCAGAGGGCAGGCGCTGAGCAGTATGAAGACCTCAGACACTATGATTACAACAACCCTAACGACACCTCCAACTTCTGCCCCGGGCTCCAGGTGACAGGACGAGCACGCGGTCCCCCTTCCAAGCAGAAGAGTTGCTCTCCTGCTTCCTGTCTCCCGTTCTCCCTACATGGTGGAAGGATGTAGGGCATTCTGAATCAGGCGAGAGTTTTGTGGGCGCAGGGTCAGCCCTGCCTCAGGCGTCAGGGAGCTGAGCAGAGCTGAGGGGAAGCCTCAGCCTTGGGGAAGCCTCAGCCTTGGCCTGCCTTCCCTCAGGCCTTACGTGCGTAAGTGAATTGGTATGCCCCGGTCAATCCCTCCACTTATGGATGGAGCTTTTAGCGTGTGAAAAGCACTCGCCTTGTCTTACAAATTTCAAAAGAATATAAAACACGCTTCCTGTTCTTAGAAGCTCATATTCTGGCTAGGGAGACAACACAGACAGACATGTGAAGGGGGTGTGATGTAAAGGGGAAATGATGGCTGGAGTGGGCCTGAAGCCAGGCGTCCAGCTTGGGTTTTGGTTCTCACGCTGCGAACTTGTGCAGACCACTCCCCATCCCACAAGGTAATCTCCGTACGCGTGAGCCTCACCTGTGCCCCTGTACATGAGGAGAGGGAAAAGGCCTTGGGGAGGAGTGTGTTCACCTTGTTTAGAGGAGCATTAGCTGTTGTGTCTTAGTGACAATCCAGACTGCCCTCTTTACGATGCTTCCTCAGCTTTAGTGCCTGGGGAGCCTGCAAAAAATGGTTACATGTGATCATGAAAACAGTGATCTGATGATTAATAGTTATCTCATAATTATTAATTTAAAGTTATTATTAAAAATTAGAATCGCCTGGGAAGCCTGTTAAAACAGACTCCGGGCCCCACCTCCTGAGATTCTAGGGTTTCGCTCTGGGTGGCCCCCAGCAATGCCTGTGCTGCTGGTCTGCAGGCTCACAGTGAGGCGCAGCGTCTGGGCAGCCTCTGGATCTCTGTGTCCTCACTGAGTGAGGGGTAATGTTCATCAGGGAACTGAGTCAGTGATTGATCCCTCAGGTTTCAGGAATGCGTCTGGTAAAATGAAATCCTAAATTGGTCAGAAGCCAAAGGGAGCGTGATGGCAGTTATGATGATTAAATTCCTTTTAACTCCCTGCCTAGAGATCTCCAGGTGGGTGGCAGACACCACCCTAGCTGGGTTATGTGGGAGGAGAACCTAGGCACCTAGAAGTCATCCTAGGCTTGACCCACTTCATGCACTGTCGGGATGCCCTCTCCCTGCTGCGTAAGGACATTTCGCAGCCCCTTTGGACAGCTTCTGCCAAATGTTTAAGAGCTGTTTTCCTTGCCCAGGCTGCTGACAGTGATTATGAAGAGTCAGACAACTTATTTGTGGGACCAACTGGGGCCTTTGACCTCACACTGTGTCCTGGCCATCCACCTAAGACAATGCAAGAGAACAATGACACCCCCGAAGTCCAAGGATTGGACATCATGACCTATGGGGAGTCAGAGCTGGTGGCCGAGCCTCAGAAGGTAAGGACGGAGCCGCCGAGAACTACACCATTCCCCTGAGGTCTGTCTATTTTGCCTCCTCTGGGAGGCCTGCCGGTCTCAGCTTGATTTTGGTTTTCTTCTCAAGTTTAACCTGTGGCTGTCCGAGTGGCTGGGTCTCAAACAGGACGGTAGGGAGTGAACTGATGCTAGTTAGGTTTCTGTAGAACTGATCGTCTCTCCAAAATCCTTGATGAGCCATGTGACTGGGACGGAACCGTCCCAAGTACAGTGTGTGAGTGAAGGCTGCAGGCAGAGAAAATGAGCTTATACTAATTGAGTCAGGCTAGCTGTTTGGCCCTGGAGAATCTTGGCCAGATTCAGTCTGTGTTAAATGAGTATGCGGTACACATCTGTGTAGTCCACATCAGGTGACAGACTTGCTGCTTTCATATATGTTGTGATTCGCTTGTTGCTTTTACAGTGGAATTCCACCTTAGGCTTAAGGTAGATTGCACTTGATCAAAAAGAAATTCGATTTGAGATGAGGGACTCGACTCTAGCGTATCCACAGAGAGCTCTAGAACGCCTTGCTCTGAACCGGCCTCCTTCTTTATTTGAACTCCAGGCTTACATTTTCACAGTGAGTTGATGTGATGGAATCTAATGAGTTTTCCTTTGTCATATACCTATTTCAGGTAAATAAAATTGAAATCCATTATGCCAAGACTGCCAAAAAGATGGACATGAAGAAGCTGAAGCAGAGTATGTGGAGTTTGCTGACCGAGTTCTCAAAGAAGCAAGCAGATGCAGAGGTACCGGGGTTTCCACTCATCTCAAGATGCCTCATTGTGCAGGCATTGGAGTGGCTGGTTTCCAAGAGTCTTGGGATTCCGTGATTGGGTCAGTAGCTCTCATACAGAAAGCGTTCATTCAGAACTGTAAGGAAGGCATCGAGTCTCTAAAAGATAAATGGACCAAGTACATGAACAGACAGTTCACACAAAAGCAAGACGAAGGGGAAATTATTCAGCCTTGCTGGAAACAAAAAAAGAAGACATCTTTATGTTGCTTTAAAAATAACAGCAGTTTTAGCAATTAAACTATGTTGTTCAGTACCGAGGTTGAAGAAAATATTGGAGTACTGACAGCAACTTACGTTGACATATGACCCTTCTGGAAAGCAAATTATAACTACATCTCAGGTGCCGTAAGACGTTTTACACTTTGATCTAATAATTTTGATTCAGAGAATGTATTTTAAGTAAGAACGTAGTTTAAAAAAAATCTGTATTGTGCTGTCAGATTGTCTCTTTCTCCTTTAGAGAAAGGAGATTACCTTGATTAACTAAGTCCAGCTAAGTGGGGCTCTCAGCTAGCGGAACCCTGCCATCTCCCCTTCCGTACCCATCCGCTCAGGGAATGCTTTGAGTTATCCACACTCAGCCCATGCTCTCATACCTTCTCCTGCTGCCTGAGAAGTGAAAGTTCATGATTCCTTGGAAGACCCTGAGCTGTACACAGGGTATCAGATAAAGCCTCAGTCACATTCACAGGGTTTTTATCAACCAAAACCGAATGGGATGCACATGTTTTAAGAGAGATGTGCTTTTCAAAAAGTGGGAGAGGGTTCTGCTTAACCTTTAAGAGACTCATGATACCTTACTTCTCAGGAATTCTGGTTAATAAGGGTTTATTCTTTAAGGGGGCAAAAAGCTATTATGAAAATATTCAAACATGTACAAAAGTGGGGAAAACAGTGGAGAGAAGAGTATAGTGAACTCCTATGTCTAATAGTTAGCAATGTTTTATCTGTACTGTCACCAGCTCTGTCCCCTGCGCCTCCCCGTGTACATATTCTAAGTTATTGTAATGTAAATCCCAGACACGGTATTCCTTCATAAATACTTGCCCACTCGCAAGGAGGCAGCAAGGTATCATCTTGGAGTGGAGCACTTGCGTCGGTTTTCAGACTGCGTTCTGTGCTACCCCTCACTGGGGAGTCCAGTCGGTGCGATGAATGATCATGGCCTTTCGTTGTTGTTTTATTATTTCCTGTTTCCCCCGGAACTCTCGAAGCCTCTTTGCAGTTTCCCCTTTTCCAGGGTTTTACTGGTCACTGACATCCACGGTTGGCATCAGTAGGTAAACGTGGGTGTCGTAGTCCAGACACGGGCGCTGCTTCCCTTTATATGGATGCTTTTTCTTCAGAAAGAAGGAAAATACCCTGCTTTCATTCAGATGTAGACTTGTCTTTTCGGAGATACAGCTTCGTACTTTGCTGTCTCAAAAATGCACTGGCCCTAAGTGTCTGCTGTGTAAATGTCCTTCTTTTAGGCAAACCACAGTGAGATGGGGAAAGAAGGGGCCCCGGAGGAGGTGGCTAATGAGAAGCTGTTCAGTGGGCTCACAAAGGACCTGAAGAAGAGGTGCGTGCCGGCATCGCGAGGGGGCTCACTGTCTCTCTTCCCTCCGAGCTCCAGCTAAGGGTGCCCCGGCTGAGCTATCTGATGGGTCCCTCCGAGCCC
>NW_004443940.1:34539864-34544510 GCF_000243295.1 Trichechus manatus latirostris | reverse complement strand
GGCTGAGCTGCCTGATGGGTCCCTCCCAGCTCCAGCTATGGGTGCCCTGGCTGAGCTGTCTGATGGGTCCCTCCCAGCTCCAGCTAAGGGTGCCCTGGCTGAGCTGTCTGATGGGTCCCTCCCAGCTCCAGCTATGGGTGCCCTGGCTGAGCTGTCTGATGGGTCCCTCCCAGCTCCAGCTATGGGTGCCCCCTGGCTGAGCTGTCTGATGGGTCCCTCCCAGCTCCGGCTATGGGTGCCCCGGCTGAGCTGTCTGATGGGTCCCTCCGAGCTCTGGCTAAGGGTGCCCCCTGGCTGAGCTGTCTGATGGTCCCTTTCCCACAAGACTTGCTGCATGGTCGGTTTTATGTAACACTTTCAACATTTTTTCTGTTTCTTCTCTGTATTGGTAAATAAGTTAATACAGGCCAACCTGGTTTCTCTAAAAAGACATTTCACGCCAGTGGCTGGAATGGAACAAGAGATTTTTTTTAATTCCAAAAAAGAAACTGAAAAAACCTGCTTATAAAATGCACCTGAGATATTTCATTGCTTCTCGTCGGTTTACTCACGGCACGTGTGATTGTTCATGCTTGATGAGAGAGCCCTTGCTTTTGGAATCGTGGAGACGAGCTAATGCTGCCCCTTTGCTTCACAGCCTGCCTCCCCTCATGGCTCAGAACCTCTCCATACCTCTGGCCTTTGCCTGTCTCCTGCATTTAGCCAATGAAAAGGTAGGTCAGTCTGGCAGGCGTGGGGCACTCCTGCTTGTGTCCACCCATTGGAGCTTTTTACTAGGTCTGGCGTGGGCTGCTTCCTAGGGCACCTGGAATAGTGGTTTATGCAGTACTTTCAACCAAAGGGATTAGCCAGGCGCCTAGGAGTAACTTAGAAAAGGCCATCGGGTGTGACTACAATGAAAATACTGAGGAGGACCCCAGCAGGAACACGTCAGCAGTACAGGAGGGTGCGCTAGAGAGAAGGTGGAGCGGAGACTGAGTGCGGGACATGGTCTCTCCCCTCCGTGTAAGCAAGGGGGTGGATGGCTTGTGGTGAAGTTAGGCAAGAAGGCTTCTTAGAATTGCTTAGTCCTGAGGGAAACAGTGCCTGGGATCAGTGAAGAGAATTCATGGGGTGGGGGTGGGAGTGGGTGAGGTGGTGGCAGAGTTAAGAGATGCGGAAAAACCCGAGCAAAGGTGGGAGGCAGAGGGTAGCTGTCGTGGCCGTTGTAAAGGGATGAGGTGCCAGGGCAGAGAGGAGGAGGGGCTGGGGAAGGCCTTGGGTGCCAGGTGCTGCGTGAGGACGGCCCTGCCGGCTCTGCCAGGCCTGCTGAGCCACTGGCAGCTCTCAGCTCAAGCTGGTCTGATAAATATGTGTCGTAGTTCCTGGTGGTACACAGGACCCGTCTGCTTCCCTTAGCTCCTTTGAGGCAAATAGCTTAGTTCTCGGACCTTTTACAGAAAAAGGTAATTGTAGGAACCAGAGCAGGCTTGCCCCCACCCCTGCAATCAGCAAGGATTTGAAATCAGCTTTCTCATCAAATTGCATTTGCTGATATTATTTTATCATCTTCGTAGTCACTAGCTTGCTGCCTTGATTCAAAGCTGGTCTGTGATTGCTGTACTCTCAGTATACCCAAGTTCACACACGTTGTGATCTTCCCTCAGAACCTGAAGCTGGAAGGAACCGAGGATCTTGCGGATGTTCTTGTGAGGCAAGGGGACTGAGTGCCCCACAGAGAAGACGGCAGTGGCGGACTCATCTCAGGGACCGCGTACCTCTGCCCTGGGTAGACGAAGGTACTGCCGGCTTGTGGCCAGGCCCTCGCCAACACCTGGAGCCTGCGTGTCTGCTTCCCTTCTCTGTTGCACCTCGACTCACTGTCCTTGGTGAACGTTTTCTGCCCTTCTAGGTGTCACTATCACCCAGGAAGGAGGTGAGCAGAGGCAGGAGAGGGCAAGAAAATTTCTTGAATATGAAAACCTATATCCATTCCGTGTGTCTGTGTATACTGTTAGTCTCCTGTATCGATCTGTCTTTCTTCCAACTTTACAGTTGTAGAAGGGACTTCATGTCATCCTTACAGAGCCACCTAATGCATGTACATAAAGTATCTTATGTGTGTGCTTATAAATGTGTATGTAATGCTTAAAAATAAAATCATTCTGAATGATATACCTGGTAGAGCATGAGTACTAGCTGAGTATTAGACTGGTCCTTGCCCCCTCGGGGCCGCAGTCTTGCGGCACCGGACACCCACATGTCAGCGTGAGGCGGGAAATGCTCAAGTGCTGGTACGGTGCACCCTGACGGAGAGAGGTGGAGGAAGAGGTCGCTGTGGCTGGAGATCCAGGTTTCAAGGTTGGTCTCTGTTTAAATACCCAGGAGTCCTGCTAGATGGTGATGGACTGATAATCGCTATCATTTAGTAAGTGCCTGCCGACTGTCTCCTGTGGACGCTTCGTTTAGCCTTCTCAGCAGCCCTGTGAGAAGCGTGCTATTCTCCCGTTTTACAGATGAGGAAATAGGTGTACAAAGGTGAAGTGACTTGCATAAGGACAGACAGCTAATGGACAGAGATTGGCCTTGACTGGTAATCCGCCTCCAGAGCCCTTGTTCTCAACCCCTGTTCTGCATGCTGCTCAGATCACAGGCTCAGTAACGACGAGCAAAGGGTCAGACAGATTCATCCAGCTGCACAGAACTGGTACACCCACAGCGGTGTGACCCGGGGGAACGGGGTGCAGAGTGCCACCCTGCAGAGTCAGAGGGCACAGCTCCACTCCATGTGTGCACGGCCTGCGTGTCAGACGCAGTGACGCACAGCTGACCCCTGACAGGAGACGCAAGGTGATTCAGCTTGGGCTCCACATTCACCAGAAACAAACAGCGCCTTGGATTCTAAGGACCACCCCGAGTTCATCAAATTTTATTCTTTTCAATAAAAATTATTTATGAGATAAAAAGCTGATTTTATCTGTATGCTTTTGTAAGATTTTTCACATGAGTAAATTCTCAGAATGATGGGGAAACCTCTGTCAGAGTAAATGAGCCTGTCGCGTCTGTATCTGTAGTGGAACAGTGCCGTGCCATGTGTGTCTTTCAGAGGGGCGATGTTTCAGCGCTGTCCACTCTGGATTAAATGTCTCTATGACGTCTTGCCACATCTCCGGAGGACAATTCAGACTTTGTGCGGGGCTGCAGTGGGCGGTAGCTGTCGCCTTTCCAGTGAAGATAAACTTCCTTTGCTCTTTGGGGATGGTTGACTGGAAAGTTTCCTTCAGGAGCTCGGCTCAACAAGCGTAGTTTGTTTCCCCAGGAGGGAAATATCACAGTCTCCCCGATTTCTCTGCTGCTTAGAAGGCCCTGAGGACAACCTGTTCCAGGTCTTCCGAGTCTGAGTCTAGAGTATTTCTTCCTAACAGAAATATTTTTCCTAAATTGACGACAGTTTTCCCTGGATGGGGATGAGAGGGATTCACTTACAACTCAGTTTCCCAAAGTGAGGCCTGGTGACAGGCAGGGGTTCCTCAGAAATTAAAAATATTGCCAAACCAGAGCAGAGGGAGACCCTGCCCTGAAAGAGAAGGGCCAAGGAATTAGAGCTGACGTCTCGTGAAGAGAGGAGGGCGGGAACCTGAAGACAAAGGTGGAGACTCACTGTGTGCCAAGAGGGAAATTCCGCCAGTGTGGAAAGGCCAAGGAAGTCCCCTGAAGCTCGGATGCTCAGCTACAGCAATGCACGGCCTTGGAAAAACGCAGCAACTGTTACTTTTGTCCAGACAGAAGCCCAGCTTGAGACACTACCTCTCTGCTCTTAAACCAAACTCGTTGCTGTGGAGTCGCTTCTGAATCATGGCACCTCCATGTATTTCAGAGTAAAACTGCTCCATAGAGTTTTCTTGGCTATAATCTTTTATGGAAGCAGATCACCAGGCCTTACTTCCACGGTGCTGCTGAGTAGGTTTGAACAGCCAACCTTTGATGAGTTGTCAAGTGCAAACCGTTTTCGCCACCCATATAAACAGCACTGAATTCATGATATGGCCATAGAGTCACCTCGTGGGTAAAATGAGGAAGGGGGTGGATCTGTAAAAGCCCAGCCAGGGGACAGAAGCCTGTACCTTGAACAGAGAGAATTTATTATAAAGACTGTTTACTAGGTGTCATGGATTGAATTGTGTCCCCTAAAAATATCTGTCAACTTGGCTAGATCATGATCCAGTATTGTCTGATTGTCTACCATTGTGTAATCTGATGTGATTTCCCTATGTAATGTATACTCTATCACTATGATGTAATAAGATGGATTAGTGGCAGTTATATTGATGAGATCTACAAGATTAGATAGTGTCTTAAGCCAATCTCTTTTGATATATAAAAGAGAGAAGCGAGCCGAGAGACAGGGGGACCTCATACCACCAAGAGAGCAGCACCAAGAGCAGAGCGCATCCTCCAGACATGAGGTTCCTGCTCTGAGATGTTCCCAGACCAAGGGAAGACTGATGACAAGGACCTTCCTCCAGAGCCGACAGAGAGAGAAAGCCTTCCCCTGGAGCCGGCATCCTGGATTCGGACTTGTAGCCTACTGGACTGTGAGAGAATAAATTTCTCTTTGTTAAAGCCATCCACTTGTGGTCTTTCTGTTGTAGCAGCACTAGGTGACT
>NW_004443940.1:34480761-34538778 GCF_000243295.1 Trichechus manatus latirostris | reverse complement strand
GACACCATCCACTTGTGGTATTTCTGTTGTAGCAGCACTAGGTGACTAAGACATCATCCACTTGTGGTCTTTCTGTTGTAGCAGCACTAGGTGACCAAGACACCATCCACTTGTGGTATTTCTGTTGTGGCCGCACTAGATGACTAAGACCCTAGGTATAGTGTTGCTGACTACCTACTGAAAGGGTAAAAAGAGTATCAGAAAGTAGCAACTGCCAGAAGCAACCACAGCCCTAGGGCTTGGAAAGCAAAAGGAACAAAGAACAACTTAGGAGCTTGTAAGAAGGGCTCTGCAGAGCTCAGCTGGTGCTGGTGTCTTTGAGGGGGCACGACGAGGGTGAGTGCTAAAAAATCTGCAAACTGCTGCTGCCGGTGGGAGCTGCCACTGCCGCGGTGATGTTGCCAGATGATGCTCAAGGGCAGGAGCAGACAGGAAGGGGCAAGTCCCACCTCCACCAGCCCTGCGGTCTCCCTCTAGTGGCACCTGTAGACACAACCTAACAGCGAACCCAGGAAAACTAAAACCCTTGCCTTCACCGTTGGATTCGGTTTGACTCATGGTGACCCCATGTGAGTCAGAGTAGAACTGTGCTCCATAGGGTTTTCAATGGCTGTGCTCTTTCAGAAGTAGATTTCCAGGCCTTTCTTCTGAGGCATCTGGGTGGATTCAAACTGCCAAACTTAAAATTAGTAGCCAAGCACTCGGCCATTCACGCCACCCAGGGCTGGGTTCAATTTCAACTCATAACGAGTCGATTTTGACTCATAGCAACCCCAGGTGACAAAGTAGAACCACCCCACAGGATTTTCTACACTGTAATTTTTTTTAATTGTACTTTAGATGAAGGTTTACATAGCAAATTAGTTTCTCATTGAACAATTAATACACATTGTTTCGTGACGTTGGTTGCCAACCCCACGCACGACATGTCAACAGTCTCCCCTTCTCGACCTTGGGTTCCCCATTACTAGCTTTCCTGTCCCCTCCTGCCTTCTTGTCCTTTTGTTTTAAATCCCTAGCTAATCTTTGGCTGAAGGATGAACCTCAGGAGTGACTTCAGTACTGAGTTAAAAGGGTGTCCGGGGACCATACTCTCGGGGTTTCTCCAGTCTCTGTCAGACCAGTAAGTCTGGTCTTTGTGAGTTAGAATTTTGTTCTGCATTTTTCTCCAGCTCTGTCTGGGACCCTCTGTTGTGATCCCTGTCAGAGCAGTCAGTGGTGGTAGCCGGGCACCATCTAGCTGTGCTGGCCTCAGTCTGGTGGAGGCCGTGGGAGCTGTGGTCCATCAGTCCTTTGGACTCATCTTTCCCTGTGTCTGTGGTTTTCTTAAACCGAACAAAATATTTTTCTTGAATTTAATCCTCGTCTCATCTCTCATGATCAGCGCAGGGAAGCCGAGCTCAACAGAGGTTAGGATTTGCCAAGGCCACACACTAGTGAAAGGCAAAGCAGAGACTGTCAGCCCCAAGGCCCCAGGCCCACAGCCTGACGGAAAGCACAGACACCGAGCGGCATCAGAGCAGAGCCCCTCTGGCGGAGCAGAGAGGTGCACGGCACCTCTGAATTCATCGCTAAACTTCACAAGATCACTTACAGCCTGTTCTCTGGAAAAATCCCACGTAGGACCTGGAACTCCACTGGTGACAGCATCATAGCAATTCCTCGTTTGTGGAGCCCTGGTGGCACAGTGGTTAAGAGCTCGGCTGCTAACCAAAAGGTCGGCAGTTGTAATCCACCAGCTGCTCCTTGGAAACCCTATGGTGCAGTTCTACTCTGTCCTATAGGGTCGCCATGAGCGGGAATTGACTCAATAGCAATGGGTTTGGTCTGGCTAAATTAAAGGAAGGTATCAATGTTATAACCACTACCAGGGCCGGGTTACCCAATAAGCCAGGTCTGCACGGGCCCACTGGTGCCTTCCCACGGGTCTGCAGTGCACAATTTCACCTGTCCCCACCACGGCGACAATGTGGTGAAACCTGTGTGAGATTGCCCATCACAGATTAGCAAGTAAATACAATTAAGTCCATGTGCACTGTCATGGATTGAATTGTGTCCCCAAAAATATCTGTCAACTTGGCTGGGTCATGACTCCCAGTATTGTATGATTGTCTACCATTTTGTAATCTGATGTGATTTCCTTATGTATTGTAAATTCAATCCTTATGATGTAATAAGATGGATTAGCGGCAGTTATACTGATGAGGTATACAAGATTGGATAGTGTCTTAAGCCAATCTCTTTTGAGATATAAAAGAGAGAAGCGAGCAGAGACACATGGGAACCTCAAACTATCAAGAAGGCAGTGCCAGGAGCAGAGCACGTCCTTTGGACTTGAGGTTCCTGCGCAGAGAAGCTCCCAGACCAAGGGAAGACTGATGACATGGACCTTCCTCCAGAGCCGACAGAGAAAATGTTCCCCTGGAGCTGACACCCTGAATTTGGACTTGTAGCCTACTGGACTGTGAGAGAATAAACTCTTTGTTAAAGCCATCCACTTGTGGCATTGCTGGTACAGCAGCACGAGATGACTAAGACAGGTGCTTTGCCCAACGCAAGCTGGTGCACACCGCGCTTACTGGTGACTCCGCCCTGACAGTGGCCCTTGTTTACTGTATACACATTCCTTGCCTGCAGGGCCTGTTTAGGGATCCTGCTTTCATGGATGTGTCAGCTGAGAAGAGGTTCAGCCTGTGCTTTAAGACTCCTCTTTCTGTGTCCCTTCCTGGATACTCTGCCTGGAAGGACCTCCCACCATGCGGTTAGCAGCTGAGTGCATTAACCGTTTGCACCCTGGCCTTCTGTTAGAGGCCCTCCAAGGACGGCTGTGGGGAGGTGCCAACACAGGCCACAATCTCTGCCTGGAAAGGCTATGAAGTAAGGCCAGGATGTCCATCCTACCTGCTGGAACCATCGTCCAAACACCCCGGCAGAAGCCGTGTTTGCCCCCACCCCACCAAGTCAAGTTATACCCGCTCCAGGCGCCAGGACTGTTGGGACTACCCCTGAACCCAGTTCAACAAGGGGGACATCTGAAGGCTGTGCAGTCTCAACAGGAAAGAGGACAGGGTGTGAAACCCTTTTTCCTAACGCTGACTTGGGCAGATCTGACACTGCTGGCTGGCAAACAGCAGCCTCCTCTTTCTTCCTTGCCCATCTGGTCCACCGTTACAGGGACTGGTGGCCCAGCTCCGCTCAGCCCTATTCTATGGACTGAGCCAGCCATGGTGGTGCCTTTCTCTGTCCGTGATTGGCTTAGGAATGGGCGTGTGGTGCAGCTCTGGCCAATGAGCTACACAGAAAGCTCTGCTGGGGGCAGGGCCCTTCTGGGGCTTGGCTGCTTGCTCTTCAAGAAACTAAAAAATAACCAAACCAAACCAGTGACCGTTGAGTCAGTTGTGACTCATGGTGACCCCACGTGCATAAGAATAGAACTGTGCTCTATAGGGTTTTCAATGGCTGATTTTTCAGAAGTAGATCACCAGGCCTTTCTTCCAAGGTGTCTCTGGGTGAACTTGAACCTCCAATCTTTCAGCTAGTAGCCGAGCACGTCGACTGTTTGCACCACCCCGGGACTCCTAAAGAAACTCACGGGAAATCTTTCCCACAGGACCGTGATGTGTCTGCATGGGGCTGCAGCAGCCAGCTTGCCAGTGAGTGAGGTGGCATATGCAGAGGGTGGCAAAGGAGAAAAGGACCTCGTTCTGGGCGGCACCAAACTGAGCAGCTGAAGTAGGCAACCCTGGAGTTACGCTGCGTCCGGAGGGCCTGCGATGTGACATCATAAAGCCCCTTTGTGGTTTAGGCTGCTGAAACTCGGTTTCCTGTTACCCCGGCAACAAACAGGTACCATAGGGGCAGTGACGTCACTAGGGTTGGTGCCCCCCGCCCCACGCTAATGACTGCAATGTTGTAGCTAAAACACCAGAAAATCTGACAAAATCAGTTGCTGTAAAAACACTGGCATCAACGAGAACAGCACGTGCCGACGGAACCGCGTGATCTGAAGCGTCACTGGAACAGGGTGATAACGGCAGCTCCGGCCCGAGTGGTCAGAAGCTTTGAGAGTTAATTAGCATAGAGTTTTAGCCTTGCAGGTATATTGATACATGTAAGCTGGGCTTCTGAGAAAGGTTTTTGTTGTTATAATTAACTATAGGGATATTTTTATTAAAATAATACATTGTTGCTGAAACACTGCATAAAAATTTTATAGACAGTCATTTTGGGTCACCCCCTCTGACAGTGTCCCGCCATGCAGTCCGCACCCCCCGCACCCCTCAGTGACGCCACTGAATGGAGACCATTACCCGCTCACCAAATCCACCCCTTTATTTTCTCAATAACCAGTGTGTTTTTGCCGTTTTGTGCTTTGCCTTGTTCCCTCAGCCTGACGTTGCTCCTGCTCGGGTGGAAATAAAAATTGGTACCCCAATCCTAGGAGCCGAAAACCCGCTCACTAGGGCCTCTCGCAGACTGGTTCCCATGCAGATGCCTGCTCTGAGCACAGGGCAGAGAGCACAGGCTTAGACTTTGTCCTCCCTAAAATGAAGCAAACAAACGTGTAATTCCAAACTGTCACCCAGCAGCAGGAACAAAGCAGCCACACTGAGCCTTCCCTCAGCCCTGACTGGAGGAAGCTGCCTGGGGCTGTGGGTGAGACCCCACTGGGAAGCCCTGGCTCTGCCACCAACTCGCTCGGTGACGTGGGCAAGCCACGTCCCATGGCTCTGGCCACTGGTCCTCATTTATAAACACGAGTGGAAAAGACCCCTTCCAGCTGGCACATGTTTCATCCATGCCTTTGACAACAATGGCGCTACTGTACCAGCCAGCGAGAGCATGCCTCTCATGCCTCAGGAACCGCGGGGCCAGCGCCCCCACAGTGACCCGGACACTGAGGTCAGACCTGTGACATCAGCTCCCACATCCTGGCTGAAAGGGCCTGTGCCCTCAGTCTCTCTCAGGTTGTAACTGAATGGTTATTTGAAAGGACACAGGAAGCTGGAGTGAGGGTCCCTTCTCTAACCAATTCCCCACGTGTGAGGAACCAACCCCTGCCGGCACCAACCAAGCAAGACCTGCCCCCAGGGACCTGCCCCCAGGGATCCTGCCCCCAGGGACCTGTCCCCAGGGATCCTGCCCCCAGGGACATGCCCCCAGGGATCCTGCCCCCAGGGACATGCCCCCAGGGATCCTGTCCCCAGGGACATGCCCCCAGGGATCCTGCCCCCAGGGATCCTGCCCCCAGGGATCCTGCGGTACACGCTCCCTGGGGCACACACTGTACTCTCAGTCAGCTAACCCAGACTGGTGGGCGCCAGGCCCTGCCCTCACCCAGAATGCTCCCCGCTCTGTCCGCTCGGCTTGCTGACCCCAGACCTAACCCAGACTGGTGGGCGCCAGGCCCCCACCCTCACCCAGAGTGCTCCCAACTCTGTCCCTTCGTCTTGCTGACCCCAGCCCTGGTTTCCAACCTGCTGCTCCCCGGACCACTGAGTGCTGTCTGACTCGCTCCAGCTGTTAATACACATCTTTGCCGGCACAGTCCCCCCAGTCGGCCAGTGGCGCACCTAGGGTACTGCCCCAGCCCTGGGCGCGTGGCAATGCTGAGCAGTGTCTATTAACCCGCGGGGGCCCAACATCCTCCCTCAAGCACAGTAATGTGTTAATCAAAATATTAACGAGGTTGACGTGTATATTTGAGCCGATATTATGGTAAAGCTATGTAAAAGAGGGGTGTCAGACGGTTGGACGGGGGCACGAAGTTCAGTGCTTGCCACAAGTGGCAGTTTCCGCAGATAGGGCCACCGGCTGTACTGGGTTAACAGAGACCGCTCAGCAGCGCCACGCCCCCAGGGCGGGTGCAATACCTGCCACACCTGCCATACCCTAGTTACGGTCTGCCCCAGGCAGTAGCTTGATTCTCATTTCTCATCACAAAGGACATCTTTGCAAAGAGTTCTTTCCCCGCTCAGATTGTTGCCTTGAGTATACTTACAGTGAGAGACCCCTGGGTGGTGCAGACAGCTGGCCCTCAACTGCTAACCCAAAAGGTGGTGGTTTGACCCCACTCAGCCAAGCGGTGGAAGAAAGCCTTGATGACCTGTTCCCGTGAAGATTAGACAAGAAAACTCTGTGGAGCAGTTCTTCTCTGTAATACACGGGATCACCATGAGTTGGAATGGACTCCACAGCAATGGGTTTGGTGTTTTGGTATTTACAGTAATGACACCTTCTCAGACTCTAAAATTATAAAACATGTGTCATAATGACTCTACCACTCCATATGGGGCCATATGCCATAGGAAGTCCATATGGGGCCACAGGAAGACAATGTTAAGATTGGGCTGTCCAGAAATCCAGGGTGAATGATCAACAGGACTCAGAAATGAGATTCCCTGGTCATTGCCCCATTTCCCATCCACCCGCTTTCCTAAATCTCCCTTTCCTGGGCCTTCTGGGCCGAGTCTTCACTGGGTGAGGGCCTTCCTGCACTCAGTGGGGAGACAGAGGAAGTCATATTTTAAGGACTGATTGATAGGCTTGGGCCACCACCCACGCCAATCCAGCCAGAATCCCTCTCTAATTTTTCACCCTATTGCACACCACACGCAAACTAGGTCTTTGGCTCTCATTGTCCTCAGAGCGACCTTCAAAACTCCCACAGCAAATGGTTAACAGCCTTGACTGCTAAGTGAAAGACTGACTGTTCAAGTCTAACCCAGAAGTGCCTCGGGAGAAATGCCGGGCAATCTACTTCCAAAAAATCAGCCATTGGAAGTCCCGTGGAGCACACTTCCACTCTGACACACATGGGAGAGCCAGCAGTTGCAATCGACTCAATGGCAGCTGGAGACTGGTCCTCACAGTGGCATTGTTATAGCAGAAATGCAAAGATGAGCAAATGAAGCTTACCCCTGGCTTGTGAGCTGGAGAAGCTCCCCTGTCACAGAGGAGAGACAAATCCTCTGAGCTGAGAGAGGGGGCAAGGGACATAGAAAGGTCAGAAGCTGAGGTGGGTCCTCAAGGAGGGGGGTCCATCATTGCCCTGGGTTAAAACCCCGAGAGGGGGTCAAGGGGGCCCGCAGATGGGTTGAGAATTACAGCAGAGGAAGGGTGTGCCTCGCGGATCCCTGCTGCTGGCAGAAAGGCCGGGAGATGGCTCATGGGAGCTTCTCTCAGGCCCTCCGAGAAGTGGAAGTGGCAGAAAGCACCTGGAAGGGTGGTCCTGAGGGGACTGTGCTCAGGACAAAGAGGACAGGGGCCTGATGAGCCAGTGAATGAGAGCAGAGGCCAAGGGGCGGCTCAGCAGGCTCCTCCTGACCCCGTGGGGGCTAGAAGCCTGGTCCACCAGGGAACCTAGAAGGGGGCCTGACTGAGCCTGCCCACGTTTGCCTGGGCTTGTCCTGAATTCACCGAGATCATTTCTGCCATATAATGGAATGAGAACTTTAGACAGGAGTTCAGCTCAAGTAGAGAAATGTTTTAAATTCAGATTTTTTAAATCTAAAGGTGTCCACTTTTGCTGGTTATCCTGTGGGAACAGGGATGGGGGGGTAGGGTGGGTACTCTCTGGGGTGGGTGCTCCTTGGGGTGGGTGGGGGCGTCTGACTTCACAGCCCAGGCTTTCCAAAGCCCCTTGCTATCTTGCCCCATGGACAAGGGGCCCAGGAATGAGGACTGGACTGTCATTCTCAGTGGGTCTGGCCAGGTTCAAGGCCTGGGGCAGGAAGCTCATCCTCGTGACCCCTCCCACCCTATATGGTTGCTAGGCATTGGTCCACTGTGTTGGGAGGGCAGGGCCCTTTGGGGACTTAGGCTCCCCAAAGAAGGATTCACGCCTCTTCAGCCCCAGACATCAGATGATCCCCCTGAGTGCATCTTCAGGGGCCATGCCGGGGCAGTGTAGGGGCAGGCCTGGGCCTCCCAGGGGGTGGCTGCCCAGCTCTGGGCTCTGGGAGCCAGGCAAGGGGCTCCTTCCTGCCCTGGGAGGTGGGGCTGGACCCACCAGCTATTCTGCTGGTGTCTTCTCCAGGGAGTATCCTGGCTTTCGAGGCGCTCTTTGTTCTTGTCAAAGGCCCCTGAGGTGGACGGGGACACCCCACGTTCCTTGCCTGGCTACCAGGCAAAGGAAAATTCAGGAGACAGTTCTCTTTTAGGGACAGGCTCTGTGGCCTGGGCACCCGGAGGGTGTTCATTCCTTCCCTCAGCCCTCCCCAGTGACAGACACCACGGGAGGAATTGTTTCCAATTCTAAGCCCGAAACCAATCTCACTGCTGTCGAGTCGATTCCCTACAGGACAGAGTAGAACTGCCCCATAGGGTTTCCAAGGAGTGGCGGGTGGATTCGAGCTTTTGGTCAGCAGCCGAGCTCTTAGCCACTGTGCCTCTAGGGCTCCAATTCTAAGTTGTTGTTTTTTTTTTGAAAAAAAAACCCAAACCCGTTGCTGTCAAGTTGATTCCAACTCAGAGCAACCCTGTAGGACAGAGTAGAACTGCCCATAGTGTTTCCCAGAAGCAGCTGGTGGATTTGAAGTGCCAACCTTTTGTTTAGCAGCTGAACCCCTAACCACAGCGCCACCAGTTCTAAGCCAGCAGCCCTAAATTCAAAAGCAGGGAGTGGACAGCCAACGCGTCAGTGAGCGGTACAGGCTGGGGCCCACCCCGGTGCCTCTCAGTCTGTCGTTTCTCCTCTTTCGATGGACCCAGACATCTTCACATCAGCCCTGGTCCTCCCCTCATGGAGAGTGAGCGTGGCCCCCTGCGCACCATCTCGGCTCCTGGGAAGACGAGGCACCCACCCAGAGGTTGCAAACTGGCAGTTCCCGGGCTGGTTCTGGCCCACAGAAGTGATTTGTTAGGTGGTTAAGTGCTCAGCTGTTAACCGAAAGGCCAGAGGTTTGAACTCACCAGCCGCTCTGCAGAGAAAGATGTGGCTGTCTGCTTCCGTAAAGATTACAGCCTTGGAAACCTTATGGGGCAGTTCTACTCTGTCCTAGAGAGTAGATATGAGTCAGAATCGACTCGAAGGCAATGAGTTTTTTTTTTTTTTTGCACAGTACTAGCCCAAGCAGTGAATACATTTGCCATTAAAAAATTGAAAGATTTCCCATATAAACCTGAAGGTCCAGCTGTCCTTAAAAAAAAAAGACATGGCATCAAGTATACAAGATCAAATGGGCAACACCTGCCCAAAAGCAAAGCTGAGAAGGCAGGAAGGGACAGGAACACTGGATGAATGGACACGGAGAACCGGAGTTGGAAAGGGAGTGACGACGCGTTGCGTGGACTGCAACCAATGTCACAGAACAATCTGTGTATAAATTTTTGAATGAGAAACTAATTTGCACTGTAAACTTTCACCTAAAGCGCAATTAAAAAAAAAAAACCCTAAGTTGGCAAACTCAAATTTTATAAATATTTATACTAACAAACATGAAAAATAAAGTTTTTTTCCTAAAAAGAAGACATGGCAACATTGGGTCCGAGATCTGGCAAGTCCACATGTAGAGCTGGCAGCGGCTGCCTCCCGCTCCCACAGTCCCCAGCCCACCCTGCTGCCCTGGCATCACTGCTGCCTCACTCAGCTCATTGCCCACCTGGCCCTGGGGCACCTGGCTTGGCTGCTGCTCTGGGCCTAGGTGGGAAGCAAAAAAAAAAAAAAAAAAACCAAAACTGTTGCCATCAAGTTGATTCCAACTCATAGTGACCCTATAGGACAGAGTAGAACTGTCCCATAGAGTTTCCAAGGAGCACCCAGTGGATTTGAACTGCCAACCTTTTGGTTAGCAGCTGTAGCACTTAACCACTACACCCCCAGGGCGTTCAGACACCCTTGGAGCCTCCCCCTGGTCAGGCGCCTCAGAGCCCCTCCGCGTCCTGCGAGGCTACCCTGCCTGTCGGCACCGGGAGGCCCACCAGAGGGCGACGGTGCAGCCTAAGCAATGGCGCTCCGGGCTAGGACACGGGCTTCCTCTCCACCTCTGTCACTGGCTCGGCAGGCGCATGCTGCCCAGCCCACAGGTTCCCCTCAGAGAGGGAATGCCCACTGGTTGATTTTTAAAAAATTTATTCTGTTGTTGTTGAGAATATACACAGTAAGACATACACCAATTCAACCGTTTCTACATGTACAATTCAGTGACATTGACTACATTCTTCAGGCTGTGCAACCATTCTCACCCTCCTTTTCTGAGTGGTTCCTCCCCCATGAACAAGAATTCACTACCTCTTAGCGTTCCTATCTAATCTGCCCAGTTGCTGCATTGGTTGATTTTTAAAAGCTGCTTTATTGAGGTATAACTGACACGCGATTAACTGCCGCAAAAGACCTCTTTAAAGAGTTGAAAAGCCCAGATGCCACTATGGGACTGAGGTGCACCTGACCCACGCCATGGTGTTTCCAAAAGCCTCATGTCCATGTGAAAGCTGGACAACGAATAAGGAAGACCGAAGAAAAACTGACGCCTTTGAGTTATGGTATTTGTAAAGAATATTGAATATCCCATGGACTGCCAGAAGAACGAACAAATCTGTCTTGGAAGAAGTACAGCCAGAATGCTCCTTAGAAGCAGGGACAGCAAGACTACATCTCACATACTTTGGACATGTTGTCAGGAGGGACCAGTCCCTGGAGAGGGACATCATGCTTGGTAAGGTAGAGGGTCAGTGAAAAAGAGGAAGACCCTCAACAAGATGGATTGACACAGTGGCTGCAACAATGGACTCAAGCATAACAACAATTGTGAAGATGGTGCAGGACCAGGCAGTGTTTCATTCTGTTGTACACGGGGTGACACCTAACAGCAACAACATTTAAATCGTAAATTTGACAAATTTGGATGTATGGGTACACCTGTGAAACTATTACCATGACCAAGGTCAGGAACACAGCAATTGTTCTCTGAAGTTTCCTCCTGCCCCTCCCCGACCCATCCCCCTCCCCCAACAATCACTGGTCTGCTCTTCATCAGTGAAGAATCATATGTATTTTCTAGAATTTTTTTGTCTGACTTCTATCGGCAAAATTATTTTGAGAATCATTCACGTTGTTGCGTTTAGCAAGAAAAATGTAGAACAAAATTCAGATTCACAAAAAAAGACCAGAAATGCTGGTGTGACAGAGACTGGAGGAATCCCTGAGACTATGGTCCCCAGACACAATGCTAACTCAGAACTGAAGCTACTCCCAAAGTCCACCTTTCAGCCATAAATTAGACAGGCCTATAAAACAAACAGTAACACGTGTGAGGAACATGCTTCTTAGTTCAATCAAGTATATGAAACCAAATGGGCAACACCTGCCCAAAAGCAAAGACAAGACAGCAGGAAGGGACAGGAAAACTAGAAGAATGGACACCGAGAACTCAGGGTGGAAAGGAAAAGGGGGAGAGTGCTGACACATTGCAGGGCTTGTAACTAATGTCACAAAACAATTTGTGTGTAAGATTTTTGAATGAAAAACTAAAAAAAAAAAAAAAAATCCTTTTCATTGCCTAGTACTATTCCAATGTATGGATATACCACAATTTATTTACCTGTTGATGGACATTTGCATCGTTTTCAGTTTGGAGCAATTACAAAGCTGCTGTGAGCATCTGTGCATACATCTTTGCATGGGCTTATACTTTCCCTTCTCTTGAGTAAAGATCTACGAGCAGAACAGCTGGACCTTGTTTTTTTTCCAGTTGCCTGCAGTTGATTCTGACTCATGGCGCCCCCACATGTGTCAGAGTAGAACTATGCTCTATAGAGTTTTCAAGTAGATTGCCAGGTCTTTCTTCTGAGGCACCACTGGACGCACTCAAACTGCCAACCTTTGGTTAGCAGCTGATTGAATTAACTGCACTACCTGGGGACTCTGATCTTATGGTTGTTGTCGTGTGCCATCGAGTGGATTCCAATTCATAGCGACCCTACAGGACAGAGCAGAACTGCCCCATAGGGTTTCCAAGGAGCGGCTGGTGGATTTGAACTGCTGACCTTTTGGTTAGCAGCCAAGCTCTTAACAACTGAGCCATGAGGGCTCCCAATCTTATGGTAGGTGTATGTTTAACGTTTTAAGAAACTGTCAAAATGTCTTGCTGAGTGAATGCACCATTCTGCATTCTCACCAGAGTATATGAGAGTTTCAGCTCCTCCACATCCTCATCAACATGTGGCATGTTGCCTTTATAATTCAGAATTCTAATAGGTTACAGTGGTGTCTTCCTGTGGTTTGAACTTGTACTTCCTTAATGACTAATGTTATCAAGCATCTCTTCATGTGATTGTCTGACATCCGGGTATCTTGTTTGGTGAAGCGTCTAAATCTTCTGCACATTTTTTATTGTTTTTTTTTTTTTCCTTCTTACTGAATTTTTCGAGGTCTTATATTCTGGACACAAGTTCTTTATCAGATATATGATTTGCAGATGTTTTCTTCTAGCCTGTGGCTTGTCTTTCATTTTCTTAACCAAGTCTTTTGAAGAGCAGAAGTTCTTAATGTTGATGGAGTCTAATTTATAATTTATTTTCTTTTATGAGTCATGCTTTTAGTGTTGTATCAAAAAAAAAATCTTTGCCCAACCCAAGGTCACAGCATATTGTCTATCTCGGTGTTTTATGTGAGTTTGTTAAGAGTACACACTCTGCTGTTATTGGGGGAGTGTCCTATCAATGTCAGTCATGTCAGATTGGTTGATAATTTTGTTCAAGTCTTCTATATCCTTGCTGATTTTCTGCCTACTTCTTCTATCAGTTATTGACACAGATACAGAAATCTCCAGTTATAATTGTTCTGGAATTCCCATTCTTTGCAATGTTATCCATAATTTGTTATGATCCACACAGTCGAATGCCATAGTCAATAAAACACAGGTAAACATCTTTCTGGTATTCTCTACTTTCAGCCAGGATCCATCTGACATCAGCAATGATATCCCTGGTTCCATGTCCTCTTTTGAATCCAGCCTGAATTTCTGGCAGTTCCCTGTCAATATACTGCTGCAGCCGCTTTTGAATGATCAGCAAAATTTTACTCATGGGTGATATTAATGATATTGTTTGATAATTTCCGCATTCGGTTGGATCATCTTTCTTGGGAATAGGCATAAATATGGATCTCTTCCAGTCGGTTGGCTAGGTAGCTGTCTTCCAGATTTCTTGGCATCGATAAGTGAGCACTTACAGCGTTGCATCCGTTTGTTGAAACATCTCAATTGATATTCCGTCAATTCCTGAAGCCTTGTTTTTCACGAATGCCTTCAGTGCTGCTTGGACTTCTTCCCTCAGTACCATCGGTTCCTGATCATATGCTACCTCCTGAAATGGTTGAATGTCAACCAATTCTTTTTGGTATAATGACCCTGTATATTCCTCCCATCTTCTTTTGATGCTTCCTGCATTATTCAATATTTTCCCCACAGAATCCTTCAGTATTGCAACTCGAGGCTCGAATTTTTTTTCAGTTCTTTCAGCGTGTTCTTCCCTTTCCGTTTTCTATCTCCAGCTCTTTGCACATATCATTATAATACTTTACTTTGTCTTCTCGAGCCACCCTTTGAAATCTTCTGTTCAGTTGTTTTCTTCATTAGGAGTTGTATTTTATTGCTCTTTGCGCACCCGGTAAACTTGATCGGATGCCAGACGTCTTGTCTGGGTTCTCTAGAGGAGCCAAACTGGTGAAACATTCTTAGAATTTTCCCAGGTACTAACCCGTAAGCCCTTTCAGCATGCCCAAGGGCAGGTACTACTATAATCCTTATTTTCAGATGCAAACACTGAGCCTCAGAGATGCTAAGGAACACGAGCAAGATTCCACTGCTAGCAATCCCAGGTCTACCACTTCCTAGCTGGGTGATCTTGGGCGAGTTTCTTATTGTCACTGACCTTAGTGCCCTCAGCTGTGACAAAGGGATACTAGGAATGATACGTATGTCACAGGGCTGTGAGGACACAGCTAATTCAAGGTCTGGGTCATAGTAGGCGCTTACTAAATGCTAGTTGTCGTCTTACTGCGCGCGGCTATGGGATCAAGCCCATTAGGTGGACTGCTGATCTGGCCATGGGGGGCTTGTGGACCATCCGTCTCAAGAAGTCCTGCAGAGCCTTGCAATGTCAGCAAGTCACCTTTCCTCTGGGTACCTTTTCCAGGACATCAGAACACCTTCTGTTTTCACCTTTCCACCCCTTCCCCTTCCTCACACTCCTGTGAGTTCAGCACCCACACCCCAGCCCAGCACCCACCCCCTGCTGCTCCCCCACCATCTGAGCCCATCACTTCTGGGCCTGACAGCTGTGGCCTGCTCTTCTGGAACCGCTTCTGGCAGGGTCCCCACCTCACTGCGTTTGTTCCCTGATGTGCCTCCCACCTGGCAAAGCTCCGATCTCAGGCATCTTTGCTGCCCAGTCCTTAGCACATGGCAGTGGCCTAAACGACACTTATTGAATGAGTGTGTGGTGTACATGCACTGAGAAGTCACAGTCTCCTGCCACCACTGCCAGTTCAACGGTGACACACTCGGGGACCCCCCACCTGCCACCACTGCCTGTTCAACGGTGACACACTCGGGGAACCCCACCTGTCATCGCTGCCTGTTTAATGCTCACATACTCGGGGACCCCCCACCTCCCTGAGGCACCCGACCTCCTGCTGGACACTTCCTCCTCAGCCAGAGTACTTGGTTAGCATATCCTGAGGGCAGGGGCTGGGTGGCCCCCTGAACACAGTGCTGTGCACACAGCAGTCACTTAATAAGTGTACGCTACAGCAGTTGGGATGAAATCCGATCACAGCACACGCCGCCCTTACGCCTCTGGGAGGAGTAGTTGTACATTAGCAAGACAGGTGGGGAGGCTGGTAAGCGCCCTAACAGTCCAGGGGCGTCCTTGGGGACGTGGCTGTGGGCCACTCCTGCTGTCGCATTCCAGAGCAGGTTGTTACGGGGGCGTGCCAGGTACACAGAGCCGTTGACCTTGGTCTGATCTTGTGGTAAGGGCAGGCGGGGGAGGGCATCCCAGTTGTAAGGAAGGAAAATGCCAGGGCCTGGCTGCCGCTTCCCCAGGGACCTGAACTTCTTCCTCCTCCAACCTCTAGGAGCTGCTGCCTCCGTGCAGCAAAGGGGGCCGAGGACCCCCAACTCCCTCCCTCTTTACTGTCTGGGAAACACTCATCTCCAGCGCGCACACCCTTCCCTGGAAGGTGCCCACCCTGGCAATGCAGGTGGGCCCTTGCAGACCCCTACGCAACGTCCCTGCTCAGAGGGTGGCCTGTGTGCCAGAGGACACACCCCTGTGCCCAGGCCGCTGTGGGCAGAGGTGTGGCTGCTACATGGGGATATGGGCTGGGGAGTGCTCACACCTGCACGTGAGACCATGGCCACGTGCTGGGGCCGCTTTGCCCCACCCCACTGGGTTCCCGCAAGGAAATTCAAGAAGTCAAAATTTGACCTAGCTTCCAAACTGAGCAAAGATGCATTTGTCAAGATCATATTTCAACAGCTTATTAGCTAGGTATAAATCTTTCAGCATTAGACCTAGGATATGCTAGCCTGGGCCCCGCCCATGAGGCTTGGGGGTGAGCAGTGGTGTGGGTGCCGGCCTGAGTAACTCATTACCAGCCCGCACAAGCTACTGTCCCTTTCTGCACCTCAGTGTTCTCATCTGTAAATGGGGTTAATAATAGGACCCAGCCCACAGAGTTGTTGAGAGCTTGGGTTTGTGTTTAGTAAGGGCTCAGCACGGTGCCTGGCACAGGGCAGGTGTTGATAAATGTCCGTTATTATCACAGAGGAGCTGTGGGCAGTCCCCACACCCGACTTCTAAGCATGTCACTCAGTGGACATGTGACTCTGGCCTCTGGTCCTACCTCAGAAAAGTCCTTCATACGGGAGAAGGGGGAGGGGGAAGCCACAAGAAGGTGGCTTGGGGGGCAGATCTGGGGCAGTGAGGACAATACAGGTAAGTGTAGATTTGAAGGATTTTTTACTTTTTACTTCCCGTCTTTCACCTTTCTTGGCGGGATGGTTGGTGTTTTAGCCATCTGGTGCTGCTGTCACAGAAACACCACAAGCGGATGACTTTAACAGACATTTCTTCTCTCACCGTTTAGGAGGCTAGAAGTCCAAATTCAGGGCGCCAGCTCCCGGGGAAGGCTTTCTCTGTCAGCTCTTGGGGAAGGTCCTCATCATCAATCTTCCCTGGTCTAGGAGTTTCTCAGCACAGGGACTCTGGGTCCAAAGGACACACTCTGCTCCTGGCGCTACTTTCTTGGTGGTATGAGGTCCCCTTATCTCTCTGCTTGCTTCTCTCTTTTATATCTCAAAAGAGATTGACTCAAGATACAACCTAATCCTGTAGACTGAGTCCTGCCTCATTAACATAACTGCCTCTAATCCTGCCTCATTAACATCATAGAGATAGGATTTACAGCACATAGGAAAATCACATCGGATGACAAAATGATGGACAATTACACAATACTGGGAATCATGGCCTAGCCAAGTTGACACACATTTTGGGGGGGCACAAATTCAATCCATAACCGTTGAGGAGTTTCCTTTCTCTGAAATGGCAGCCTCACTGGTGTACAGGTGCCAGTGTCCTGCTTGGTGACGCCTCACATCCGCCACATATCCCCTGCCATCTGGGGACTTGGGGGACCCAACAGTGGGAGGGACTAGTCCCTCAACTGGAACAGGCCTCCCCAGGTAGCAAGTACGATGTTTTACAAGCCTTTGAAGCAGATGCTTATGGAAGGTGCTCTACAGAAAAATAGATTTTATTCCTCACATCTCTCCGGCTTCATGCACATTCCCCAAGGAATCCTAAGAGGAGAGCAGGGACCCACAGGGGTTCTGCACTCCAGGCTGAGATGGGGACTGGCAGGAAAATAAATTCTCCCCCTGAAAAATAGCACGCTGGCCTGCTGGTTTTCAGACTCAGGCCCTGGTGTGCTTGTTCAGCCTGGGTTCCTTGACCCCATTGACTGTGGCACTGGTGAGGCTGCAGGCCAGGCCCCGGGGTGGGTGACTCACAGGAGACCTCGCAGCCCAAACGCTGGCCTGGGGCCCTCTCTGGTCTTTTCTAGGCCTCCAGTCAAGGAGATTCCCTCCTGCAGAGGCCAGGCCCCTTTCATCCAGGGCTGGAGGAACCCCCTGGGGGGCTGAGGGACAGAGGGGACATGCCTCTGCTCTGGGGTGCCAGGAGCCAGCTGGGTCAGCGTGGAGGGACCCTAGGAGAGGTGCAGTGAGACCAAGGCTACAATCCCGGTCCAGCTATGAAGCTGTGTGATCTCCTCTCTGGGCTTCAGTTTCCCATCTGTCAAGTGGGAGGATGAGACCTACTCTGTTTTCCTCACAGGGTTCCTCACTGGGATTCACTGAATCCACAGACAGATAAGTACTTGGGACCACATACGGTGGGACACATACAAATGACCAAGGGTCCACATGGTACGGGACGGCTCCTCCAGGACCAACGCACAGCCAGAGGACCTCAGGCCAAGCAGTGGGAGAACCCGGGGTCCTGTGGTCACTCCTCATGGGCCAGACCCCGAGGGCGCTGCCCAAACTTTGTCATTCCTGCCTTCTGGAGGTGGGGCAGAGGGACGGGTACGGCCCAGGTGCCTGGTCTTCATGTGGAGGCTGTCAGAAAGCCATGACCCCAGCTCAGAACTAAAGAATTCCAGCTGGAGGGGCCTTCAGATGTCCCTTAGAGCCCCACCCTTCATATGATAGATGGGACCTGGGGCTCAGCTCTGCAGACCCAGGACTCGGGCAAGTCTGTCCCCACTGCTCGAAATGGCCCTGCGGGGGTGCTTCTGCCCAGTGGGTTGGTAAGTGGCTGAAGGACATTGGTGCAGAGCCCACTGGAGAGCAGTCTTCTTCAACGTTACGGAGATTCCTCTAATCTCGAGGCTCCGACAGGTGGGGGAGGGTGGGTGGCTGGGAAAGCTGAGGAATCAGGTACAGATGATTTTCTGGGTTTTTTGGTGGCGCAGTGGTTAAGAGCTCGGCTGCTAACCAAAAGGTGGGCAGTTCAAATCCACCAGCCGCTCCTTGGAAACCCTATGAGGCAGTTCTATTCTGTCCTATAGGGTCACTACGAGTTGGAATCGACTTGACGGCAACGGGTTTGATTTTTGATTTTATGCATATGCAAGCAAATACAGAGACAGCCTCTTATTTTTCCTGATATTACTCTGTTCTTTGCACTGGAAAAGACTTTTGCTTGTGTGTAGGCACGTAATACATGTTGGGCCTTCTGATGTGGTTCTAATCTTGCTTTTCTCAGTTTAAGGCAAGGGAGACGAAGCCAAAATTTACATCTCACAGGGACAAGATCATTTTGGGGGAGGTCGGTTGAACGGGGAATGTTCCCGGAGCTAATGGTGGGCGTCCCAAGGCACTAACATCCACCCTTAGATCCAAACACCCGTCCCCCGCCCCAGGATGCACGCTAAGGAGGTAAATCCTCAAACAGAAGATTTCTCATCAAAAGTCTAATTGCCATCTTAAGTGAGAATAACAGCACAATTAGAAGAGCGTAGTCAATGTCACTTAAATGTGTATGTAAAAAAAAATTTTGAAATGGCGTATCTTTGGCTATCTGTATTTTCACCAAAAAAAAAAAAGTTGAGAATTTAGAGGGTTAAAATGTTGTGGGGTTGTTAACCAATGTCATAAAACAGCATGTGTGCTACTGTTACATGAGAAACTATCTGTTCTGTAAGCCTTCACCTGAAGTACAATAAAATATTAAAAAAAAAAAAAGTCTAATTGCAATAATAGTACAAAACTGTTAATTGCAATATAACAAAATCAAACTGCTAGAAAACTGGCAACTGTCTAAATTTCCAACAAATATTTGGGGAGGACGGCTGGAAGCATATGGAGACCACTATTCTTTTAGATCGAGGCTAGCAAGTACCCTAGTCACGCCTCCTCTCAGCTCCGGCAGCCAGCACCAGCTGTCTGTCACAGCATTCTCCCCCTGGCCTGGAGAAGAGGCCAGTCTGCAGGAAAGAGGAAACCTACTGGCCATCTCCACCCGAAAGGGAGCCTGGTAACACAGTGGTTAAAGCCCTTGGCTGCTAACGGAAAGGTCGGCGGCAAAAAAAAAAAAAAAAAAAAAACCATTGCTGTTGAGTTGATTCCACTCGTAGGCAACACTATAGCTACATACTCAGGCCCCTAATCCTGTACTCTGAGAACATACCAACAAAATACAAACCAGTCGCCTTTGACTTGATTCCGACTCACAGCGACCCCGTGTGTGCAGAGTAGAAATGCTCCAGGGGGCTTTCAGGGTAGTGAGCGTCAGGAAGCCGACTGCCAGGCCTGTCTCGCACTTGGCCGCCTTGGGTGCCACCGTGGAGAGGTGGAGATGCTCACTTCCACCTGCCCCCCCACTCCCTGTCCTCCCTCCCCCAGATCCACCCCTCACAGGTACGGGTCCGGATGAAGGAGCCCTGGTGTTGCAAGCGGGTGGCATTCCTGGCAGAGACGCCAAATAGGCTGGATGGGAGGAAGGTGGGCGATGCGGAGTGACTCGCTCTGGCCCTTGTGGGGCCCACGCGACCTCAGAGTTCCCTGGTGCTCTGCTCTGCCCAGTTCCCCTTTCCCGCCTGGCTCTTCTCCCTCCTTGGCCCAGAGCCCTCTCTGACTTCTTCGGTTCCCAGACCACAGTTAGTGTTGAGACACTTCCCTGGACCCTTCCCTTTGGGGTTTTGTAGGGCTGCTTAGTGCTTCATTTGCTGTTATCGTTACTGGGGCTGGAGGCAGAGGGGAGCTTGCAAACTCCCATGAGATCAGGGACCCCCAAGTGGTTACTCAGCACCGAGCGCCTCGTATACAGTAGGTGGTCAACGCACTTCAGCCAAAGTGATGCGCTGATGTCGGGGCAGGGGCAAGCGCTTCCAACCTTTGGGGACCCATTCCTGTGGGGCCAGGCGGAGGGGTCTTCACCAGCTTGACCTGTCCCTCAGCAGCAGATCTCAGGCCTTGGGGTCATGGTGGATGATTCTGAAATCACGCAGGTATGAGAACTCCTGGGGCAGCAGCTTGTAGGCCACCTGGATCTGTCCCTCTGTCAGCCCCCACTCCAGCAAAGACCCCATTTCCAAATAAGATCATATTCTGAAGTTCCAGGTGGACATGAATTTATGGGAGACACCATTCAATTCGTACGCCGATACAATAATATCATATATATCCACATATGTGTGTGTGTGTGTGTGTGTGTGTGTGTGTGTGTGTATACATACACACATAGGGGGCTTTGGTCTTCGTTTGTTTTATGAAAGTGGAGTTATACTACTCACAGAGGAGCCCTGGTGGTGCAGTGGTTAAAGCGCTCAGCTGCTAACAAAGGTTGGCGGTTCCACACAACCTCTACAATAGCCCATAGGAAGCCTCCAAGTCGGAAAGTGAAGCTCCATCGCTGTGCGCTACTCCCCCAGGAGGATGTACCGTAATTCATTCCACCCTTCACACGTGGGTGAACATTGCCTGTTTTCCGTTTTGGTCTCTGCGCAGAGCGATGCAGCAAACAGCCTTTCCTCAGGCGCACCAGTGTGCAGATGTTTTTATTTCAGGATAGCGGGCGTTGAAGAGTACATGTTGTTTATTTAAATAGAGGCTGCCAAATTGTTTTTCAGAAAGGCTGGCTGGGCACCCTGTTATCAGATAAATGCCCCTCCAGCCACAGTGTTACGCTGCCCTCCCTCCCCCGCGAAGTGTATTAACTTCTCATATACTGAAATCCGTTTCTGAATTACCTAATCAGTTCTAACAATCTAGCTGCTTTTGCCTAGTCCATCCCATAATGACAGGTGACAAGATGTGCTGACGTTTCATAAGGCAGCTTCCGACTCGCTGTTCTCTTTTGTGCTAATCTAACAAATCTTGGTCATTCATTCATCCATGTAACTTTAAGATCATTTGTACAACTAAAACCCAAAACAAAGCAAACAAAAACAAACCCTTGTGAAAAGATTTGTCCAGAGGACTGAAGGCCCACAGCTCCCACGGCCTCCACCAGACTGAGTCCAGCACAGGTAGATGGTGCCCGGCTACCATAACTGACTGCTCTGACAGGGATCACAACAGAGGGTCCCAGACAGAGCTGGAGAAAAATGTAGAACAAAATTCTAACTCACAAACAAAGACTTACTGGTCTGACAGAGACTGGAGAAACCCCGAGAGTATGGCCCCTGGACACCCTTTCAACTCAGTACTAAAGTCACTCCTGAGGGTCACCCTTCAGCCAAAGATTAGACAGGCCGGTAAAACAAAACGAGACTTAAGGGGCACACCAGCCCAGGGGCAAGCACAAGAGGGCAGAAGGGGGCAGGAAAGCTGGTAACGGGGAACCCAAGCTTGGGAAGGGGAGAGTGTCGACATGTCGTGGGGTTGGCAACCAATGTCACAAACGATATGTGTACTAACTGTTTCATGAGAAACTAATTTGTTCTGTAAACCTTCATTTAAAGCACAATAAAACAAATACACACCACCAACAAAACCCTCGCGTTTCTCCTTGGACCGCGCTAGTGTGTACATGACTTAGGGTTTGGGGCTGGGGGGAAATTTAGGGTTTTAAGTTGTCGGTATTCCTGTGCAAGAGCGTGATGTGTCTTCCATCTGCTCAGATTTTATTTATGTCCTAAGATTGGTTTTATGGTTTTCTCCCTAGGTCTCTCCCTTTTATACACATGTCCCTTGTATACTACAGCTTCCCCTAATTCAAGTCAATAAATGTTTACTGAGCACACAGAGGCAGATGGAGCCCAAAGCCAGGATTCTGGTGTCCGCAGTAACGAGACCCTCCCTCCTCCATCTCTGCGGAGTCAGGAACCTGCACGAATCCGGGCCTTCCTCGAGGTGAAGGGGGAGAAAAAGATCCCGCGGCGGCGGCGTGGTGGGGAGCAGGGGACCGGGTGGTTGAGGGGCCCCTGCCAAGGGCTGTGGCCCAGCGGAGGCAGAGGCACCGTCCGGGCGCTCCCAGTGCGGCGGAGAAAGGGGGCGCCCTCGCGCCTCCCGGGCTGCGGACCGTGTGGAGGAAGATCCAGTCCCGGGCAGCGCACCCGCCACGGCCTCAGAGGAAGGGGACACGGCGGCTGCGGAGGCCCTCCAGGCCCGGGGCGAGGGCAGAGACCTGCTCCCCTCGCCCCAGGCTGCGGTGTCCCCACAGCAGGGTCGGCGCACAGTTCCTGCGGTGCTCTGGGCCCCGCGCAGGGCGCATGAGGACCCCGAGTCCTCAAGTCCTGCCCCCACCTCCCCGCTCCCCCGCTCCCCGGCTCTTCGGCCCAGAGGCGCCGCTGAAAGTGCTTCTCTTGAACTGCTGGGGCACCCCGTCGCGGAACCAGGCTAGGCGGGCGAAAGTCCGACTTCCCCCGCAGAAGCGAGCGCCCAGGAATCCGGGGGCGCTGGCTGTGCCCAAACGGCCACCGCCTCTTCCTCCCACCCAGCGGCTGAAGTCAGACATCAGGGAGTGTGTGAACTGGCACAAACGTGCACACGGCCTAGAATTCAAACGGGACAAAAGGGGTGCACGGTGAAAAAGTGCGGTCCCTTCCCCGCTCTGCCTCCCCAGCCCAGCCAGCACCCACTAACCGGACTAGGAGCAGCCAGTCTCTGCCCCTGTCCCAAGGGAGCCCGTCACATGCAACCGTCCTCCTAACAGTACCCTCCGTTCCCGTTTCCTTTGTTTTCTCTCCCGACATTTCAAACGGAAGTGTTCGATTTCTGCCTATTCTTTGCTGTTTCACGTGCCCTTGGTGATGGCGTCATACGGGTGGGTCTGATTTTTTTCCCGAAGTTTCTAGGGCACCCTAAGATTAACCATTACCGTACTTATTTAACCAGTTCCCTCCTGATGGGCACTTAGGTTGTTTCCCCAAAGATCTGCTCATCTAAAGAATGTGAAGGGGATATCCTTGCACGGATGTCATGTCAACATGTTCAAGTGTGTCTGGTGTGTGTCGGATAAATTCCTAGAAATGGCATTGTTGGGCCCATCGCAACACGTGGTTTAAAACCTGAGGGATGTTGCTAGGTTGACCTCAAGAGGGGCTGTTTCAGTTCGCACCCCAGTGAGACACTGCTGTTTTCTACGCCTTCCTCAACAATAGTTACCGCCTTCCCTGACCTTCGTCAGTCTTCGCTCGAGTTTAAGCTTCGTTTCTCTTGGGTGAGGCTGAAGGTCTTTGCCTGTCTTGAAGCCGTTTGTATTGCCTTTTCCATGAGCTGCACCTTGGCGGTGTCCTCAGGGAGATTCACGTTGTGTGCCAGAGGGTTTCTTTTTTAAAACTTGCACACATCTCTGCAAGGAAGAAACGCTTTTCCTGCTCCTGGAGATTCGACATCGTTTTTATTTCTATTGACTGGTTTAATTATAGAAAGGTCAGTGGTTCTCAGTCATAGTGGGTTAAATATTATGAACTAAAGCCTACTTTAAAGTGCGAACACAGTTTTCTGTAACACATTAACTAGTGCCATTTCCTGTGATAAATCTGCGTTGTAAAACGGTGCACTGATTAGGGCCGTGGGTTAGGGTTGCTTTCAATGAGAGAGTAATGAGAAATCTTTCTTGGGTGATTGATTGTTTGATCGTTGTAGTTGTTTAGGAGGCCCCGCTCCTGTTTTATTAACATATTTATTCACATTTATCCCCAAATCCCCTTGCAGTTCCCCCCATAGTCAATCACCCCAGTGCGTTTAATGTGTGAACTTTTGTATGTGTTCTTGCTAATGTTTTATGCACCCGTATTTTTAATTTTATGTAGATGACATTGCATTATGTGTCTTCTTTCTTTTTCTCTTCAGCAGTGTGTATTTAAGATCCATTCATGTTGCTCTGTGTATAGCTAACCTGCTGCTTCTAACAGCTCCGCAGGACGCCACGGTATGTACCCACCACATTTTATCAATGCATTCTTCCAGGGGTGGCCTCTCAGCCACCACAAATAACGCTGAGTCAAGGCCAGCTGCATAATTTACAGGGCACCGTGCAAAATGAAAATGCCAGGCCCCTTGTTCAAAAAGGATTAAGAGTTTCAAGATGGCGACACAGAGCGTTAAGCCAAGCACAGCCCTGTGCCAGCACACAGATCAAACGGCCATGGAGCTGGTCCTGGCTACAGTGCACACCCCTTACATGTCTCCTTACGGATCTGATTGAGAATATCTTTGGAATACTTATTTAGGAGCGGAATTGCAGGATCCTAGGGTATGTATGGAGCCCTGGTGGCACAGTCGTTAAGCATTTGGCTGCTAACCAAAAGGTCAGCTGTTCAAATCCACCAGCCGCTCCTTGGAAACCCTATGGGGCAGTTCTACTCCTTCCTGTAGGGTGGCTATTAGTCGTATGTATATACTCACTGTGACTAAGTACTGCCAGGTGGTCTCCAGAATGGTGCTCCCTGTCTACACTTCCCCCAGCAGCACCTGAGGGCTCTCACATCCCCACAACCCCAGCAACAATTGCATTATCCAGCTCTCTAATATTAATTTCCCAGTCTTGTAGGTGTAGCACAATTTCCTCATTGCTGTGTTAATTTGCCTTACTCTGATTACTAATGAGTATCAGCCTCTCTTCATAAGTTTATTAGCCTTTCGAGTTTCCTCTGGATAATTGGTTATATCCTTTGTTTTTCTCTTGGGGTTCCTGTCTCGTTCTTGATGATTTATAAGAGTTTCTTGTGTATTCTAGATCTGTGCTGCCCAATAGGGTAGCCACTAGCCACATGCGGCTATTTAAATTTAAACTAAAATTAATTAAAATGAAATAAAATTAAAAATTCTGTTCCTAGTTCACACTAGCTACATTTCAAGTGCTCAGTAGCTACACGTGGCTAGTGGCTACTATACTGGACAAAACAGATATGGAACATTTCCATCATCAGAGAGTTCTACTGGCCAGCGCTGCTCTCTTCTAATGTTCTATGCTAATACTAATATTAGCCCCTAGAAATTGCCAATATCTAGGGTGCCAATATCTGCACCAGTCTTTTAGATTTGCCCATGGGGTTCTTTGATGAACAGAAGTTCTTAATTTTGATGTAACCAAAATGATCTTTTTTTTTCCTTATGATTTCTGCTTTTGAAGTTTTGTTTAAGTCCTTCCATACTCCCAATTCACAAAAGATATTTTCTTACATTTCTTTCTGTTAACTTTATAGTTTTAGGTCTTTATTCCATCTAGAGTATAACTTTTTAAAATGGTCTTAGGCAGAGATTCAGTTTTATTTTTTTCCTTTATGAGCCAATTTCCCAACACCAGATACTATTCAATCAATTTTCCCCCTTTTCAGATACTAAGTTCTCGTGTATCCACAGGTCTGTTTCCAATATCTCTATCCTGTTCCATGTTCTGTTTGTCTGTTCTTGCTCCAGCATCTAACTGCTCCAGAGCACTGTGATTCAGTTGGGTATCTTATTACCTGATAGGGTGAATCTTCCTTCTTTGTTAAAACCTTAGCTGTGGACATTCCAGTTAATTGGCCTAATATTGTGTTTAGTGCCTCTGTTCTACCTCGTTTGTGCTGTAGTGCCTGGGGTCTTAAAAGCTTGCAAGCAACCATCAAAGGTGCAACAACCTGGAGCCACAGAGGAAGATGGAGAGTCAGGAATAGGAGGAGGATATGGAATGTGTGGCTAATTGCCTCCATGAGACTCCCTTTGCCACGAGACTAGAAGAACTGGATGGTGCCACTACTGAACATTTTGATGAAAGATTCTGTAGAAGAATCCTGATCAAAAGGGAGGAAATGCAGAGAGAATTTCAAATTCTAACAGAATCCAGATTTTCTGGAGCCACGGAGACTGGATAAACCCTTGAAACTATTGCCCTAAGATAATCTTTAAAACTTAAACCAAAAATATCCCCCAAAGTCTTCTTAAAACCAAATAATAGTTTAGGTTAACTAGTAAAGAATGTCTGCCTTGAGCATTGTGCTCTTTAACATCTGTCTGTATGGGATCAAATTGACAACAGCAACTCGAAAGATTAGATAGGAAACTTAGGGGGCGGTGAGTTTATGTTAATGGGGGAAGAACAACTCAGAAAATGAGGGTGAGAACAGTTGCACTACTTGAAGAATGTAATCGATGTCACCAAATCGTACATGTAGAAATTGTTGAATTGGTGTATGTTCTGTCGTATATATTCTCAACAGCAACATAAATCAACTAAATTATTTAAATAAATAAGTAAATAAGAACTTAGTTACTTGTGGATCTTTAGTCATCCAGGTAAACTTCAGAGTTAGTTTATCAAACTCTTAAAAAAAAATTAAACTGGAATCATCATTGGGATTGCATTGAATTTTTAGATTAATTTGTGAGAGTACAGATGTCTTTTCTTTCATTCAGATTATCTTTATTATGCCTTTTATTAAATTTTAAAAATATTTTCTATACAGATCTCATGTATTCTCAGCTAATTCTTTATGGTTTTATGGCTATTAAAAATTGTAACTTATTTTTTATATAAACTTTTGGCTGGCTATTGCCAGAGCGGGTTCATCTTGAATCCAGCAAGGTTCTCAATAATAATTGCTGAAGATCCTTAATAGTTCTAAAAGTTTGTCTGTTGATTGTTTTTCTACAAAGATGTCATGTCATTTGCAAATAATGATAGTTTGATCTCTTCCAGTCCTTATCAATTTTATTTCTTTTTATTTTCTTAACACTTTGGTCAAAATTGTTTCTAATCTTCGTGGAAATCCATTTAAATTTTCTCTGTTAAGTATATTATATGCTGTAGGTTTTGGTATTATAACCTTTGCTAAGTTGAAAATTTTCCTTTTTTATTCCTAGTTTGCTGTGTTGTTAGGTGCTGTCGAGTTGCTTTTCGACGCATGGTGACCCCATGTGACAGAGTAGAGCCGCCCCACAGGGTTTCCTAGGCTGTAATCTTCACGGGGACAGATCGCCAGGTCTTTCTCCTGTGGAGCTGCTGGGCTGGTCTGAACAGCAGACCTTTCGGTTAGCAGCCAAGCACTTTAACCATTGTGCCACCAGGGCTCCTTCAAGATTATATTAGCCTCACACCGAAGGTGGGTGTAGTGAGCACAGCATGAGCAAAGTAAATGGTGTCGCTGAGAAGCACTCAAGAGAAAACAGCGCTTGAACTAAAGAATTTGACGTCCAGAAGATGGTAACAAGTCCAACAAAGACCGGGAAACAAGGCGAGGTGGTGGATCCAGCGGGGAGGCTGAGGCTGTCGGTCGGTTACACGGCCCACGGCAGAGTCTGAACGGCTGTTTCTGTGGCAGCCTCAGACAGTTAGGTCGGCTGATGTTTGTCTCTCTAGATTTTACCCTGGGGCATCTGCTGGCTGCTGACAGAAGCAGATTTCTGGGCCTGGTAGATTCACTGGGGTGAAAGCCCAGCCTCAAGCCTCTCAGTGGGCAGCAGCCCCCAGTTTATCCCTAAGAGGACACCCAATACCCGAATTGTCTTGCAGCCAGGGAAAGCCTATTTGCTGCACAGGCGTGGGGCCCTTGGCCATAAAACCCACCCCTCCTCACAGACACTGAGAAAGGGTTCACCTCAGGGTGAGGCAGAGGACTTGTCCTTTTTCAGTCTTTATTTGGGGAAGGGAAGAGCCAGCCTATGTCCTCTGGTACTTCGATTCTTCCCTTTTAGGGAGCTCAGGGCTGTTGGGATAGTCGAGTCCCCTGTCAACCCCAAGACCGCACACACTTTTGAGGAGTCCAGCAAACAGCCGAGTGTATTTGGTCATTTCTTTATCCAGCAGAACCCCAGAGGAGCAGAGGGAGTCGGGCAGGGACCTGGAGAGAAAGCCAGTAAGATGGATTGGGTTAAGAAGGGAGACCAGGCAGGGGGTCCCCCGTCAGCCCTTTCATCTCAGAGACAATGGGTTTTTTGAAGGTGTTTTTTTGCTGGGAACTTTGGGGAGGCTGGGGAGAGGTGGTATTTACCAGGTGATCTGCACCCGTGTCATACCGTACATGGCACAGCTTGAAGCAGAAGGTCCCTTGGCTGGGATTCGGATCTGGGATCTAGTCCTGACAACACCACGGACTACTGTGCGTCCTTGGGCGAGTCAGACAGCTTCTGGACCTCAGATTTCCCGACCATACAATGGGAATATTACCATCTGCTCTGTCCTGCCTATTTCATGCAGATCTGTCTGAGAAAGACAGGCAGGCTGGCCTCACCAGAGAAACACAGTCACCACCTCTAAGCTCACGGGGTGACCCACCTCCTCCTCCTTCGAAGGAAGCTGGCAGCAGGACAGCTGGAGGGTCTGTGCAGGGTGGGACAGCACCTCATCCTCTTTGCCCTGCCCTGCATGTGTTGTTATCCACCAGGCCCAGATCGGGAATCTGGTTCCGCACTCCCACCCTTTGCTGGTGGAGTCCTTCCACGGGGAACACTCCCTCAGCAGCTTGTCAGCAGGCAGGAGACCTCTGCTGGAGTGCAGGGCCGGGGTGAGAGGGGGACTTCATCCAGGGAAAACCCGGATGGATAGCCCACTGAAGACAGCATGCTGGGCTGGGCACCCTGTGTGAGTGTGTGTGTGCATGTGCACGTGTGTGCGTGCAGATGTGTGTGTGCTCGTGAGTGTGTGAGAGAAAGAGATGGGGAAAGAAGGGGTGGTGGACAGATGACATGCTGAAGCTGGTCCCTGCCCTGGGGGGACCTAGGGTGGGAGGAGAGCTCCTTACTCCCCAGACTGTTGCCTCATACCCGAGCAAGGAGGCCTCACAGGAAGCCCTATCTGAAAGTCACCTGGTCAAGGGACTTTTCGCCAGTGTCCAGGAAAACCCCAGAGGAGGGCCCTGGGCCCAGGCCAGCTGCTTCCTGCTTGCAGCAAACGCCTCTTCTGCTTGGCTGCAGTTTTTCTTTCTTTTTACCTGAGTGCAATATCCTTGTGGAAGTGATTCACTACACCCCATCTCCTGCTCTAGTCCTGTGACTCCATCTTCCCTATCTGTAAGCCTCAGACTTCCAGGAAAGGGAAACTGAGCAGCCAGCGGTCTCTTTCCTGACATGCTTTACAAGCAGAATGTGTTGGCTGCGGCACTCACCTGAGTGACGGCCTCCAGACAGGTTAGCCCTCCTGCTCTGACCCAGTTGCTCCCCCAGCCTGCAGAGTCCCCCGTGACGGTCGGAGCACCCACCGCAGCACCTCTGCTGCTTCAGCCAAGTGGCCCTCCTCATTGCTCCCCAACACGTCCCCCACGTCTCCACCTTCACAAGTGCTCTGCCGCTATCCAGATACCCTCTTCCCCGTCTCTGTGTTCAAGATGGCTACTTGCCCTTTAACACCAGTTCAAAGGGCATCTCCTCTTTGAGGCTTTTCCTGCTCCCCAGGGCTCATAATGCCTTCTTCTTTTTATCCCAGTGCTGTTGCTGTTCTTAGCTGCTGTCAGGTTGGCACCGACTCATGGAGACCTTCTGCACAACAGCACGGAACGTTGTCCGATCTTGCGCCATTTCCATGATCTTTGATACGTTTGAGTCCATATTGTTTCCCAATGGCATGTCTTTATTAATCTGTCTCTGTTTTTTTTGGGGGGTGAGAATTTTTCTTATTGAGATATAATTCATATACTATAATATTCATCATTTTAAACTGTGAAATTCAGTGATTTTTAGTATAGTTACAAAAGTTGAGCGACCATCAATGCTAATTCCGGAACATTTTCATCACCTCAGAGAGAAACTCAGTTATTTTCCATTCTCCCCTCCCTCCAGCTCCTGGAAACAACTCGTCTACTTTCTGCCTATATAAATTTGTCTATTCTGATCATTTCATAAAAAACGAATCATACCAAGTCTTTAATCCATCTGGTATTTATTTTTGTGAATGGTATGATTTCAATTTTTTTCCCTAAATGGATAGTCAATCCTGCACAAATCCACATAAATCAAAATATTGCTTAAATTATCATGGCTTTATAATATCGTATTCTTGTTTCAAAATTGTCTTGGCTGTTTGTGTGCATTTAGACATCTATATAAGGAGTCCTGGTGGCTCAGGGGTTACGTGCTAGGCTGCTAACCGAAAGACTGGTGGTTCAAACCCACCAGCCCAAAAAGATGTGAGAATCTACTTACTTAAAGACTACAGCCTTAGAAACCCTATGGGGCAGTTCTCCTCTGTCCTGTAAGGTCGCTAGGAGTCAGAAGTGACTAGACGGCATACAACAACAATAAATATCTATATGAATTTAAGAAAGAGCTTCTCAAGGTCCGTGGAAAAACCCATTGAGCTATTTACTGAGGCTGCACATAATTCATGGATTTATGGTGTTTTTGAAAGAAGGGCATCTTTACAGTATTAAGACTTTTACCCATGAACATAGTATAGCTCTCATTTGTTTTTGTTCTTTGGTATGTTCTTTCATAGTGGCTTGAATATTTTGTTACCTTTATTTCCAGTTGTTTTACAGAGTATTGTCATTGTTAATCTTCTTGACTATCTCTTCATCTATTTGTTATTGTTATTATTAACCAAAACCTATTAATTTTTTGATGTTAATCTTGTAAACATTTTTAGGAAGTTGACTACTTTTCAATATCTTCTAGATTTACTGATATTAAGGTTTCTACTTTTTGAGCCAATTTGGAGAATTTATATTTTTCTAGAAAATCATCCCTTTCATCTAAGTTTTCAAATTTATTGGTGTAAAGTTGTACATTATATATTCTTGTTATTTTTTAAGCTCTATATTGTTAGGTGTATCCCCCTTTCTGTTAGTAAATTATAATTTTATTGCATTGTATTCAGTAAATATAGTTCATATGATCTTTTTTTTTTTTTTTTCCTTTTTGGGATCTGTGGTCTAACCTATGGAAAAATTTTGTGTTTGATATATTTGAAAAGAATATATGTTCTTTGGTTTTGGAGATTGAAATCTTGCATATATCTACTAGATGAAGATTAACTGCGCTCTTCAAATTATTTATAGCTTTACTAATTTTTTGTCTTGTTGGTCTGTCAGAATCTTTTTAATATAACTTATTTTATTTAGTTCTCATGTATTTTTTTAAATCGTCAATCTCTGAGATATATTAAAGTGTCCTCCTTTGTGCTTTTTAAAAGTTTGTCTTCTATTTCTACTAGTTTTTGCTCATTATTAGGAAGATATGTTGTTAGGTACATAGAAGTTTGACATTATATATCTTCTTAGCAGATTGCTCTTTCTATCAATATGAATTCCCTCTTTATCCCCTATAAAGCCTTTCTCCTTAAATTCTATTTTGCCTGATGCTAATACAGCTACACCTGGGCACTAAGCCAGACCAAAGAGTCCAATCTAGCTTTGATGATGGACACGATTAATGACTTGCATCTAGTTAGAGGTGGCATTTATTTTGGTTTTCTCTCAAAACAGCAAATCACTAACCAAAGGATTTACATAAGATAAGGAGATGGTTCTTGGTTGCCCCCTTGTTTCTCATGGATATCCACCAAAGTCTGGTGGTCTTGACTGCATGCATGGAGTAAAGTATCTGAGAAGTGTAGAATTGTGGGCCTACATCAGCACCAGAAACAACGAATACTACCATATACAGAAAAAACTGGGCAACCTCCTCCTATCTACACCTTTGCTGCAAGGCCCAGACATTTTCTGCTTATGTTCCTGTAATCTAGTGTCAGAAGTCACCTAACTACAGGGGGAAAAGAATCAACATCAGCACAAGACTGGTTCCTATGAGGTGGAGGTCAGACATACCTCCACTCTCCAACTTTTTCACCTTTTCTGACACCAGTTGTCCCCCCACCCCCTATGGCACTCTCTCCTCTGCTGGGTTTTATAATTCATTGCAATGGTCACACAGAACTCACAGACCATACCCACGATTATATGGTTTATTATGGAAGTAACAGACTGCAACTTGGGACCAGGAGCAACTTGGAAGTAACAGGATACAATTCAGGAGACAGGATACACTTTGTTGATCATGATGGCTTCCAGCCAAGAGAGCTGTCACCTTTTTATCAGTTGTGCCTCCAGGCAGGCCCTTCTCTTGGCCGTGCCAGCCAGAGGCCCTACTCTTGGCCACTGGGCCTCACTGGGCCTTGCCGCTGCTGCTGGGCCTTCCCAGGCCTTTGCCCGGCTCTGGCAAGTGTTATTCCTCTTCTGGCTCTGCTGACAAGTGCCTGGAGGCACCTGCTCTGCCAACAAGCCCCCTGACTGAAGGCACTCAGCTCGAGCTCTCTTTCTCTGTGGGCTGGCAAGCACCAGAGCAGCCGTCTGCTGCTCCTGTGGTTCCCACCACTCGTACTGCTGCCACTGTCTTGCACCCTCTCCAGTGTTATAGCTCTTGACCCAGTCATTTTCTGTTGAGTTTTGTGTGTGTGTGTGTGTGTGTGTGTGTGTGTGTGTGTGTGTTTTAGGTGAAATTTTACAGAATAAATTAGTTTCTCATTCCACAATTTATACACAAATTGTTTTGTGACATTGATTGCAATCCCCACAATGTGCCAACACTCTCCCCTTCTCCATCCCAATTCCCTGTTTCCATTTGTCTATTTTTCCTGTCCCTTTCTGGCTTCTCATCATTGCCTTTGGGCAAGTGTTGCCCTTTTGGTCTCATTTACATGATTGAACGAAGAAGCACATACCTCATGAGTGTTATTGTTTGTTTTATACAACTGTCTAATCTTTGGCTGAATGGTGAACTCTGGGAGTGGCTTCAGTTCTGAGTTAGCAGGGTGTCCAGGTGCCATACTCTCAGGGGTTCTTCCAGTGGCTGTCAGACCAGTAAGTCTGGTCTTTTTTTTTTTTTTTTTTTTTGTAAATTTGAATTTTGTTCTACATTTTTCTCCTGATCTGTCCGGGACCCTCTACTGTGTGATCCCTGTCAGAGTGGTTGGTTCTTCACTTTTCAAGGATAGCTTTCTGGATATAGAATTCTTGATTGACAATGTTTTTTTTTTTTTGGCACTTTTGGTGGCATCCCACTGTCTTCTGGCTTCCTTAGCTTCTGATGAGTATTCAGCTGTTATTGGGGATCCCTTGTACGTTTGACCGTCTTTCTCTTGCTTCTTTCAAGATTCTCTCTTTACCTTTTGTCTTTGGTGTTTTGACTATGGTGTGTCTAGGTGTAGATCTCTTAGAGTTTATCTTGGAGTTTATCTTGGAGTTTATCTTGGAGCTTCTTGGATGTGTAGATTAATATTTTTTTCCATCAAATTTGGGAAATTTTCATGAATATTTTTTTCTGCCCCTTTCTCTCTCCTCTTCTTCTGGTATTTCCATTATTTGTATATTGTTGTGCTTGATAGTGGCCCATAGGTTTCTGAGGCTCTGTTCATTTTTCTTTCTATTTTTCAGACAAGATAATCTCATAGTACCTATCTTTGAGTTCATTGATTCTTTCTTCTGACAATTTAAATCTTCTGTCTAGCCCCTCTAGTGAACTTTTCATTTTCAGTTATTGTGCTTTTCAATGCCAGAATTTCTATTTGGTTTTATAATTTCTATCTCTATTGATATTCAATTTGATGATACATAATTGACATACTTTACTTCTTTAGGCATAGTTTCCTTTACTTCTTTGAACATATTTATTATAGCTGATTTAAAGTCTTTGTCTAGTAAGTCCAACATCTGGGCTCCCTCAGTTACAGTTTCTATTGACATCCTTTTTTCCCTGTCCATGGGTCATATTCTATTTCTTTGTGAGTCCCATAATATTCTGTTGAAAACTTGATGTTTTAGATACTATAATGTGGCCACTCTGGAAATCAGACCTCCCCATGGTTTGCTGTTCTGATTGCTGCTGCTGCTGTTTGTTCAGTGACTTTCCAAGATTAATTCTGTAAAGCCTGTATTATCTGTAATGTGCAGCCACTGAAGTCTCTGCTCAGTTAGCTTAGTAGTTAGCTAATGATTGAACAGAGATTTCCTTAAATGCCTTCAGCTGGTAAATATCCCACCTTTTGCCAAGGAAACTCTGTGGGTGGGTTGAGGCATGCATTCAATGCTCAGGCCATTTACAATACTGCCTTAGCCTTTACTTCCTGCTTGTTCAGGGTCTCAAAGTTAACCAGAAATGAAAGATTGGGACCTTCTTAGATCTTTCCTGAGTGTGTGCATAGCCCTGCTTGAGCTTCCTTTTCAATTTTTTATCCAGGCTCGTTTGCCACATTTTGTATAGCAGTCTTAGGCAGCTGTGATGTTAAACAATTGTAGCTGCTTATGTTCAACAAATACCCTGGGAATAGGGGTTTTCCCAAGGGAGAGAGTTCCAAGTCAGGTTAAATAGTGACAAGGCTCTGAGGATGAGGCTTTCCTAGGAGCTCCAAACCCAGTCTATCCCCTCAGTTGCTACTGGTTTTCAAGGTTACCGCAGAGCTGGGGGATTGAGGGTGGGGGTGGGAGTACACTAAGGTAAAACACCACAGACACCACTGTTCTTACCACAGTTCTGTAGTTTTCCTTGGATACTGTTCAGACTGTTGTATGTCTTTAATTTACAGAATTCTTAAAAAGTTTGATAAATTTTGCCAGTATTTTTGTTGCTTTTATGGAGGAATGGATTTATGGAGGTCCTCACTCCATCATTCCAGAAGTGCCTTTGGTTAGAGATATTTTCTAAGATCAGTCCTGCCTAGGTGTTAACTAGTAAGGGAGGAATTCACAGGAAATAAGATTAAAGTGCTATCCTTAGCCTGGAGTTATGTGTGTTAATAAAAGAAAAAAGACTTAAAGGATGAAAAAATTTGTTTTAGGATCCAAAGAACCGTTCCAAGATATTGGAGTAATATAAGTGCCTCTGGTAAAAGTTAGTTGGCGGCCAGGACCCACATCTACGTCCCTGATGCCTAGCTCAGTGCTTTCTTGTCCTCCTTCCCTAAGAGATGCCTTTCTCAGGGGAAAAGAGCCGCCATATTTTGAGTGCTTCCTCTAGCTGGAAGTTTCATACTTATTATCCTCACAACTTACCAGCAAAAAGAAAATTATCTTACTTCCACATTACAGATGTAGAAATAGAGGCTCACAGGTGTCACATCACATGCCCAAGCACTCATGGGAAGAGAGAGGATCCCACTCCACAGTAGATCTCTGGCTCCATCAAACCTGATGCCCTGACCCTCCAGCTGGCTATTGGGTAGGCAGGGAGGCTTTCTGTGAAGGTGACTGTCATTACAATTTGGAGAACAAATGGTTTGAAGCCGCCTTCATATAGCCCTCTCCCCCAGGAGATGTCTCCCCACTAGTCACACAGCAGGGAACAACAGCAAAGTAATAGGTGTAGCTTTGCCCCCTGCCACAAACACCTGCTGAGGTAGCCTCTCAGGTCAATTCCACTCTTCAGGAGAAGCCAGAGCCTCCAGGCAGTCCTACAAAGTCAAGGATGGCAGGGCAAAATCTGTTTGGGACGTCAGGACTAGGAGCGTAGGACTGTCCTCTTCACGTGCTCAGCAGAATAAAGTCCAGGAGCCTGCATGCCCAAAGCCCCACCTGTCAGCCAAACAGCATATGTGGAGGACAGGAGGGGATGCCCCCAAGTGCCTGGTGCCTGGCATCCTGACCAGGTCACAGCTCCACCCCCTCCCACTGACTGCAACAAAGGAGACACAGTCATTAGAAAATCTTTCACAAAGATAAACTTGAATCTCCGAGCTATTGGCAAGGGAGTAACCATGACAACAGTACACCCAAGTGTGTTTCATCAGCTTCAGCTGCATCAGCTCACTGGGATCTCACTCACAACCACCCTGTGAGGTAAGCAGGGCAGGTAACTACAGACTCACTTTACAGAGGACTTCTCAGAGGTGACCCAGCTTTCCACATGGGTCTGTAAACATCCCACCCGTACGCGTCCCTGCGTCTGACCCAGGCTCCTCAATACCTCAGGTGTGCGAGGCTTCCAGCGAACACGGCAGATACCTCAACTTCCTCTACTATAAAATGAGGGACCGGGCCACCCCCTCTCTGAACAGAGCTCCTTCTTGGTGACATGCATAGTTGTTAGATTTCCAGCTTTTGTCCTCTGAGCTTATGAGTACCAAGGATTGCTGGGTCTATGGTGGCTGTGCCAGCCAGCCAGCCAGAAGTCTTGGCAAGCCCTGGGCACAAATGAACCTGGAGCTAAGCAGAGGGAACTTAAGCCCCTGGCCCACTACTGAAGCCACTTCCTGGGGCCAGGCACCCCATCAGGAGGATAGTTCTGGATTGGGCACAAAAAGGGGTTCCTTCTTGCTCCACTGGCCCTACCGCAACCATCTGCTGGTGGAGGGGTGAGGGAAACAGCATTGCTCCCCTCGCCTCCCTCTCTCTGCGGGGCTGGTGCTGGCTATCCTTCACGATTCTTCTCCAGAAACAGGGCAGGGCTGCACCCCTCCCTCTGCAGGGGCCAGGCTCAGGGCCAGGTCCAATTTGCCACTCACACTGGAGTTCTTCTTCGCCCAGGAGCCTTCCCCAGACCTCACGGCAGGACGGCCCTGCACTGGCGTCACTGTCTCAATCTGGCAGCGGCACACCGGGCACTTGGCCGTGTCCCTGAAGACCCTCCAGGCACAGCAGCTGCAGAAGTATGTATGGCCGCAGGGGAGAAGGCAGGTGTTGGCAGCGTGGTTGAAACAGATGGCACACTCCTCCTCTTCTGCTCTGGCTGGAAAAAGGAGAGCACAGATCAGGGGCACACGGGGCGAGTGCAGGCAGCCTACTCCTGAGATAACCGCATGACAGAGAACTATGTAGTCGTGTTTTGAAGAATATTCACCTCGTGAGAAAACGCTCACAATGTAGTCAAGTGAGAAAAACTGGATAGAAAACATAATATATATACACATATATCACAAAATTCCAGTTTAGAAAAAAAGGAAAAGAAAACACAAACAATTCCTCATCTAGATGCACGACTGAAAAATACTGGACAGAAAGCCACCCAAGAGGTAACGGTTAACTCTGGGCATGTGGATAAGGGGTTGATTTTCACTTTCTTCTTTATCTTTTAATGTTTAATTTCTTTAAAAAAATATTTTATTGTGTTTTCCATGAAAGTTGACACAGCAAATTAGGTGCCCATTTGACAATTTCTACACAAATTGTTCAGTGACATTAGTTACATTTTTCACAGTATGTCAACATCTCATTAATTGCGTTACGGTCGTTTCATTTCTAGTACTCTAGTTTCCCTCCCCCCCCCCTTTGTCTTCTCATCTCTACTTCAGGGTAATGGTTGACCTTGTGGTCTTATATAAATGGTATTTTAATGGAGCCCCATACTCACAGGTAATTACCTTTATTTTGTGAGCCAATCTGTTATTTTGCTAAAAGGTGACCTCAGGATATAGTTTCTGTTCAAGGTTTAAAGAGTATCTCCAGGCAATAGTCTCAGGGAGTCCTCCAGTCTCAATTCGTCCAGTAAGCTGCACTTTTTAAGAATTTGAGTTCTGTGCTGTGTTTTTTTCCTGTTCTATCCGGGTCTATCTATTGTGGTCCTGATCAGAACAGTCGGTAGTGGTAGCCGGGCACCATCTAGTTCTTCTGGTCTCAGGGTAGATGAGGCCATGGTTCATGTAGACTATTAGTCCTGTAGACAGTTTCTTCTCTGGTAATATTTAATTTATTTCTATTTGGCAAAGCTTTTATAATGAGCGTGGGTTATGCTTTCAAAGCAGGAACAAAATAACATTATCTGGTCATCATGAATGTGCTCTAGTAATGTGAAGTGAGCCAAAGTTCCAGAAAGCAGGGCTGTTAAATTGCTTTTAGGTGTTTAGCAGGCAGGGCCAAGCCTTTTGGCCCAAAGCCCATGAACCTGAGCCATGCTGGAGACCGTCCTGGGAGTCAGAGAGACATTTCCAAGTTCCCAGGGCTCAGCCGCCCCCAGCCCCCTGCCCCAGTGCTAGAGTCCTGGGGAGTCCCTGGTGCTCAGGGAAGTGCTCACCTTCAGGCTCAGGCACAACATCGTCACCGTCACCAAGGAACCAGGGCCTCGTGGTGGGGAACCAGCTGGCCATGGGGTCTGTGGCAGAGAGGAGAAGCTCAGTACCCGGCTTGAGAAAACCCAAGGCTGCCATCCCACCTGACCCCTGGAGCAAGGTGTCCATCTCCTTTCTTTCCTGCATTTCAGGGCTGGAGCTCCTGGCTGATTTTAAGGCCCTGCCCTGGCCATCCCTTCCCTAACTCAACCCAGCAGAGGCCAGAATTCATGAGGCTGTAGATTCTTCCTCCCAAACTGCCCTTCCTTCCGTGCCCTCCTGTGGCCCACTGCCACCGCCTGGGTGGAGATCCTCAGCATTATCCACATCCTCAAACCCGGATGTGGATCCACTCCCCCGAGAAGGCCAGGAATACACAGATGCTTGGGTCCCACTCCGCACCTGCCAAATCAGGCGCTCCAGGTGAGGCTCCAGCAGCTGTGACGATGTTAAACAAAATCCCTGGGTCGGGGGGCTGCCTGTGCAGGTCCACGGACCCCCAGAGCAGAAATGCTAATATTTCTTTTAATGCATGTTCCCTGCTTCTACTGCTCCCCTGAAATCTACTCTCCTCAAGGGTAGCGGGAGGGATGGATCTTATTTCTCCAGTCACTGCCTGGGCGTCTTACCTTCTCCCCACACTTACTATTCCCTTTGCTTACCACACCCTGGGCTCCTAGTGAGCTCCTACTTAGACTGCAAAGGCCCGCACAGATGTTTCTTCCTTTGTGAGATGCTATCAGCCCTTGAACAGATGTTTGGGATGCTGATCTTATTATCATCCATCAGGGACTGGTCTTGTCCATCTGCTGTCCCCAGTACCTGTCTCCATACCTGACCCTGGGCAGGGGCTGGGGGAATAACTAAAGATGAATGAATGAATCAGTGGGTCTTCCCGTAGCCCTGGGATGCGGGGGAGGTGCCACCTGAGCTTCCACCTTCCTCCCGGGGGGTGGTGCCTGGGTACCGCCAGTTGCCTCACCCAGCAGCTCGATGGCCTTGGTGGTCCCGTACACATCCATCACAGCCCAGAGAGGGGCGCCCATGCGCACACCCTTGCGCAGCAGGATCCGGGGGCCCCCGTTGACCTCCGCGAAGAGCTGGCCGCGGCGGTTCACCCAGAAGCAGACCACGTCCCCCGCGAGCGCGCAGCCCTCGGGCAGCATGGCCGCCCACGTGGGGCTCTGCCTCTCCAGGTCAGGGCACACGAAGGGCGGCAGGCTGGGCGCGGGCACGTGGGCGGGGTCCAGGCACGTGAAGCCCACGCGGAGGCCGCCGCACCATTGGTCCTCGTGCCCCAAGACGCGCAGGGCCACGCGCTCGCCGGGCCGCACCGGCCGCTGGCTGAACACGATGCCGTCATGGAACGTGGCGTGCCGCCGCGCCGTGCACCGCCGCGCGTCCAGACGCACCTGCGCGCCCTTGGCCTCCGGGTGGAAGCGAAGTGTCTCGAGCGGATCTTCGGCGCCTGGGGTAGCTGGAACCGGAAGACGTCAGTGCAGGCCGGGAGGGACCCGGACTCGGGCCCACCAGTTCGCCCAAGCCACCTTAGGAGCCCCCAGCTTCCCAGGACCACCTTGACACACTCCCAGCACCCCGGGGCTGCCTCCGCACCCCCTGCTTCCCCCCACCTCCAGCGCACACACCGTCCCCGTCCCCCTTACCACCGCGGTTACCCCGGGGCCACCCAAAACCTGCTTAGAGCCCGTGGGGACCCCGCTTTGCCGGTCCGGAGTCTGAGTTCCTGCCATGACCTCCCTAAGCCTCCGTTTCCCTGTTGCAGGGATGCCGTCAAGATGACAAGGAGCTGATGCCTGTGCCTGCTCCGCCTAGCTCAATAGCCAGTGCTGATTATCACTGTTCAATCCAGCAGATTTGACAACAGTGAACAGAATAGATTTTAGAACAGTAAACATAACATGATCCTGTTTTTGTTAACTGCACGCGGACATACCACACACATACATATTGGTCTCAGTTATCCGGTGCTGCTATAACAGAAACACCACAAGTGAGTGGCTTTAACAAACAGAAATTTATTTTATCATGGTTTAGGAGGCTAGAAGTCTAAATTAAGGGTGCTGGCTCTAGGAGAAGCTCTCTCTCTCTCTTTCTGCTCTCAGGGAAGGTCCTTGTCCCTTTGAGCTTCTGCTACTGGGCGATCTTCCCGATCTTCCCGTGGCATCTCTCTTCCCCATCTCTGCTTGCTTGCTTGTTTCATACCTCAAAAGAGACTGACCCAAGATACACCCTGTGCTAATCCTATCTCGTTAACATAACAAAGACAACCCATTCCCAAATGAGATTATCACCATAAGCCTAGAGGTTAGGATTTACAACACATATTTTTGGGGGACACAGTTCAGTCCATAACAATATCCAATATAATGCATAGAAACAGCCTCAGCGGGGGTGGGCTGATCTATAATTGTGGTCAGCTCTGGAAGATGGGCCAGGTGTTGGTGCTGTGTTTTCCTCTTTGCTTGTCAGACTTTCTAATTTTCCCCAAGGTGAAGCTGCACCACTTGTGAAGGAGAGAAAGGGGCCGACAGCCCCCGACGGGATGCAGGGTGCAGCCTGGCTAGGAGTCAGCCCTTCAGAATTGTGGCTGTGCCCAGGCAAGGCCTGCTGTGGCTCTGAGACCAGGGGATTTCCTGACATGGAAGGCAGGCAGGGAAAGTTCCCTACCAGACACCCCTTCCTCCCACGCCTGCTACCTGGAGGAACAGAGAGTTCCCTGCCCGAGAACTGCCCACAGTGGGTTCCTGGGGCCCTGTCTCCCACCCAGCCCGCCTCCGCTCCTGGCCCTCTCTCTCTGGGTTATTTTATTTTGAAAATAAAAAGAGGTGAACAACCAGAACTTGGGCCAGATCCCAGCCTAGAAGGATACCCCCTAACCCCCGATCTGGTCACCGTCCACTGGCAGCAGCTCTGTGGTCACACTCGGGGGACGAGGAGGGGAGCTTACCCTGGTCAGGCACAAGGGACACTCTTGAGGTCACGGCGAATCTGCCTCTGACCTCCACAAGCCAGGTAAGCCCACCATGGTTTCCTCGCCCCGGGTGTTGGGGACAAGCCCTCACGCTGGCCTGGGGTCCTCTGGACCTGCTGCCACCCTCCCCCCCGTCACCGCCCTGCCCCCACAGAGTCCCAGCGTCCACACTCACCACTCCGTCACCCACGCCCTGGCCCTTGCTGTTCCCCCTTCCTGGAATGCGACCTCTCTCCCAGCTGTCCATGGCTGTCCCTCCCATCAGACAGGCCGGCCAGATCGCTGCTCCCCGAGGCTGGGCCTCAGCAAGGGGAAGTCCCTGAATGAGCACAGATCATGGCCTGGGGCCGTATGGCGGGTGGGGAGCCCTGACAGTAGGCTGGACGATTTGGATTACTGAGCCTTCTGGAGCTGACCTCCACAGAGTGGGCAGGCAGCCGGGGTGCCGATGGGCAAGGTCTCACACCTAGGCCTGGCTCTGATGTGGCCTGGTCGGCTCACTGCCCCTCTGGTCTCTTATCACAAATGGGAATGATGGCCTGTCCAGCCGGGGCCTGGAGTCTGGGGCACCTTCCCCGGGCTTCTGAATGTGAGGGGGTAACTCCCCTCGGACAGGTCTCAGGCTGGGAGGGAGGACAGGTAGGGGGTCTTGGTGTAAGCGGCCAAAACCCGGGAGGGTGGAGGCTGACCCCTCACTTGGCTGGGCCACTGGCCATCCCTGAGGTGGGGACTGGAGAGAAGGCCTGGGGTGGGCTTGGTAAGGGACCCGGGCAGAGGCCCTGACTGCCAGGGAGATGGTCACCGGCATCCGAGCCCCTAGCACTGTCCTGAGCCCTCACTCAGGGCCAGGCCCTCTCCACACCCGCCACCGGTGAGGCAGAAAAGGCCCCCCCTCAGCAGGCTCTGGCTTCATAGCTACTAGAGCTGGGGGTTCAAATGGGGAGGGCAGCCGACCGGGCCCAGGGTAGCCCTGACAGGGAGCCAAAGACCCCCTATCCTCAGCTCCCTGGGCCTAGACGTAACCAACAGGGATGAGCTCCTGTTTGGAGCCGCTGTCCTGCCGCCCCAGCCCCTGCACGGCCACCCCTGGACAGGATGTGGCTGACTCAGGGCAGGTGGGCTGAGGAGTGGGGCAAGGTGAGCTCACTTCCCATCCACTCCCTGGAGGAAAGCAGGGAACTTACTGGCCAGGAGGCAGTCCAGAGAGGACATGGCTGCCTGAGTCCCTCAGTAGGGCGGGGAGGCTCTGGGGACCCCAGGATGCAGGCCTTGCCCTGCACAGGACGGTCTGCAAATCTCGCCACATCCCTGCCTCAGGAGCCTTCCAGAGGCACATCGGAGTCATGTTCCCATCATCATCACAGTTAGAGGGGGGCCAGTGAAGCCAAAGGGACACAGCCGGCTGCACAGACCACTGGGGGGCCAGCGGACATGAGCGCCCTTCTCCCAGCTGTACTCCTGGGCCCCCTCACTGCCTTGGGCAGCCCCTCAGCAACTGCCTGAGTGTGGCCCTTGTGAGGCGCCACCGGGCCTCAGTCTCCCCACGCGCACTCTCTGTGTGGTGGTGCCGTTCCCTGTGCAGGGCCAAGGGTGAGGGGGGTGGACCTGCCTGGCCCTGCCGTTCTGGCTGCGTGTCTGCAGGCTGGCACCCACCCACAGGGCACACTCCTGCACAGGGCTCAGCTGCCAGGTTTGGAGGTGGGTCACAGTGGGCCTGAGAGGTATGGGTGTCCCCCGAGACCCTCTGCTCCACTTGTCCCCTCCAGGAGCCCACAGGGCTGCAGGGAGACCTCCCATCCACCAACCCGGGCAACATGGTTACACCCGCTCCTGGGGTGGGGGGTAGCGGAGGTGGGCACAGGCCGAGTCTGGCTGTCTGAGTAGGCCTGTCCGTCCACAGCTGCCTGGGGTGTCGTGGAGTTCAAAGCACCCTCACACCCACCTTCTCACCCACCCCCAGAGGTGGCCATTCTTAGGATAAGCCCCGTTTTCAGGCAGGGCCCTGAGACGCAGAGAAGCAGGGTGACGTTCCCACCCACCCATCCTGCCCCCTGAGCTCCCCAGGCTGTAGGGACGGGACCCTGTGCCAGGCTTGCCAACAAGGACCCACCCCGGTGGCTGGGGAGCTCAAGAACCACGGCTCATGGCCTTTGGGATGTCTCCACCCCTGGACAGGTGGACTCACACCAGAGAATCACAGGTCTTGGAATCACAGGGACAGAAGGTCAGCGAGCGCCTCCCTAGGGCTTCATCATCCTCATTGCACCCTGCCAGCCATCAAGTCTCTCCAGCTGCAGGCACCCACTGAGCACCTTTCAGTCGTCCCCCTGACTCTGCGGGAAAGCACTCAGTGGGGCAGCAGCTTGGAGAGGCTGTGCAAGTCAGCCAAGATCCAAAGTGGGGGCGCCACAGCCTGGCTTCTCGCCCCACATTCCTACACCATCTCCTTTACGGCAATGTCATTGCCCCCCCTGGAATCCAAACACGGTTGCTGGGCAGCAGCGGCTTTGCTTCCCATCCCTGCTGCTTTGGATGCAGCCACTCAGGTGTGTGAGCTTTCAGAGGCAGGGTCCAGCGATGCACAGCCCTGAGCTCTGGTGATCAAAGGCAGAGTTCCCCATCTCCTGCCCAGCACGGCCGTCCCACTAAGGGAGCGCTGTACCCTCATGTGGCGCTTGCAGAGAACCTTCGCACCAGGAGACTCTTTGGATTGGCGCATTCTGGCCGCCCTATAAGCTGGCAGCATGGGTTGCATTGTCCCCAGCCTATGGATGAGGAAACTGAGGCCTGGGGGAAAGGTGCCTCACCCGAGTCCCACAGCTAGACCCTGACAGAGCTGGGACCCTGGCCCTTGTCTTCCCCCAGGCCCCTTAAATTCTACCCTGCTGCCCACTGCCACAGCAAGGGGCCCGGGTAGCACAAACGGTTTGTGCATCGGCTGCTAGTCACAAGGTTGAATCCACCCAACAGCACCACGGAAGAAAGGCCTGGCGATCTACTGCCATAAGGTCGCAGCCATTGAAACCACGTAAGTCGAATCCTCAGGTTTTGGTTCCCCACCACAGCCACTCTAGTCTCCGTGTAACTGGATCTGAGAGGCAGGTGAGTTATGCAGAGTCAGCCCATCCTTGCAGGGACCCTAGATCTGAGTCACACAGCCTCTGCTTGGATTCTTGCAGTGACAGGAAGACTGCTACCTCAGAGCCAGAAGCTCTTTCTGAGCAATGTTTACATATCGGGTTGGGGACCACACCTCTGCCTCCTGAGATTGCTGCCCTGGCAGTGACACAAAGCCCCTTCCACCCCTGGCATCCCCAGTCCAGGGCTCCACTTACCAGCCTCACAGCAGAGCTGGGCCCCCATCAGCCTGGCGTCCTGGAGCACAGGTCTCCGAGTCAGGAGGGAAGTTATCTGGAGGGTGCCAGTGGACAGATTTCCAAAGGCTCTGCAGGTCCTCTTGTTATGGGCCAGGGATTGTGTTCCAGGGTTGATGATTAATTAAATGTCGCTGTCACGGGTTGCAATCAGGGATTTACCCGGTGGTTTCTCTTGGCTCAGGGCAGAGAGCTGGCGGGCCCGGTGGGGTGGGAGGGAGGTGACCTGGGTATGACTCCAGACCCATCTTTCTCAGCCCGGCTGGGCATTGTGACTGCCTGCTGCACTTTAAAAGTACCTGTGCCCAGGCTCTGCCACCGCCCCGCGCGACTCTGATTCCATGGGCGGTGGGGGTGGGGTGGGGGGGCGCATCAGTATTTTTTAAAAAATTACCCCGGATCATTCTAATGTGCAGCCAGGCTGGAGACTCACTGCTGCTGGCCCTGGCACCCAGAAGATGCTCAATCAATGCAGCTGAAGTGAGTCGAATGGCATTCGCTGCCTCCCAGGACCCAGGAGGTCGTGCCTGCCCTGTGCCTCCTGCAGAGAGGCTAAGCAGACAGAAGGGAGAGTATGTCCCTGTGACTGCTCCCTGGCCTTGCTGGTGCCGGAATTCACTTTCCAGCCGTGGGGGTGGTTGTGCCATCGAGCTGATTCTGACTCATGGCGACCCTATAGGACAGAGTAGAACTGCCCCATAGGGCTTCCCTAGGTTGCAATCTTCACAGGGAGCAGATCGCCAGGTCTTTTCTCCTGCGGAGCCACTGGTGGGTTCGAACTGCTGACCTTTCTGTTAGCAGCGAGTGCTTACCCGTTGCACCACCAGGGCTCCTTCCACTTTCCAGAATCCTCTACGAAATGCACACACCCCTGCAGGGGGTCCCCACAAAGGCCTGGCTCCCAGTATGTTAGCTGGGATGAAGAAGTCAGAGGTTTCTGCCCCTCCATTTCCATTGGGGAAACTGAGGTTCCTTGAGGGAAAGTGGCTTGCTCTGACCTGGTGCTTCTCAAACCGCAAAGGGCACACGAGCCACCTGGGGAGCTTGTGAAGGAGCAGACAGGCTCAGAAGGTCTGGGCTGTGCCTGCAACTCTGCTGAGCCATGAAGCCACCTTAGGTCGCAAGGCCCTGGGTTGGTGTGGAGACTTGTGAGGACTCTGGCCCTTGAACTCCAGGCCGAGCCCTTCCCAAGACCTTGGACCGGGGACACAGTCAGCAAAGGCTATGGACTCAGCTAAAAGGGAAAGATATCCCCAACACATGTTCTTTGGGGATCTGGGAATGATGGTGCTGTTGACTGAGCTGGAGAGGTTGGCTGGGGTGAGAGAGGATACCCATTGCCATCGAGTCGATTCTGGCTCATAGAGACCCTATAGGACAGAGTAGAACTGTCCCACAGGGTTTCCAAGGGGCACCTGGTGGATTTGAACTGCCACACTTTGTGCTAGCAGCTGAGCTCTTAACCACTGCACCACCAGGGCTCTGAGAGAGAACAGGGAGCTTGGAAGCCCAGGTTTGCCCCATAGGTTACCCTGGGCAGCTCTTGTGCCCCCCTGGGTCCTGGTGTCCCCATGTGTAAAACAGAAAGCTAAGATCTGCTGGTGTGTGGTCTCTTCCAGCCCCGACATGCATGGCTTTGGTCTTGGGGAGGGGAAGGCAATGGCAAACTGGCCCCGGGTGACTTCCAAAGACGTTGCTGCCACGCTGAACCTTCTCTCACACACCACACCCCCGCTGGCTCCCCTGGCTTCTCCGCTGGAAGCCGTCTTCCAAATGCCGAGGCAAACTGGTGAGGAGTCAAGGTCAGGGTGAATGCAAGGTTGAGGGTTCCAGCTGGCCCAGTCCGAGGCGAGGGCCCCCCAGGTTTGCGGTCCTGGCTGGCTCAGCCTGAAGGGTCTCGGGTGCGGGGTCCCCTATTGTGCCTCAGGCCCTCAGGCACCCCTGGTCCCTGGGTGTGCTAAGGCCTTCCTTGGACACAGACCCTCATGCTCCCTCCTCCCCTGCCCTGGCTTTCTCTTCAGCGCTGACTGCCCCGGGAGGTTGTCTAAAGAGCTGGAGCCACGAGCGCCTTGTTGATATAAGAGACGCGGGATGGAATCTTATCAGGGAAACCAAGTCTGGAGCCTCAGCCTGTCTGGAAAATTACTGGGCAATCCGTGGACATCAGACTGCCCCGTGCCAGCAGACTGGTGCAGTGGGGTCCCGTCTGCAGGACCTCAGTGAGGGTAAGCACCCTGAGGAACCAGAATCCTGTCTCAGGCCCAACATATAGGGGAGGAGGGCACCCAGCTAGCCCCCATCACACATTCCCACGTTTATTTACTTAACAAACACATATCAACTTGATGGAGCCCTGGTGGCGCAGTGATTAAGAGCTTGGCTACTAACCAAAAGGTCAGCAGTTCAAATCCACCAGCCCCTCCATGGAAACCCTATGGAGCAGTTCTGCTCTGTCCTACAAGGTCGCTGTGAGTCAGAATCAACTTGACAGCAATCGACGGCACACACCAACAACACCGTTCTAAGTCCACGACTGTATTAGCTCGCTAATCCTCACGGCACCTCCTTGAGAACGTTCTATTTCCAGTAAAGAAAGCGAGGCGCAAACAGGTTAAGCAACTTGTTCTCAATCACAAGCAGTAAGCGACAGAACCAGGTCCGGCTCCAGAGCCCCGCCCTAACCACCACGCTACGCCCCCTCCATGCCTCCTCACTTTGCACCCTCGTAAGCATTTGTGACTATTTAATACCTTCCCCACGACTGTGCTGATATACAGTGGGAGCTTTCAGATATTTGCTGACTTGTTGTCTGAATGTGAGGTGAAGGGTGCCCCACAATGGGGACAGCACCCTCCTCTTCCCTCCAGTGCCTGGGAAGTCATTGTAGAGGCTTGTTCCCAGAAGAGAGTTACTGGCCCATTGAGACCAGGGCTGCTTCCGGACAGTGATTGGGGCGGCCCCTGCTGGCTGTTTTCAGTACTGCAGGATGGACTGAGCCCTGTGAACCGTCAAGGGTAGAGGGTGGGCCGGGAAGGTCGGTACCCCTAAGGGGGAGATGGGAGAGGAGGGGTTGAGGCTTCCGAGGTCTCCCCCCCCCTCCCCCCACCCCGCAGCTCATCATACTCCCACCCTCCGCAGGGTCTGTTTGTCGCCACATCGGACCCCTCGTTGGCCGCCAACCATCAGTTTTCCCAGTGCCCCATCATTACAAAGTGCTTCCACGCGGGTCACCTCGTAAGATGCCGCAGGAATCCGAGAGGGGACAGGACAATAGTTTCCATCCCCGTCCTACAGACGAGGAAGCCAAGGGCTTGCCCCGGGTTCATGCCAGCCTGCAAATCCCGGTAGGAAGCCAGCCCAACTGGACATTGTTACGCAGCCCAGCCCTTTGTGGTCTCCTACCATCGAGGACCTGGGACCCCGACCATATTACACTTGTCTGTGCTCACCCGCTCACCACCAGGCTGGGATCCCAGAGGACAGTCAGGGCCATGCACACCGCAGGGGGTCAGCAAGGATTTGTCAGCGCCCAGAGTGCCGTGCAGCCATTTCTTCCAAAGCTATGTAGAGCGTACCTAATGCCCCAGCAATTCCGCTCCTAGGTGAATGCCCAGCATACACTAGTCCTGGTGCACAAATGTTCACAACAGCCTCAAACTAGAAACCACCCAAATGTCTACTGGGCTGGACGCTGCCATGCACTGCTCAGATCCCCCTCAGGAATGAAGGACTTATTCACCCACCAGCTGGAGTGCTGCCCTCACCTGTCAGCCTGCCTCGCGACCGCCTCACCCAAAGCTATGCCCTAGTGGAGGCAGCCTGCGTCAGTGACCTGTTCACCGGGGGGAGAAAGGCCTGGCCCCTGGCCCCAGCTCAGGACAGCACCAGGGGACCATCGGGTCCAGCTGAGGCTTTTGTTGCAACTGCATCCCGGTTCAGCTCTCCCTCTCTCTCGTCCGGGTTCCTTCCCTTCCCTAGGAGTTGGTCCTGAGATTGCTCCCTAATAAACACCCTGCTCGATAAGCTGGGTCTCAGAGGCCGCTCCCCGGGGAACCCAGCCTCCCACATCCATCCTCAGAGAATGGAAAAATAAACGGTCACATATTCACACCATGGAATACTCGTGGCCATGCAAATTAACCAATTACTGTTACCCACACCACCGCGGATGAACCTCACGGATGTGCTGCTGCGCTCAGAGAAGCAGGATAACAGAGAGCCCCCACTGCCCGCTTCCATTAGTGAAGTTCGAAAACAGGCAAGACTCTGGGAGCTAGTGACTGAGAGGGGGTGCAAGGGGCCCCCAGGTGCTGGAAACGTCTCACATCTTGATCTGGGTGGTGGTTATGCAGGTGCATATACAGATATGAAAAAATCCAGCCAGTAGGACTCTCAAGATCTATGTACGTTATACCTTAGTAAAAAGATAAATAAAAAATTAACGGTGGTTATATATTGGCTATATATTGTGATATGCAGATGACACAATCTTGCTTGCTGGAAGTGAAGAGGACCTGAAGCACTTATTGATGAAGATCAAGGACTACAGCCTTCAGTATGGATTACACCTCAACATAAAGAAAACAAAAATCCTCACAACTGGACCAATAAGCAATATTATGATAAATGGAGAAAAGATTGAAGTTGTCAAGGATTTCATTTACTTGGATCCACAATCAATGCCCATGGAAGCAGCAGTCAAGAAATCAAACCGTGTATTGCACTGGGCAAATCTGCTACAAAAGGTCTCTTTTTAAAAGTATTAAAAAGCAAAGGTGTCACTTTAAAAAAGTGTTAAAAAGCAAAGATGTCACTTTGAGGACTAAGGTGCGCCTGACTCAAGCCATGGTATTTTAAATAGCCTCATATGCATGAGAAAGCTGGACAACGAATAAGAAAGATCGAAGAAGAATTGATGCCTTTGAATTAAGGTGTGTTGGAGAAGAATACTGAATATACCAGGGACTGCCAGAAGAATAAACAAATCTGTCTTGGAAGAAGTACAGCCAGAATGCTTCTTAGAAACAAGGATGGTGAGACTTCGTCTCACATACTTTGGATGTTATCAGCAGGGACCAGTCCCTGGAGAAGGACATCATACTTGGTAAAGTAGAGGGTCAGCGAAAAAGAGGAAGACCCTCAACGAAATGGATTGACACAGTAGCTGCAACAATGGGCTCAAACATAGCAAGGATTGTGAGGATGGCACAGGACCAGGCAGTGTTTCGTTCTGTTGTACGTAGGGTCACTATGAGCCTGACCGATTCAACAGCAGTGGGTTTGGGTTTATATATTGGCTAAGGGAGCCCAGGTGGTGCAGTGGTTAAGCGCACGGCTGCTAACCAAAAGGTCAGCGTTGGAACCCACCAGCCACTCCTCAGGAGAAAGATGTGGCAGTCTGCTTCTGTAAAGATTACAGCCTAGGAAATCCTATGGGGCAATTCTACTCTGTCCTATAGGGTCGCTATGAGTCGGAACCAACTAGACAGCAGCGGGTTTGTTTTTTTCGGTATATGTTGGCTAAATTCTCTCCTGGCCCTAAAACTGATTCTGAAGGGAGCTGATGGGTAAGGAATGGAAGCCAGAGAGCTTGGCCAGCACTGCCGCCTGGTGGAGAGAAGCGGAACTGACTCCAGGCCACCCAGCGCTGCGCCCGCATCCTCTGACACTTGATCTCGGCCACCCACTCCTCCTGCCCCACGAAGCCCCGTTAACAACTCTGGGGCCCATCTAGGTCAATAGCTAGACAATCAACCTGAGCCGCGAGGCTAGAGGGCAGGAGAGGGAGGCTGGGATCTGTCAGCAAAGTAGCCAGCCACTAGTTATGTCTGACTCCAGTGTCCTGGGCCCTGCTGGCCCTGCCCCACCAGCACTAGAGTGCCCGCCAAGAAAGGGAGACAGGAGGGTTCAGGGACCTGAGTGTGGAGCCTGCGGGGCGAGGGGCACTGCTGGGGGCCCTAGTGCAGCTGCTCCGAGTAAGAGAAAGGTGAACGGGCACCTGTCCCTCTCCTCTTGGGTTTTGGAGCCTGTGGGGGAGGGGGGAGCATGCACGCACTTGTGTGTGTGTGTGTGCATGTGTGCACGTATGTGTGTGCTTGTGTGTGCGTGCGTGTGTGCGCGTGTGTGCATGCGTGTGTGCGCGCGTGTGCGCGTGCAGTGTGCATTTGCGTGTGCACGTGTGTGCGTGTGTGCGCACGTGTGCGCGCGCGTGTGTGCGCGCGTGTGTGTGCGCATGCCCACGTGCACGTGTGCACCTGCATGCCCTTGAAGGCCCCAGAGCGCCCCCACAAGGCTCCCATCACTCCTATCTGCATCCCACCTGTCACTCCGTTGAGAAACCTGGACTTCGCACCGCATCCTCCCCTCACCCAAGAGGCCAGTTCCAAGCTCGCGGGTGTTCTGCTAGTCTGAGGACACAGCCAGCCTCAGGAAGGCAGGCGTAGGTGGGCTGGGTGCTGTGCAAGGAAGAAATTGCAAGTGATCCTACAGACCCCCAAGACGTAGGACACACCGTGCCGGTACCCACACCTCCTGATAACCATGTGGCAAGATGCCCTGACAAGGGCTCCTGACACAAAGTGACACAGACGCCACCTGCCCTCGTGGCTGAGAAGCAAGGATGCAGGTCCCTGAACATGCCTCGGCCCTCACACCCTCCTTCCCTGGCCACAAGGCCTCCTAGACCGAGTGTGCTCTCGGTGAGCTCGGGGGGTCTGGCTTCTGTAAGCAGACAGGGAATGTCACCCAGAGCCCTCTCCCTGCCCTGAGGGCGTGCCCCAGAACCAACAATTCTCTCTGTTGACTGATCATCCAAGGAGTCAGAACGCAGAGTCCACAGTCCACGTTTCCTCCTCAGTCCAGATGGAGCCACGTGTGTCACAGGACAAAGCCAGGCCCAGTGTCCTGGCCTGAGCCTCGTGAGGCCAGAGAGGCGGTCAGGACAGCCCGGCAGGGGGCTGGTAAAGACGCCTGCCTCTGAGTCCTCCCGGGTTCCTGGGCCTGACACGCTACAGTGTAACTGCCTCTTTGCTTGTCCATGTGCACCATTACCTGCTGGATTCCTGGGGCAGAGCCTTCTGCGTCCCTCACCTTTGTCTGCCAGCACCAAGCCGGGCACAGAGCTGCCATCCAATGACCGTTTGGTGAGTACATGAGCTGTTGTTGTTGTTAGGTGCCGTTGAGTCGGTTCTGACTCATAGCGATCCTATGTACAATAGAACAAAACTCTGCCTGGTCCTGCACTATCCTCACAATCGTTGTTCTGCTTGAGCCCATCGTTGCAGCCACTGCGTCAGTCCATCTCATTGAGGGTCTTCCTCTTTTTTGCTGGCCCTCTACCAAGCATGATGTCCTTCTGCAGGGACCGGTCCCTCCTGATAACACATCCAAAATATGTGAGATGAAGTCTCGCTATCTTCGCTTCTAAGGAGCATTCTGGCTGTACTTCTTCCAAGACAGATTTGTTCATTCTTCTGGCAGTCCCTAGTATATTCAATATTCTTCACCAACACCACAGTTCAAAGGCGTCAAGTCTTCTTGAGTCTTCTTTATTCATTGTCCAGCTTTTGCATGCATATGAGGCAATTGAAAACACCGTGGCTTGGGTCAGACTACCCAGGCTACTCTTGGGTACATGAGCCACACATAACTAATCCAGCCCATGGTGGGAAACCGAGGCCCAGTGTATTTATTTAGATATGCATTGGATATATCAGCAAAATTTTAAATTTCAACAGAAGTTTATCGAGTGCCTACTATGTGCTAAGCATTGTCCTAATTGCAGAAGAATAGTGGTTTAAACAAGAGGTGTTCATTTCTTTTTCACATAAAATAAGTTCAAGTAGGCAGTTGTTACGGATTGAATTGTGTCCCCCAAAAATGTGTCAACTTGGCTAGGCCATTTTCCCCAATATTGTGTGGTTGTCCACCATTTTGTGATTTGATGTGATTTTCCTATGTGTGGTAAATCCCACCTCTATGACGTTAATGAGGCAGGATTAGAGACCGTTATGTTAACGAGGCAGGACTCAATCTACAGGATTAGATTGTATGTTGAGTCAATCTCTTTTGAGTATAAAGGAGAGAAGCGAGCAGCGAGGAGAGGGACTTTCTACTACCAAGAAATAAGACCTGGGAGCAGAGCGTATCCTTTGGACTCGGGGTGCCTGTGCTGAGAAGCTCCTAGACCAGGGGAAGATTGATGACAAGGACCTTCCTCCAGAGCCCACAGAGAGAGGAAGACTTCCCCTGGAGCTGGTGCCCTGAATTTGGACTTCTAGCCTCCTAAACTGGGAGAGAATAAACTTCTGTTTGTTGAAGCCACTCACGGTATTTCTGTTATAGCAGCCTTAGATGACTAATACAGTGGCCATGACAGCTCCATGGCCATTGGGGACCCAGGTTCTCTCTAGTTTTCTGCTCCACCACCCTAGCACCTGGCCTCAATCCTCAAAGTCACTTCACAGCCCAAAAGGTCTGTTGGAGCTCCAGCCAGAACATCAGAATTCCAGGCAGGAGGAAAGAGACCCAAATGGGCATCCCTCCCAATTAAGTCAGCTCCCTAGTAAGCAGATTTACTGGAGGTTGTATGTAACACTTTCATTTACAACTCATTGACAGAACTTAGTCATGTGGCCACATGACTGGGAAAGCTGAGAAATGTAGTCTTTATTCAGAGGAGGGCAGTGCCCAGCTGAAAACTGGAATTCTATGACTAAGAAAGAAGGAGAAAATGGATGTTGGATGGGCAGGTAGCACTGTCTAGCCCAGAGGTAGAGTGGAGCGGTGGTCTCTCAGTGTAAGGGGAGAGGGGACAAGGCAGCTAGGTTACAAAGGCCTTGCTAAGGAGGGTTTAGACTTTATTCTGCAGAAAATAGGGAATTGCTGCGGGATTCTGAGCAGGTACCTGGAACAATCTGCATCCAGGAAAGAGCCATCAGACAGAGCAGTGGAGGGACAAGTGCTGGTGAGCAGGCTCTGAGGAGGTAGTGAGGGCATGATGTAGGAAGGCAAGGAAGAGGGCTAGATGTGGGACTGACCTGGGGCATGATAGGAGAGTGAAAGCTAAACCCTGGTGACAGCGGGAGGTGATACCAGGGGACACAGGGCTGAGAGCAGGTCTGGGAGGCAGCACAGTGAGTTCAGGGTGTTTGAGTGTGAGGCAGCTGCAAGCCGTCAAGTCAGATGACTCGAAGGCAACCAAGAATCCAGGCCGGAAGTGTAGGTGAGAGGACAGGGCTGGGGCTACAGATTCGGCCGTCACCAGTCGTGTAGTGGTGATGAGATCAGCCAGGCGGGGCATCTGGCTGTTGATCCAGAGGAAGCGGATGGACCCTCCAAAGTTACTAGGAAAGGAGGACAACGGAATGGTTAAGCACACAAACTTTGGAGCCACACGGAGCTGGTTTGAATCCTGACTTCACCACTTAATAGCCCTAAGACTCTGGGCCAGCTGATCGCCCTTCCTAAACCACAGCTTTCTCATCAGCAAAACGGGAATAAAGAGGCCTACCCTGAGGGCTGATAAATGAAGATTGGATGGTGTTATGCATTCAGTTGTGTCCCCCCAAAATGTGTGTCAACTTGGCTAGGCCACGGTTCCCAGTATTGTGTGGTTGTCCATCATTTTGTGATCTGATGTGATTTTCCTCTGTGTTGTAAATCCTACCTCTATGATGTTAATGAGGCAGGATTAGAGGCATTATGTTAATGAGGCAGGACTCACTCTACAGGATTAGGGTGTAGCTTGAATCAATCTCTTCTGAGATATAAAAGAGAGAAGTGAGTAGAGAGGAGAGGGACCTCATTACCACCAAGCAAAAAGAGCCAGGAGTGGAATGCGTCCTTTGGACCTGGGGTCCCTGCACTGAGAAGCTCCTAGACCAGGGCAAGATTGATGACAAGGACCTTCCCTTAGAGCCAACAGAGAGAAAAAGCCCTGAATTCAGACTTCTAGCCCCCAAACCGCGGGAGAATAACTTTCTGTTTGTTAAAGCCATCCACTCATGGTGTTTCTGCTACAGCAGCACTCGGTAACTAAGGTAGATGGGTAAGGAGTTCTTAGCACATTTCTGCATAGGGAACCGCACTCAATAAACACCAGCTCTTCCTATTAAAGAGGCAGCTCACGCCCCACCCCAGAGGGGAACTCAGTGCCTTTCTTTGGGCCAAACCAGGGTGCCCTGCAGTCCCCCTGCTGCACAGCGGGCCCCAGGAGCCCTCTGTCTGCTGGCTCAGGGAGTGAATTACAAGCACTAGGCATCTTCAGGGCCCTGAGGACCTCTGACCCAGCACACAAGGCAGCCCTGACTTCGCTGGGCCTCCTGGGCATCTGCAGCCCAAGTCAGGGGAATCAGAAAGGGAGTTACCACATTTTCCAGGAGGCAGTCCAGCCAGAGGGGGCGGGTCAGCCATGGGCTTCATGGATGCTCCTGGAGAGGCTCAGCTCTGTTTTGGAAAGAACAATTGCTAGAGCAGAAGAAAGTGTCCAGCCAGTCATCATCAGCCATGCAGTGGCCCACACACTTCTGCACAAACACGAGCACGACCACGTGGCGTGGAGGAGATCCAGCCAGGGTAAGGCCCAGCCAGGAGTCTGGGCGGACAATAGCTCTCCTCAGCCCCCAGGAAACCCAGCCCCACAACTTTGCATCTGAAAGGCCAATCTAACCCTTGGCCCTGTAAGGATCCCAGACAGAATTTGAGGGAGGCCAATATGTCAGGGACAGTTCTATGAATCAGGGCCCAGAAAGGAGCCTCGAGAGGGGTGGTCAGAGAAGTGGGAGGGTGCCAGGAACATGAATGTGTGGGGAGGGGGATGGGGAGGGTGCCAGGAACGTGGATGGGTGGGGAGGATGGAGTGGGAGGCAGCAAGGACAGGTTCAACCAGGTGTTGATTGGGAATACAACGGGGCAGAGGCCATCGGGTTTGCCAGGAGGAGATCAGCAGCCGGAGAAGGTAGAGGAGAAAGCCAGGGGCAGGTGCCGGAGAACTGAATGGGCATGAGGTGACTATAGCTGACAGGATTTGAGTGTGGCTGCATGTGACAGAGACTCAAAATGACTCAAGATGGAAGTTCATTTCCTTCCAAGTACAAGTCTGGGTTGGGACAGGGTCTCCACTACCCAAAGCTGTCATGGGCCCGGGCCCATCCCACTTTTGCTGTCATCACTACAGTATTGCTCTCCTCCACCTGGCAGAGACTGCTTGCCCCATAGTCACCTTCCAGCCAGCAGGAGGAGGAAGAGGAGGCCATAGCAGGGCATGGCATGTCTTCCCTGCTGTGCAACAGGCAAGGTCAGTACATCCCCCTAACTTCAGCTCACATCTTATTGGCCAGAACCTAGTCATGTGGCCACGCCTAGCTTGCAAGGCAGGCTAGGAAGTGTAGCCTTTATTCCGGGTAATCCTGTGCCCAGCTAGAAATTGAGGCGTTCCATAATTACAAGAGAGAAGCAGAGAATGAATATTGGAGGGAAGTGAGCAGCTGTGGGGTTCAGGGAAAGAGAGGGGTGGCAAGCAGAGGGACACAGGGTGAAGGAGGCTTTGAGCACGAGAAGACCAGTGTGCACCGAGCCTGCGCGGGCCTCACATGTGCATCGGGTGGGTGTGCGTCACATAGCTACTGAGCACGTGAGTAAGCCATTGCGAGGACATTGCAGGTGGGGTGGGGAGGGTAGCTATTTTTGCTGAGAACTAGCCTTGCTGGCCAGGAAGACAAATTGCCAACCTTCCCAGCTGACTTTTCAAGACTCCCTGGAGGTCCTTCTGGCTTCTCACCAAAGCCAAAATAGCACAGAAAGTAAGAAAATATCTTCCTTCCGCTCCTTGGAATCTGTGCCCATTGTCAAGGCTCAGAGTTTCCGCCAGGTCTGCGCTGCCTGAACCATGGGCATAGTTCTCGGGCAAGGAGTAGCCATTCCCCAGGCCCTCTGACGCCCCACCCTCCCACCATGGCACAGCCAGGACTCCAAGTACCTGGTGCCGGAGCGGGCTCCAGCCTAGTCTGTCTCTGGAGCCTTTCTTCTCTGACTTCAGCTTTAAGAAGTAAGAGCTCTAAATGGCTGCCTGGTTGCCCCCAAGCCCGACTCTGGCTTATGTGGTTGCCGCGGGAGGTGGGAGGGAGGGCCATGATCCACATGAACCAGAGCAGTTGCAAAAACTGTTTATTGGTTATCTGAGCTTTGACTACAGATGATAGTTTAAGGGAACATTTTGAGAAATTGGGGCACACTCACAGATGGCGGTGATGAGAGACCCCCAAACAAAACGTTCCAGGAGCTTTGGTTTGGTGACTTACTGTTGTGTTGTAACCATGAATGGTGAGACTTCGTCTCACATACTTTGAACACGCTATCAGGAGGGCTCAGTCCCTGGAGAAGGACATCATGCTTGGTAACGCAGAAGGTCAGCGAGAAAGAGGAAGACCCTCAACGAGATGGACTGACACAGTGGCTGCAACAATGGGCTCAAGCATAACAATGACTGTGAGGATGGCGCAGGACCGGGCAGTGTTTCATTCTGTAGTACACAGGGTTGCTGTCAGTCAGAACCAACTTGACGGCACCTGACAACAACAACATTGTGTAGAAGAGGTGGATGCAGCAACGTGTGCACAACCACACAAGGTTGATGGGCGCGTAGTGGAGCCAAAGAGAGCTGTTTCTAGAGAGGATTCTGTAAAGCCCGGTGCCTATCTAACAGTGAAGAAACTTTTTGTTGGTGGCATTAAAGAAGATACAGAAGAATATAATTTGAGAGACTGCTTTGAACAGTATGGCCAGATTGGAACCACAGAACTTATGGAGGACAGGCAGAGTGGGAAAAAGGGGATTTGCTTTTGTAACTTTTGGTGATCATGATACAGTCGATAAAATTATTGTTCAGAAATACCACATTATTGTTTTCTTTTTTTTTAATTGTTGTAGTTTAAGGGAAAGTTTATAATTCAAGTTAGTCTCTCAGACAAAAATTTGTAATTTTGGAATTGCTCTCCCTATACTGTAATAGCACACTCCTCCTTTCCACTCCTGATTTCCCGTGTCTATTCAACCAGCTCCTGAACCTCTCTGCCTTCTCATCTCATCTCCAGACAGAAGCTGCCCATTTAATCTCATGGACCTACTAGAGCTAAGAAGCACAGTCTTCAAGAGTATCATTTTATGTTCCATAGTCCAGTCTAATCTTTGTCTGAAGAGTTGGCCTCAGGAATGGTTTTAGTTCTGGGTTGACAGAGTCCGGGGGCCATGCTTTCCAGAGTTCCTCCAGTCTCAGTCAGACCATTAAGTCTGGTCTTTTTACTAGAATTTTAGTTCTGCACTCCACATTTCTCCTGCTCCATCAGGGACTCTCTGTTGTGTTCCCTGTCAGGGCGGTCATTGATGGTAGCCAGGCACCCTCTAGTTCTTCTGGTCTCACGCTGATGAAGTCTCTGGTTTATGTGGCCCTTTCTGTCTCTTGGGCTAATACTTTCCTTGTGTCTTCGGTGTTCTTCATTCTCCTTTACTCCAGGTGGATTGGGACCAATTGATGCATCTTAGATGGCCGCTCACTAGCTTTTAAGACCCCAGACGCCACTCACCAAAGTAGAACCCAGAAGATTTTCTTAATAAGCTTTGTTATGCCAGTTGACCTAGATGTCCCCTGAAAGCAAGGTCCCCAGACCCCGGCCCCTGCTACTCTGGCCCTTGAAGTGTTTGATTGTATTCAGGAAACTTCTTAGCTTTGGTTTAGTCCAGTTGTGCTGA
>NW_004443940.1:34454494-34480153 GCF_000243295.1 Trichechus manatus latirostris | reverse complement strand
GTTGTCTTTTTACTCTTTTGGTGAAGTCTTTTGATGAGCATAAGTGTTTGATTTTTAGGAGCTCCAAGTTACTTAGTTTCTCTTCTGGTGTTTGTGCATTATTACTTATGGTTTGTATTCTGTTTATGCCACGTATTAGGGCTCCTAGCGTTGTCTCTATTTTTTCTTCCATGATCTTTATCATTTTCGATCTTATATTTAGGTCTTTGATCCATTTTGAGTTAGTTTTTGTGCATGGTGTGAGGTATGGGTCTTGTTTCATTTTTTGCAGATGGATATCCAGTTATACCAGCACCATTTGTTAAAGAGATTGTCTTTTCCCCGATCAATGGACTATGGGCCTTTGTCAAATATCAGCTGCTCATAGGTGGATGAATTTATGTCTGTATTTTCAATTCTGTTCCATTGGTCTATAGAAATACCACACTATCAATGGGCTTAATTGTTAAGTGAAAAAGGCCCTTTCTAAACAAGAGATGCAGTCTGCTGGATCACAAAGAGGTTGTGGAGGTGGTTTTGGCAACTTTGTGGGTCGTGGAGGAAACCTTGGAGGTGGTGCAGGGAACTTTAGCCAAGGTGGAAACTTTGGTGGAAGAGGAGGCTATGGTGGTGGAGGTGGTGACAGCACAGGTAGGGATGGAGGAGGTGATGGTAGATATAATGGATTTGGAGGTGATGGTGGCAACTGTGGTGGTGGTCCTGGTTATAGTAGGAGAGTTGGCGATGGTGGTGGTAGACCAGAATATGGAAGCCAGGGTGGTGTATATGGTGGTGGTGGTGGAGAATATGATGGTTACGATGAAGGAAGAAATTTTGGCAGTGTTAAATACGGTGGTGGTGGGAACTATAATGATTTTGCAAATTACAGTGGACAACAGCAATAAAACTATGGACTCATAAAGGGGGACCATTTGGGTAGAAAAAGCTCAGACGGACTTTATGGTGGTGGTTATAGGTTCAGTGGTGGAAGCAGTGGATATGGTAGCAGAAGGTTCTAAAAATTCAGCCAAAAAGAGCTACAGTTCTTAGCAGGAGAGAGAGTGAAGGGTTGTCATGAAAGCTGCAGGAGACAGTTGTCCCAAATACATTAGAGGAACTGTAAAAATCTACCACAGAAGGAACGATGATCCATAGTCAGAAAAGTCACTGCAGCTTAAACAGGAATCCCTTCTTGCTCAGAACTGTCAGCCACAGTTTGCACAAAGTGCAGCTATTGATTAATGCAATGTCATGTCAATTAGATGTACATTCCTGAGGTCTTTTATCTGTTGTAGCTTTGTCTTTTTCTTTTCATTACCTCAGGTATGTTGTTGTTGTTAGGTGCCATGGAGTCCGTTCTGACTCATAGTGACGCTACATACAACAGAACGAAACACTGCCCAGTCCTGTGCCATCCTCACAATCGTTGTTATGCTTGAGCCCAATGTTTCAGCCACTCTGTCAATCCATCTTGTTGAAGGTCTGCCTCTTTTTCGCTGACCCTCTGCTTTACCAAGCATGATGTCCTTCTCCAGAGACTGCTCCCTCCTGATAACATGTCCAAAATATGTGAGATGAAGTATCGCCATCCTTGCTTCTAAGGAATATTCTGGCTGTACTTTTTCCAAGACAGATGTGTTTGTTCTTCTGGCAGTCCATGGTATATTCGGTATTGTTCGCCAACACCGTAATTCAAAGGCATCAATTCTTCTTCAGTCTTCCTTATTCATTGTCCAGCTTTCCTGTGCATATGAGGCAATTGAAAACACCGTGGCTTGGGTCAGGCGCACGTTAGTCCTTAAAGTGACATCTTTGCTTTTTAACACTTTAAAGAGGTCTTTTGCAGCAGATTTACCCAATGCAATGCGTCGTTTGATTTCTTGACTGTTGACTGTGGATCCAAATAAAATGAAATCCTTTACAACTTCAAAATTTTCTCCATATTTCATGATGTTGCTTATTGGTCCAGTTGTGAGGATTTTTGTTTTCTTTATGTTGAAGTGTAATCACAGGTTGTTAATGAGTTGTCCTCCAATCCTGATGCCCTGCTCTTCTTTATATAGTCCAGCTTCTCAGATCATTTGCTCAACATACAGATTTAATAAGTATGGTGAAAGCATACAACCCTGATGCACATCTTTCTTGACTTTAAACCATGCAGTATCCCCTTGTTCTATTCAAACGACTGCCTCTTGGTCTAAGTACAGGTTCCTCGTGAGCACAATTAAGTGTTCTGGAATTCACATTCTACACAATGTTATCCATAATTTGTTATGATCCACACAATCAAATGCCTTCCCATAGTCAATAAAACACAGGCAAACATCTTTCTGGTATTCTCTACTTTCAGCCATGATCCATCAGCCATGCTCCATCTGGCATTAGCAATGATATCCCTTGTTCCACATCCTCTTCTGAATCTGGCTTGAATTTCTGGCAGTTCCCCGTCAATGTAGTGCTGCAGCTGCTTTTGAATGATCTTCAGCAAAATTTTACTTGTGTGTGATATTAATGATATCAGTTGATAATTTCCACATTCTGTTGGATCACCTTTCTTTGGAATGGGTTACAAATATAGATCTCTTGAAGCCGGTTTATATATGTCATGGATTGAATTGTGACCCCCAAAAAATATGTGTAGCAGCTTGGCTAGGTCATGATTCCCAGTATTGTATGATTGTGTAATCTGATGTGATTTCCTTATGTGTTGTAAACTCTATCTCTGTGATGAGGTTATGCTGATGAGGTTTACAAGATTAGATAGTGTCTTAATCCAATCTCTTTTGAGATATAAAAGAGAGAAGCGAGCAGAGACACATGGGAACCTCACACCACGAAGAAAGCAGTGCTGGGAGCAGAGCGGGTCCTTTGGACCTGAGGTTCCTGCGCTGAGATGCTCCCAGACCAAGGAAAGATTGATGCATCACAAGGACCTTTCTCCAGAGCCAACAGAGACAGAGCCTTCTCCTGGAGCTGATGCCCTGAATTTGGACTTGTAGACTACTGGACTGTGAGAGAATAAACTTCCCTCTGTAAAGCGATCCACTTGTGGTATTTCTGTTAGAGCAGCATTAGATGACTAAGACAATATACATCAGGTATATTGCCCTGTAAATTGTGGCGGTAGTACCAGGAGTAAAAAAAATTAAAGAATTTTTAACTTTTCAAAAAAAGAGAATTAGGATAAAAACAGCCCTCCCTCCAGGGATGAAGGGGTTACAATAAAGGTGACGCTGGCCTCCTGGTGTGTTGTCTATTGACTCCTGCTGGAGCACCTACACGTGGCCTCTCCATGAGAGTGTCCAGAGAGCAAGAGTGCCAAGAGAACCAGGTGGAAGCTGCATGGCCTTTTCTGAACCCAGAAGTCACATAGTGTCACTATCATCACATTCTATTAATTAAAACAAGTCACTAAGACCATCTCAGATTCAAGGGGAGAAGAAACAGACTCCACCTCTTGAGAGGTGAAGTGGCAAGTTCACATGGCCGAAGAGCATATGGGATGGGAGACATTGTTGCCTCCATCTCTGGAAAATAAAATCTGCCACAGTGAACACAGAAATTGATAAATACATGGATACATGTAAATAACCATTGATTATTAAAACCAACAACAACAACAGTAACTAATTTGGGATGTTAAAAATAAGATGAAAATAAAATATTAGATAACAATACATGGAAAATGGGAGGTGAGTACTAGGAGTTAAAGCTTTTAAAAGCCTTGCATTGTTTGGGAGGGGCATAAAGATATTGATTAATTTTATACCGTGTTAAGTCAAATATGCAGATATGCAAGATAGACACTGTAAGCTAACCACTAAAAGAATAGAAATAGAATGCATCATTTCCAAACCAGTAGGGGGAAAGGAAGTGGGGATAAAGAAAAGTTTATCAATCTAATAGAAGATAGGAAAGGGGGGAAGAAAAAAAAGCAAAACATGGTAAATATAAGATAAATTAAACAGAAGAATTAAATCCAAATAGATCACTAATCACAATAAATGTAAATGGACTAAATTTGCCAGTTAAATAACAGACTCTCAGGTTAGATTTTTAAAATTCTAGCTGTATACTGTTTTTAAGAGACATGCCTAAAACATAATGATACAGAAATACTGGACATGTTTCTAGACTAAGCAAATACTAACCAAAAGAAAGATGGTGTTGTAATGTTAATATTAGACAAAATAGACATTAAGGTAAAAGACATCAATAGGGAAAAGGGGGTCTTTATATAATGATAAAAAGAGTAACTCATCAATAGGGTAAAACAATCCTGAGCCTGATTTCACCTAATAATATAATTTCAGATATTTACAGAATTACAGGGAAAAACTGACAAAGCCACAATCATAGTGGGAGATTTAAAGCAAAGGACTACCTACTCCAGGCCACCATTGTCAGAATCACAGAACATCACCAGAAGCTTTATGACTCCAATCTTTCCTTTAATGTGGTCTAATTCTAGACATAGTTCCCTCGCCCACCAGTCCCTGTGAACTGAAGGGGGCCGTACAGAGATTTTCCCTTATACTATGAATAATTGCACCCTTGTTAGGAAGCGGGAGTCCCTGGGTGGTGCAAATGGCTAATGCACTTGGCCATTAGGTTGGAGATTCGAGTCCACCCAGAGGCACCTTGAAAGAAAGGCCTGGTGATTTACTTACAACAAATCAGCCACTGAAAACCCCATGAAGCACAGTTCTCCTCTGACACACGTGGGGTCACCATGAGTTGGAATTGACTTGACAGCAACTTTTCTTCTTTTTTTACATTGCCAACCCCATCAAAATCAGGGTTCTGCCACATACTGAACAACAAATTAACCTACATTTGTTAATTGCCTACTATTTGTAGGACACTGGCTCAAGTCCTCACCTCTAGGTACTTCCCGATTAGGGATTTTTTTTTTCTCCCCTCACATTGCCCTTACTGCATTGTATCATAGTTACTTACAACCCTCTTCAGCAAATAAATTATGAGCTTTTTGGAGTCGGGGACTATTATGGCAACGATGAAAACGAGCTAGTGTGTAGGAAAGTGCTTGCGAAGTTTTCCATGCCACACATATATAAAGCGGCATTTTTATTATCAATAGCGAGAATGTTCTTTGCAGAGTCTTCCCCCCACATAGCACTGTCTCTCTTTGCACACAGTATGTGCTCGGTACGTGAGCACTCAATACATTCAACACACCACCTGTGCACTCCTCTCCCTTCTCCCCCCACGCCCTCTGGCTTCTGCTGTGTATGCAAGTGTTCAGACACCATGGTGAGCCTCTGGGTGCCAGGATATCCCCACTGCATGTGAAAACAGCCTCGCCCTTTCTGAGTGGAGAACAGCAAGTCTAAGGGGAGGGGGGGCCTGACAACAGCCGCTTCCCAATGCCCACCCCAGGCCTATGCCAGCCTGGCGGCCTCTGTGTGAAGGCTGCCAGCCGGGGGAGGGCTGGGGGGGAAGGAGAGAGAGAGGTGGAAGGGCCAGGACAGACTGAGCTGGTAGGGGGCCTAGGAGGGACTGAACACAGATGAGACCTAGAAAAAGCTTTGTCCCACCGCCCCAGCTTCCAAAGCCTACAGTGCTCCTGCCCTCCGTGTGTGAACCTGCCCACCTCTGTGCTGCACGCCCCTCTCCACATCCCTGAGAAGCGGGCAGGCTCAGGCTGCAAGCCTGGTGGCTCACACTATGCTGATTTTCACACAGTAATCTCGCTGTACCCTCACATCGACATTCAGTGAGCAGAGGATTACTTAATACGGCCCTTCTAGCCACAGTCTTTGTAACTCCTACCAAACAACTGGGAGGGGCTATGCAAATGAGGTGCTTGTGGCCCACCAAGGGGATTGGCTAGCTTGCTAATAACGTACATAAGGTGTGTGGCACCCTTGTGGGGATGGGACGATGCAAATAAGGTGTATGAAACCCTAACGAGGGGATTGGTCAGTTTTGCCATCCCGCTAGGCTTAGAGGGAGACATGGCGGGGGGGGGCTGTAACGGGGAAGACAGCAAGAGATGGCGGTGCAGCAGTAATAAGAGCGACAGCAGTGCAAGACAGCTGCAGTGGGACTTGCTGACCCATGGAGCCAGGAGGTGTAACACTTGCCCAAAAAGGCCCCAGCAGGGCCCAGTGACAGAAGGCCCCCCACAGGGCTGGGCAAGAGCGAGAAAATGCAGTCCTGGTCGAGGAACTCCATCCTGAGTTGTTGTTCCTATTACTTCCAAGTTGATCCCAATCTAGAGTTTCATCGTTACTTCCCTAATAAACCACTTAACTGTAAGTATGGTTTGTGAGTTCTGTGAGACTTTGCAGGGAATTACAGAACCCCAAGACGGCAGGGAGAGTACTGAGGGCAGGAGGAAGAGGTGATGCAGAGATGATGGAGTGGGACAGCAGCTTGGAGAAGTTGGACATTTGGGACATCTTTAACCTCCACCTCGTAGGAACCAGCTTTGTGATGATCCTTACAAAAGAAAGTATTCATTTAAAGAGGTAAGGAGTTCCATTTTACAGATAAGGAGAATGAGGCCCAGAGAGGCTAAGTATCATGCCCAAGATCACACAGCAAAGGGCAGGGCTGGGAACTGATCTGACTCTGACTCCCGTGCCCTTTCACTGAAGGATGACTCACGTCATCAGCAGACACCCGGGCCTCATCCCTGAGGGGGAGAGTGGCTGGAGCAGTGAGGATCAGACCAGAGGGCCATGGGTCCTGCAGGGTGGGGTGCCTAGCTGCCACCTGCCCCATCTGTGGCTGCCTCCTCCCCTCCACAGACAGCACGACCATTCCACGTGAGTCCCACTTCTGGGCAGACGCCGCTAGTCCATCTGAGGCTGGTCAGAAAAAACTTCCCAGAATGCACCAGGCCAATACAGAGACCCCCAGAACCCTCACCTCACCTCCCAGCCCCCTGCAGTTGCTGGGAACCAAAGCCTGCCCAGCTTTCTTCCTGGACCAGCGTGTTCTTCACCCCGAGTCCTTTCTGCCTTCTGAGTGGCCGAGGCTCCCCCTCGCCTGTCTCTTTCCTGGCTGGCCCTCCGGCATGGTGGCGGGTCCCGGGCGGCACACAGGGAAGCTGGGGGTGGGATAAGGGATAGGAATGCTGAGAAGGCTGAGCCCAAGGCCTGGCCTTCATCCTCTGACCTTTCCCAGAGGAAGCACAACAAACTCCAGTAAAGAGAGCGACCGGGCTGCAGACCAAGGGCCCTGGGTTCATTGCACGCAGCCCCGCTGCCCCGGCTTTTACCAGAAAGCTGCAAATCATAAGGAAACAGTCTCCTTGGGAGGACATAGTTGGGACAGAAACTACGTATTGGTGCCAACTCTGCCCCATCTCCACGTCAACACGTGCACAACGTTCAGTGGCGTCCAAACCGTGATCTTAAATCCCTGCAAAGATCATCAATCAGCTGTTCAGCTCCTTTCACCAGCGAGCAACAGCAGCTGCGATCCCGGCTCCCTCCGGCTGGGTTTCTGACCACACGCTGCCCGCTGCGCACTGCTTCTATTTCTAGTTCCTTTCACAACCTCGCCCGACAGGCAGTGTCCCTCAGTGCAGTTTGTGGAGGAGGAAACTGAGCTTACTGAGGTTAGGTGACTTGACCACGGTCACCTATGTACAAAGCGGTAGAACTTTTCACATAATACTAAGTTGGGGAAATGCTTATCATTTGGGGAAAGATTTTCAACGAGGGATAAGAGTACAAGCTTCCAGTTAATTCTCAGTTACCCAGAAAGGCCCGTTCCCCAGAACCTCGCTACACACACAGTGTGGGCTTGCGCGTTCTGATCACCAGAGAGCTCCTGATATGCAGACCAGACCGCAGGGGGAAATATACGGGCAGAAACCAGAGACTGTGTTCTCTGAATTTATCATGTGCTTGGAGATCCCCAGGTAAAAGTAGCAAAACATACCTTGTTCAAAGCAACTGGACAGGGATGGAGTATGAAGCACCCACTGCCGTTAGGGGCACAGGCATCCTTCTGAGCCCCCTCAAGCCCCCACCTCACAAGCAGCTGATCCAGCGTTGACCCGTCACCTCCCTCCACTCACTGCAGCGCAGAAGGCAAAACAGAAGACTGGCTTGTTGTTGATGGGCGCTATCAAGTCAGTTTCCAACTCCTGACAACCCCATGTGACAGAGTAGAACTGCCCCACAGGGTTTCCTAGGCTGCAACTCCACGGGAGCAGATCGCCAGGTCTTTCTCCCGAAGAGCTACTGGGTAGGTTCAAATCACTGACCTTTCGGTTAGCAGCCAAGCGCTTAAGCATTGTCCCGCCAGGGCTCCTTAGGAGACTGGGCTGGCTAAGATGCTGCTCAGCTGCCACTTGGCCGTGTGAACCCTCTCTGGACCTTAGTTTTCCCATCTGTAAAATCAGGGGTCAGCAAGTTTTCCCCCAAAAGTCTAGATAGTAAATATTTTAGGATAAAGTCTCTGTAACATATTCATCTTTGCTTTTTTATGGCCCTTTAAAAATGTCAAAAAAAAAAAAAAAGGAAAAAGAGATAGGCCCACAGGCCATATATGCCGAGGCCTCTGTAAAAAATTAAGGTCCTAGTCCAGGAGGTCACCAAACTCCAATCCTTCTGGGGCCTGGCAGGTGACAAAACAGAGCAGAAGCCAACGACAAATAGCCTCAGAGTAGGGGGGACAGTGGCGGGGACTGTGGGAGCTGGAGAGCAGACACCCCGTCTTCAAAGGGCAGCTGCCACTCAGCTCCAGCTAGAGGCTGCAACACGGGAGCGCTGGCCTCCTGGGGCAGATCCAACTCTTCAAAAGAATTTTACACAGTATTTCCCTTTTTTAAATTGCTGACCATCAGATTTTTAAAAAAAAACACTGTTGGGTGGGTCCAGATCATACTGTTGTGGGCCATATTTGCCTGAGTCCTCTGCACTGGACTAATCCTCTGGCCAGTCCCTCCCAAAATCAAAGGGGAATGGCATGGGTTTACTTTCTGACTCCAGGGCTGCTGCCCTCTATGAGGACCCTCCCTCCAGAGGGTTCTTGGACCTTGGGGACACTGAGTTGGGGCATTCCTGGGAAGCCATGCTGCACTCCAGCCCATCCAGCCCAGGGCTTCCTCTCTCTCCACGAGGCTTCTCGGGCTGTGGGACAGCCCCTGCTGGGGCTGGGCAGACGGTGGCATTCTCAGCCACTCCTGCCTCCCCACTGCCTATCATGGGGTTCGAGTTAATACAAAAAGGAAGGTTATCCAAGATGCTGTCCAGAGGAGGCAAGCCCAGACGGTTCATGGAGGAAGGTGTGCACAGGTGCCAGGATGGGTGTTCTAAGGGGGAGCCCCGTGACGCCCTGTGCACCCACCCTTCTGAGCCAGGTCTGGGCCAGCCCCTGAGACCCCTCGGTTACAGCCCCATGTCTGGGAAGTGGGCCAGAAACACTACCCAGAATGTACCAGAATAAAGCAGAACCACTTCCCTCCTCATCCTACTTCCCAGTCCTCACTCAACTCCAGAAACTGCTCCTAGCTTTCTCCCTGGGGATTGACGATCTCCCCAGTGCAGCAAAAACCAAATAAAAAGCCAAACTGATTGCCGTGGATTCCAACTCATGGCGATCCCATCTGCTTCAGAGTGGAACTGCACTCTACAGTCTTTCTAGGCTGTAATCTAGGGAAGCAGATCACCAGGCCTTTCTTCTGCTACACCACCCTTTTGGTCAGTAGCTGAGAGCAAGCCGTTTGTACCACTCACGTACCTCTCACTGCACCAAACCACTTGTTATAAGATTAAAATACTTCCATATCAGTGTTGGCTGCTGCTCCAAGCCCCCCGAGTGCCATCACCACCCCTGTCAGCTTGGTATCCCCACCATCACCGTCCTCAGGTTTCCCCATAAAAGAGCATTAAAGGGGGATAAAGCCTGGTACACTTTGTTTGCTAGGTTAGTGGCCCAGCTGACCCAGGCCTGCTTGCTCTGCCCCCAGCACTGCCCTGCGTACCTCGGGGGGTTGCAGCATCTGTACATCCTACTCACACTCTCAGCTGGCCCTGCACGCCTCTGACCTCGGTGCTCTGTGCGTGTCCCTGCATGTGGCATGCACCAGCCAGTTTGTGTGCAATGCTGTGCCGGAGCCGCATTGCTGTCTCAGAACTCCTCCACGTGAGAGCAGCTGTGTGCCCAGCCCTGCCTGGGACTTCATGACCGTCCTGCTTACAGGGCGAATTTTGTGCTGAGATGGCAAGCTGGGCTGCAGCGTCAGTGAGGCAGGCTGAGGCCAGGTGTTCCGGACAGCCCAGGGAGATGAGACATCAGGATCTCCTTCTCACACCTGTCCGGAGGTCAGAAAGAACGTTAGCCCAGCAGGGTCCCCGAGCCAGAGTTACTGTGACTACAAAGGCTAGCTCATCCCTCAGGACTGAGGGCCAACCTACAGCTGAGTCGGGTTTGGAGAGATCGAGGGCCAACCTACAGCTGAGACGGGTTTGGAGAGATCCGAATCCACCCAGGGGTCCTCAGACTAGACAAGCTGGTGAGGGGAGTCCCCTGGGCCCCACCTGGCCCACTCCCCACAGGCAGCTCATCTTGAGAAAAGGATTAGCTGCTCTATAGAGATCAATGTTTCTCTCTTGGTGAACGTCGGTTCAGCAAACTTGGTTAATTTGGGCCTCATCATGACCACTAGGGTGCTGGCCAGAGCCAAGAAAAAAAAAAAAAAAAAACCTCATCATCAAGTGAATTCCAACTTACGGTAACCTCCTTTGTTACAGAGTGCACTGCTCCATAGGGTTTTCTTGGCTGTAATCTTTATGGAAGCAGATCACCAGGCCTTTCTTCCGCAGCATGGCTGGGTGTGTTCCAACTACCAACCTTTAGGTGAGCACCTGATCGCAAACCATTTGCACAAACCAGGGACCTAGGCCAGAGCCAAGGGGTCTGGAAATGAAATTGTGAGCGGGGGGGAAGTGCTGCAGATGTTTAACCTACTTGAGTGGTTCTTTTCAAGTTGGTTTCAAGCTAGTTTCTATAATGGGAAATCTGGCCCATTCTAAGAGGGGGTAGAGACCACAAGCAAGGTCAATATAAGACTTTCAGAAAAATCTCTGAGAAGCTTGCCACCTCAGCTGCTGGGGGGTGGTGAGCAGAGGTTTGCAAGCTGGCGGGGCAGGAGCAGCAGAGGGAACGGCAGGCGCACAGAGACGTGGGGAGCCGCCGAGTGGCCCAGCTCCCCCTGCTTCCCCCTTAGCCCCTCCGTTCCGTGCCCCCTTTCCAGGGGAAAGAGGAACTGTGCGGGGGCGCGGGGCTTTCAGGGGGGCCGAGGGGCCCGGAATATGCCGGCCCTTGAGCTCATTGCCTGGCAGTAATTTGGGTCCCAGAGAAATATTGAGGGTTGGCTAACCGAATTATTCTTTCGGTTTCCGTCAGCTCCCCCTTTTGACTCAGTTCCGGCTCGTGGATAGCGCTTTCCGAAACCCCTGCCGGTCAGCGCTGAGCTCCGCGAGCCCAGGAGGTATGGGGGGCGGCGGCCGCTCCGGCAGATCCAGGCCTGCTCCCCTCTCCCTCCCGCGCCCCCTGGATCGGGTGCTTCCCGCTCTCCGGCCGCAGCTCCCACGGGCTCCTCCAGCCGAGCCCCGCGCCGCGCTCCGAACCCGGACAGCGCGCAGGCGGGGTGCCCCCGCCCGAGCCGGGGCGGCGGGGTGCCCCCTTGGAGGGAGCGAAGCAGCCCCTGCGCAGAGCGCCCTCCGGGGTTCGTGATGACTAGGACCGTGGCTCGGTCGATTGACAAAGCACGTGCTTGAGGCACCAAAATAGAAAAAGAAATGCTTGGAAAGAGTTCGGATTTCTGACACCGAAATCGCCATTACGGTAAAAGGCAAGGCCTCGGAGGCTTCTTAGCGACTTTAACCGTTCAGAGTTGTTTTGATTTCAAACGACCAGAGAGGGGTGGGCATCGTGATCTTTTTTAGGGTTTAGTGCCCCTCTTGTCAGGCCTCGGTGCCTCTCCGGGGCACCCTAATCTTTTCGGAGTCCCCATTTCAAATCCCTGGGGCCCCGGGTTGCCCAGCTGTTATTTTGCAGAATTTCTCCCAGCAGCTATCTAGCAGTTCTGCTTCTTCCCTCCGCTGCTGCCTCACGGGGGGGAGAGGGGATTTCTGAGCAGTTTCAGAACTTTACCAGAATACTAGGGGTTTCATGCAGCCTTTGAGTATTTAAAAGCACACACAGGAGCACAAAAAGCCCCCAAAGCCAGCAAAACATACTCATATACCTACAGAAGGAGGTGGGCAGGGACCTTCCAGAGCTGCTGGGCTGGAGCTGGCCCTGGCAGCTGGGTCTCCTTCTCCCTCCCCTACTCTCCCCTGCCCTGGCCTACCCTGCTGTCTCCTTTCCCCAGGGAGCCGGATAATAACTGATGTTTATGGAGAGCATCCTCGAGCCAGGAACAGTTCTAAACCTTTTATAAGAAACAGCTCATCTGATATGCCTAACGCAATAGGAGGTGTCAGGGCTGTTACTCTATCATGCCCATTTTACAGATGAGGAAACTGACCATGTGAAGCTAACTGGTTGACATGCTTGGTTTTCTTATGAAAAAGATGTCCATCACTTCCCGCTCCCTGAGGCAGATCCTGCCATCTACAAGCCAGCCTCACCAGCTGCCTCACTCGGGGCCCGAAACCTCCCTCTCTCAGAAACCAGGAGGTTAGGGTGTGGAGTCCAGGGCCCCAGATCCTGCTCACAGTCCCCACCACCACCACCTTGGGTCCAGCAGCAGCAGGGACACCCAGTAAAGCAGCTCTGACTGAGCTGCCGGCCTGGGGCCAGAGAGATGGAGTGCCGCTGGGCCTGCAGAGTTACCCAGCAAGAAGGGAGCGTGTGTGAGCTCAAGGCCAGAAATAGTGCAGGCTATCCTGCCCTTAAAAATTAGGAAGTGCTGCCCCTGGAGGAGGGCTAGATGGTACGTGGTGATGGCAGGAGGTGGGGGGACTGGAAGGGTGGGGAAATGGAAATGGGGTAGCCTACCCCTTCTTCCTTCCTTCCTCTCTCACATACCTGTGGTTCCCTCCGACAGATCTTCACTGAGCATCCACTGTGTGCCTTCCCCTCTGTGGCTTCTCACTTCCTTCTCTTCCGGATTCCTTTATTTACCAACTCTAAGATCTTTTGACCCACTGTGAAACCTTGGGCCAGTCCCTTCCCTCTCTGACCCTCAGTTTCCTCTTCTGGAAAAGCAGGGGTCTGGATGCTGTGGTCCTGCCAGCAGCACGGTGTGGGCAGGTAGGAAGGACCATTTCCTGACAGGGAGACTCTCAGTAGATGCTGGCCGGTAATGTACTGGCGTGGGACCGACCACAGGAGCAGCTGGGTGGCCAATGTCAGAGCAGAGATGTACACCAGGAGCTCAGGGACACAGAGGGTGTGGAGATCAGTGGAGACTTGAAGGGTGAGCAGAAACCCAGTAGGTGGACATGGTGGGGGACTACCAGGGGAGTCCAGGCACAGAGAGAAGAGCTCATGCTTGGTGGTAGGGAAGGACATGGGGCACTGGGAGGACAGTCCTCCCAGGTGGATGGATTGCCAGATTTGTCAGGGAGGGGTGGACGCCAAGGCCACCTCCATACCCGGCACTGTCCTCACCCAGGCCTGTCGCCCAGAGAAGCCCCCTCTATGGAGCCCTGTGTCTTCAGCTGTGGCCTGTACCACTCAGGTGGGTCTGGAGGAGCCTGCTGAGGCCAGCCAGGGAGAGAGGGAAGCTCTAACAGAGCAAATCCCCTCCGACAGCCCCATGGTTGAAGATACCAAGGTGCAGGTGGGCATCTGGGAAGAGTAAGGGGGCTGGCCGACTCTCTGTCCACCTCAGGGTGTCTGAGGTGGGCCTGAGTGATGTCCCAGATGTGGAGAAGGAAGCCTTGTGGACTTAGGGGGCTCTTCAGTGAGTTAGAGTTGAATGTGCAGGTATGAAGAAGTCCCTGGGTGGCTCAAACAGTAAGCAGTCAACTGCTAACCCAAAGGCTGGTGATTCGAACCCACCCAGAGGCACCCTGGAAGGAAGTCCTGGTGATCTGCTCCCGAAAGGTCAAGCCTTGAAAACCCTATGGAGGGCAGTTCTACTCTGCACAAACGGGGTCGCCATGAGTCGGAATCACGATACTGTGTTCCCATGTGAGAGCTGTGGGCTCCTCGGCATGCAGGATGCATGTGCAAACACACAAGTGTGTGTACACAGGTTTGCACACGTGCAGAAAGGATGTGCTGCGGGTGTGGGGAGAAATCGGGCTCTTAGTTGGTATGGTGGGAGAGGTGGAGACAGGACCGTTTAGACGTGGGTTCACTTTGAGTTCTCCCTGCCCTGTGCGGTTTCAAACAAACATTGGTGGGATGTCAGGAAGAGAGGGCAGGCCCTGCCCTTATGGATAATACCAAGCTGACTACAGCTCACGCTTCAGATATGGGATGGGGGGGGTGCTGCAGGAAGAGTACTTGAAGCCAGCAGACCCCAGACAATTCCAAGCCGAAAAGCTTTCTCTTTGACATTAGCAAAGCCCCATGAGTTCGTTCGGGGATAGGAATTAAAGCAGCTCCCTCCCCTTGAAAGTCAGGGCTTCCAGGTTAGAGGTGAGTCACTTGCCTCCTCTACAGTTCCTCTCTGCATCCTGGCATCCTGGCCAGACCCTAAAAGCCCACTGGGGACCTTGGGACTTGAAGCTGCTACCTGGAAACGCTGATCAGATGGGGAGTCTCAAGGCATAGCCCCACGTCACCAAGGCCAGGCCTGGGGGCTGCTCAACCTGGGCTTCCCCTTGGGTGGACACAGAACGGGGCTATGAGAAAGGGCCAGCCAGTGTGGCCAGGGCTCGGTCTCCTGGTACAGGGAAGATGCCCGTTGTGCTATGAGATGGTTGGGTCTGTGGGGGGTTATTGAAGTATTTGCTTATTTCTGCCACAGACTTAGAAACAAGCAGAATCTGTCCCGTCCGGGTTCTAATACTGTCGGCAGAGAAGGCTGGTTTCACATAAGACCACCGTCACCACAGACTCGCCATTGGTTGACGCCCTGTGTTATTTCTGAAGGTCCCAGGGTAGCACGAGCTGTTTGTGATCGGCTGCTAACCTGAACTTTGGCGGTTTGAACCCACCTAGTGGTGCTGCAGAAGAAAGGCCTGGCGGTCTGCTTCCATAAAGATTACAGCCAAGCAAACCCTATGGAGCAGTTCTTCTCTGTAACACACGGAGTCATCATGTGTTGGAACTGACTCGACCACAACGGGTTTTGTTTTTTGGATCATGTTGTTTCGAACCCTCGCAGTAATGTTGCAAGGTGGGTATTGCCAGCCCTGTTGTACACGTGGGAAATTTAGGATCGGAGAGGTTACGTCACTCTTCCAAGGTCACACAACCTGCAAGTGACAGAGCCAGGATCGGACAGCAGTCCACCTGGCCCCGGAGCCGAGAGGTTTCCGTTCGAGGGGACTGGCTGAGAGTACAGCCTCCAGGGAGGCTGTGAACCTCTCTGTGCCTCGGTCAGCCCTTCAGTAAAATGGGGATTTGAATGGAAAGAGCCTAACTCAGGACGAGTGAATGTGTGCAAGGAGCCTAGAGCAGAGCCTGGCCTGCCTGCAGCCTTCAGTCCCTGTAAAACCAAGCCCATTGCTATCAAGTCGATTCTGACTGATAGTGACCCTATAGGACAGAGTAGAACTGCCCCCTAGGAGCTGCTGGTGGATTTGAACTGCTGACCTTTTGGTTAGCAGCGGAGCTCTTAACCACTGCGCCACCAGGGCTCCAGTAAGCTTGCATTATTCTATACTGCCTTGGGGACTGGCTGGGAGGCTGGTGGGAAGTCTCTGGACCTCAGAGGCTTATGTGCCAGGGTCCAGGTTAGGGCCACTGAGCATGAGATGTTCCGGGGTCTGGCTCACAGCTGGGACCCCATTCATGCTGTTGGCCCTGGAGAGGCCCAGGAGGCAGGCTCTAGGGGCTGAGGGGCAGCTCTGGGTCAGCCGTCCCTCCCCAGTTCTTCACAGTCCAGCCCTCAGGACGCCAACAGCAGAGCTGGCATTCGCCCCTGCCCACAGTGTGCCTCCTGGTTCCCCCGGCTCCGTGCCCTTCCCAGGTGCAACTAAAGAGAAAAGAAAAATAAAGGGCAATTAAGGCATTTCCCGCCTCCCACGCCCCATGACTTTCTGGAAAAAAGGGAAATCTGCACCTCCCAGAAGCTTCGGGGATCTCGGCCCCCCTCTTTGTATCCCAGGCCGGACCCCAGCACTTCGCGCGGCAGCGGGCCCACAGCTGTCGGAATGCCAAGCCTGGCATCCAGGGAGGACAAGAGGTGGGGGATGGGGGGGAATGGGGGGAAGGGGCACTGAAGCAAAGGAAACCCCAGCCCCGGCCGTCCGGTCCCCTCACCCTCAGCCACCTCGCACGGCCGCTCCCACGCGGTACAAAGGCTCTCCCGCGGTACAAAGGCTCTCCCCAAACATTAGCCCTTTAACAACGCGGTGAACTGAGGCCTGGCGGGCCGCTTCTCCACCCCCACCCCAGCCCCGGAGCCCACACCACCAGCCCAGTGCCCAGCTGCCAGGGCCCTGGCACGCAGCCCCCGCCCCGGGACCGGGCCGAGCAGCGGAGGCGCGCCAGCCGCGCCCCCCTCCTGGCCGCGCTCCCAGTCCAGGTCCCTGGAGCCCGCCTCTCCCGCTCTGATGTAAACCGATATTTTAATTCTCTTACAAGGAATGGTGTTTAAAGAAATGACTTAACCGGATTACTCATTGTCTATAATGACTTGGCCCGGCTCCGAGGCTATTCACAGACGTGACGCTGGAGGCTTTGATTCTTTCCTTTTGCTACTTTTTTTTTTAATACCAAGAAATTACAGCCTTGTGCTCGCGGCAGACCCGCCGCTACACGCCCTCCTTGCACGGCGTCCTGGGAGATGTAGTTCACTTCTTTCCTGGCCGCGGTTGCCCCATCGCCCAGCCGTCCCTCACCTCCTACTCCCCACATCTCCACCAGGTGCCGGCGGAAGGCCGGCCCGCTGGTGCAGTAGGTCCAGGAACCTGCCTGTGTTATAGGCAGCCCTCCGACAGAAGCCCTGGTTGTGCTGTCTTGGGGCAAGTCACTTACCTGTAGCTGCCTCAGTTTACTCATCTGTCCAGTGGGAGGGACTGTGATACAAAACAGCATGGGAGGCTCAGCTGAGATCTTATTAAACTAAAAGGGCCACACAGACCCCACTTTTTTTAAAAAAATTATTTGTCCAGGGTGTTTTGTACTGACCTCTATTTGTCAATTTCCTAGGCCAGGTTTAGTTGTTTTTCCTCATCCTCAGGGGCTTGCAGGGACCTGGTGGACAGACAGCCCTTTCCTGCTGCTTACTGCGTGTGGGTGAGCCCGTGAACTTGCTCAGCACTTACTCTCTGCTCCTCCATGTCCTTGTCCGTAATATGAGGATAAATATTGTGCTCATTTCATAAGGCTGGTGTGAGAATAAATTAAATAATCCATATCAAATACTTGGTGTAGTGCCTGATACAGCAAACACTAGTCAGCGGCATTTGCACCCCCCTAGCACCAGGCCTTGGCTCACTAATTGTTTGGAGAAGGAATGAGTGGCTGATTCTTGGCAGCCTGTGAGGTTGGCAAAGGCTGTATCTGCTCCACAAGGCTAAGGATTCTGTTCTGAACATGGTTATGTCTCCAGTGTCTAGCAACAGATATTGGGTGGATGGGTGGATGGATGGATGGGTGGATGGATGGATGGATGGATAAGTGAGTGGATGGATGGATGGATGGAAGGATGGATGGATGGATGGATGGGTGGCTGGGTGGCTGGCTGGCTGGATGGATGGATGGATGGATGGATGGAAGGATGGATGGATGGATGGATGGGTGGCTGGGTGGCTGGCTGGCTGGATGGATGGATGGATGGATGGATGGGTGGGTGGGTGGCTGGATGGATGGGTGGATGGGTGGCTGGCTGGGTGGCTGGGTGGATGGATGGATGGATGGATGGATGGATGGGTGGGTGGGTGGCTGGCTGGATGGATGGCTGGCTGGCTGGCTGGCTGGATGGATGGATGGATGGATGGATGGAAGGATGGATGGATGGATGGATGGGTGGCTGGGTGGCTGGCTGGATGGATGGATGGATGGCTGAAGCATTACCACTGCTTACCTGATGCGGGACCTGAGGTTCTGAGAGGTTAAGTGGCTTGCCCAAAGCCACACAATTGGGCTGTGTCTGAGTGGAAAAGAAAACCCAAATTGCCTCTTCTTGCGGGTTCCCGCTACCCTTCTCACCACCTCCATAGGAATTCAACTCTCACCCTTAGGATTCAAGAAATACAGAATCTCAGGTTTCCACATTGCTGGGACTCCGGGTGGCAGGTACTGCAGACCAGCCTCAGTCCAACAAAGGAAGTGGGGGACCAGGCTCAGGTGCAGGGCAGGACCGAGTACATCAGAGGGAACAGACATTGAGGTGCAGCTGTGGCTCAGGAGTGGACAAAACTCAGGAAGCGAGTTTTCACGTGCCCGGGGGGAAAGTGGTCAAACATCTCTGGGTAGGAAGTTGGGCCCTTGGCGATCTGGGACTCCATCCCTATCATCCCTACTCAAGCCCTACCACCTCCCCACTCCCTCAGTCCCAGCAGTTCCCCAAAGGCCGAAAGCTATTTTTATCTTTTTCTAAAAGAGGCATTTGAAGCCATGAGCCAATTTTTTCCGTTCTTGAGCCTGGGTACCGTCTATTTCGGGAGTTTGTTGTTTTCCATGAGCTGCAAATGGCACTGTAAAGCTGGCCTTTCCTGGACAGCTAGCACCGGCAGCGGAGCAGGAGCAAGGCGGAGCCAGCAGTTAAAAATACTCCCTGCTTGCTCCCTTCGCCTTTGAAAACAAAGCCCTGGGGGCATTGTGCAACTGCTGAGCCTGGGAACGGAGCTTCCCCAGGCAGAAGCTGGCTATATTCTGTTTCCTGAGTACACTGGATGGGCTTGTGGGTCCCAAAGAAGCAACAGCACTTGCTGTGTGACCTCAGACAACTTACTTAACTTTTCTGGGCCCGATGGCTCCTGTCTAAAATGAGGTCAGGTGGACAGATGATCTTAATGGTCCTCCAGCTCTGTGAGCCCAGGATGAGAAGCACCCTAGTGCCTAGTTTTCTTCCTAGAAATGGGCCAGCAAGGGACACTAGGACATGGAGACAGGAGTTGAGAAAGCAGCTTTCATCTGCATCCCTGGGAGCTCCCCAGCCCCGAAAGTGTTTGAAAGGGCTCTAGGACGTTCTCAGCAGAGTTCCTGTCATCGCAAAAGGATTAAGCACCATAAAAAAACAAACGCTGTGGCTGTCGAGTTGATTCCAGCCCATGGCGACCTCATGTATTACAGAGTAGAACTGCTCCGTAGGGTCTTCTTGGCTGTAATCTTTATGGAAACCAATCGCCAGGACTTTCTTCCGTAGCGTGGCTGGGTGGGTTCGAATCACCAATCTGTAGGTTAGCAATTGAGCTCAAACCGTTCGCATCACCCAGGGAACCTAAGCACCATCAAACCCGTTGCCCTCGAGTTGATTCCGACTCATAGCGACCCTGTAGGACAGAGTAGAACTGCAACATTGTGTTTCCAAGGAGCAGCTGGTGGATTCGAACTGCTGACCTTTCGGTGAGCAGCTGTAGCTCTTATCCACCGCGCCACCAGGGCTTCTAGCGCCGTCAAAACAAACAAACAAAACAAACAAACCCATTGCCGTCGAGTCAATTCCAACTCCCAGTGACCCCGTAGGACAGAGTAGAACTGACCCAGAGGTTTTTCCAAGGAGCGGCTGCTGGATTTGAACTGGCAACATTTGGTTAGCAGCCATAGCTCTTAACCACTGTGCCACTATCAAGAGGGGATTGAATAAAGAAATTATGGTAGATCCACAGCGAGGAGCGCAATCTAGCACTTACAAGAGTGAGGAGACGTGTGTTCTGATGTGGAAAGGTCTCCAGGATGATGCCGGGGTGGGGAGTAAGCTGCAGAATAGAACAATCAGAATTGTATCATTTATTTTAAAACAAAGCTACATTTTTTTCTATGCCACGGATACATGTATTTATGTAAATACATACGGAAAGTTTTCGAAGATTTCACTGAATCTCTTAATGGTCCTTACTGGTGGGGCAGAGAGGGAACTGGATTTGGAGCAGTGTCAGAGAAGACTGATTGATTTGTGATGTTTTTACAGAAAGAGTATGTTTATTTATTAAGTGTTCTTGTTTTCGTTTGTTTTTATTGAGACACACAGATATCGAGAGGGGCTAGGTGACCCCTCTCAGGCCGTCCTGGGCTGGGGCGTTCAGACACGTTTGTCTGCAGCGCTGGGATGCTGTAGCTGAGGGTGCAGGAAGAGGGTGCTGTGTGCCGGAGGTGGAGGGGTGTGGGTTACAAGCTTGAGCAATGGCAGTGTTTATGCTTTTAGGGAGGCAAATGGAGATGTTGTTCCTCCTCCGCAGGATTTATTGGCTGTTGTAAATTACTTTCTATTGCAAACAGTTGCCCCAGGAGGCAATTAAAGTTAGATCATATTGTTCTCAGGTTGGCACAGGCAGGTGTGGACTTGCTGGGGCTTTGCACATCAGCCACTGTTTGTAAGAGTGTGTTCAGTGCCTGGATGGCAGATAGCCCGATTCCGTGCTGGGATGTGGATGGCAGAATAGCCCGTGCTGGGATGAGCTGCTGCTTTGTAAGGTCGAGGTCCCCATCATTGGGCGTGTCCAACCCGGGAGGAGGGTTTGGCCCAAACCATGACCCTGAGGACAGCTTCCAGGTCACCATCCCCAACCTCGGGCACAGTGCCTGGTTCAGTCATTCCTTACAGAATGGACCAAGGGGGGACGAGAAGCTCTTTAAGGTTCCTGGTGGCATTCCTTCACAGAGCCAACTGCAGCTGCAGTCACGACCACACAGGCTGGGATCCAAACCCAGGCCTGTCTGCCACCAACGCCTCTACTGTCCTGGAGGGGAGAGTGGCTTGTAAATTGGGAAGTGGGCTGCACTGTTGTAATCACTATTATAATGACTGATCTGGGCGGTTACTAAACATTGATGGTGATGTGTCTGCTACCACATCTGTAGGTGCTGGCTCTTACAGACCAACCTGTCATCAGGTAGACGAGGGGTTTACCCTGCCGAGCGCACAGGGCTACCTGCCCTGGGGCGAGCCTGTTGACATCTCCCATCCAGGGCCAAAGGGTACGGGCCGGCATTTCAGGGCCACCAAATTGCAGCCCTGGTACATTTGTGTGAGGAGGGGCACAAAGGTAGTGAGTGAGCGGCAGTGGGTGGGCGTGAGTGGGGGATGGCAGTGGGGGGCGGCAGTGGGGGGCGGCAGTGGGGGGCGGCAGTGGGTATACAGGGCGCTAGGGGGTCACTGGGCCTGGGGCCTTCTCAAGGATCTGTATTTCCAGCCTGGGCCTCCCTCCTCCTCCTCAGGCTGCGCCGTCTTCCCTGTTTCTGTTAACGGTTGAGGGGAAGAGTTGAAGAAGCGTTTGGGAGCCCGGATGCCTGGGTGTAACTCTGGACTCCACCACTTAGCAGCTCTGTTACTGGAGCTCATTCACCTCCCAGAGCCTCACTTTTACCCCAGTTTTAAAATGAGGCTAAGGATGGCATGAAACACATACAGCCGTCATCAGTATAAAAAATAATAAAAAAAAAAGAATACTGGAGCACCTTCTGTGTGCTAGGAACAGGGTTCAAGTCCTAGGTAGCTGCTTGTTGAGACCTCGGGTCTTAAACACGGGGCCTCAGTTTCCTCACCTGCGCGCCTGGAGTCACCAGTGGACGCCCTGTCAAGGTGGCTCTGCACCTCCTCTTCCCACACTCTGCCCCTAAGCCTCACCCTCATCTCTCTGGCGGGACACTGCGCCCCCTGTGGACAGCTCACCCGTAGGTACTGCTATCACTCTGCCACTCTCTACCTCCACGTGACCTACGTGGACATTGGCCGCTAAGGCAGGCTTCCTGTCCCAGTCATTTCTGTGACCCCACCGAGCTAGGCCTGTGCCAAGGACTTACGAGTTTGGTTGGGGTCACTGTTCAGTGAACACCTTCTGTACTGGCCCGGGTGGGCGTTGCGAAATGCCCATAACTCTTTTCCAGGTCAAAGTCGGAACCACTTCTCTCACCCAATCTCATGTCCACTGCAAGAAGGATGTTTTCCCCCAAGACTCCAGTTTTCCCTCTAGGGAAACTGAGGCGCAAGCAGCAATGATTACGCTCCTGAGTATCCCGCTTCAGACTCTCCAGATGAGAAGCCCGTTTCAAGTGCCCTTGTCTCTACACCATAGCTCCCGAGTAGTGCAAACGGTCTGCACTCAGCTACCAACCCAAAGCTCAGAGCCCTGATGGCGCAGCGATGGAGAACTCTGCTGCTTGGCTGCTAACCAAAAGGTTGGCAGCTCGAATCCACCAGCCGCTCCTTAGAAACGCTATGGGGCAGTTCTACTCTGTCCTATAGGGTCGCTATGAGTCGGAATCGACTCCACGGCAAAACAGGTTTGGTTTTGGTACCAACCCAAAGGTTGATGGTTTGAACTCACCCGGTAGTGCAGCAGAAGAAAGGCCTGACAACTGCTTCTCTCAAAGCTACAACAACCAAGAAAACCTCGTGGAGCTCATTTCTGTTCTATAGCACATGCGATCGCCGTGAGTGAGAATCAACCAGAGGGCAACCGTCTAAGGTTTTGGTCTTTTAGCCACGGGAAAGGAGGAGCGCACTACAACTCCCAATGTCCCCCGTGCTTAGGGGCGGACTCTGCCCCCTCAAGGCACAACTGGATCCACCAATCGGAGCCTAAAGAGGGGCGGGGGCGGTGCCGGGCGGGCGGGGTCTGCGGGGAAGCGGCTGGAGCGGGAGTCGTGGGCCAGTGGCGCCGAGAGCGCGGGGACCGGAGAGCCGCGCGCAGCGGAGGATCTTGGGCGCGGGCGCCGCGGACCCTCGCTGGGGCCATGGGTAAGCAGGACGGGGCTCGGCGGCCCCAGGGGAGGTGGGAGTCCCCCGGCCGGCCCGCGGTGGCCGAGTCTCCTCCGGCCCTCGCGACCGCCGGTGGCGCTTTGGGGCAGTGCGGGGCCCGGGCGGATTCCGGGGCGAGGGGGACGGGGCACGAGCCGGCCGGTGCCAGCCCTTCTCCCTGCGCGAGGCTGACGTTGGCTGTCTGCGCGCGCCCTTCAAAAAAGGGAAAGAAAAAAAGTTCTGGCGGCGAGGGGCTTCCCGGGCGTTGATCTCGAAACTTTTTTGGCCGTCTCTTGACTGAAAGTTACCGAGTCCTGTACAGTTCTGCCATCCCACTTCCTGCTGCGGTTTCCATCTCGAGCTGATCTCAGCTCATTTGTTGTGACAGCCGTCAGCAGCAGCTTCTCATCTCACGGTTCTCAGAAACCCGCGGCGCGGCGAGCAGAGGGGCCAGGTCCCCGGGGCGCGCGGCGCTTTCCAAGGCGGCCGCCGTTTCCTGAAAATGACTCTGCGCCTCCTCAAGAGCTTGCTCAACGCGCTTTGAAGAACCATCTGTTCCGCTTTCATCGAGGGCTCTGCGGGTCCTTCGGCCGTCGTGTGCCGCCCGCTCTGCCCCTTTCTCTTTTCTTCTCTGGTCTCCCCGTGCGTGTCCCCGGTCCACTTTCCCCTGCGCCGCCAGTGGAAAGAGGCAGCGGCCCACTTGTCCTGCTTCTTGTCCTGCTTCTTGTCCTTTCTTCCCTTCCCTCGGGGCTGCAGAAGGGGCAGGGTGGCGACCCTGCGGAGGGAGCGAGGGAAGAAGCGCGAGCTGCGAGCTTGCTCCGAGCGACGTCTGGCTTCGTGCGCGGCCTGAGCTGCGGGGCGCAACTGGGTCCCTCCACAGAGTGCCCGGGGGAGGCCGTCGCCCCGGGTAAGGGTCGCACAGTACCCGCCGGCGCCGTGGGGCTCGCCAGGCGCGGGACCCCCGCGGGCTTAGGTGCAGGTCTGGAGGCGCTGCCTGCGAGTTTGCGGGGCCGGCCGGCAAGCTGTGGTCCCCGGGGGCCGAGGGGAGGATAGCAGGTGTCTCTTCCTCGGCCTGAGCGCCACTGTTGGGAACCGATGCGCGTCGAGGCCTCTGCGCCTGCACGCAACGCTCGGGCAGAGGATGGGTGGAAGAGTGAGGCTAGAGCGTCTGGCCCCTGAAGTGGAGTTCCAGAGGGACCCACCAGGGGCCTAGAACTTGGAGCGGCAGAGGTAGGTAAGACCTCAAAGAATCAACCCTTCTGTCTTTGGATTTACAGCCGGGGAAATTGAGGCTTAGAGACCAACCCTGGTCAGGCGTGAATGAGGGGCAGGCCTCCAAGACCCCGCCCCACTCTGCCTTCCCCTCGTCTCCTGTTTCCCACGTGGGAAACGTTTCTGGGCTGACCCACGCGCCCCCTTAGACCGGGACCCACAGGCTTGGAGAGCCACCTGGAGGCCTCTAGGAGGGGCGGGAGAAGAGCAGAAGGCAAAGGAACGCCCGTGCAGGGGTCAGGCAGGGTTCCTCGCATCCCGCCCTGCCTCTACTGCGGCAGGACATCTTGAACAAGTCCCCGAAGGCTCCCAGCCTCGTTTCTCAATAGGTGGAATGGGAACTCCTAGAATCGTTCATGGGGCGTGGGAAACCGTCTGTTGTCAAAGCGAGTACCGTTACCATTAAATATTACACAGCCCTGCCCTGGAATAGGGTCTTCTAGGACTTCCCAGAGCAGGCTAAAGGGGGACACGGAGCCCCTGGGGGCGGGGGGGTTAGCAGTCTCACATGTGGTGCCCCTCAAGCCCGCCCCGCCCCTTTCTGTACTCTCTTAAGACCCTCAGCTTGGCCCCCACCCCAGCTGAGCCCCTGAGGTGGGGCTGTGGCGGGTGCTGTGCCCCTCGTCCTTGGGGGTCCCAGGTCCAGCTCCTCTGTCCTCAGTGCCGGCTGGAGCACAGTCCCTGACAGGTCCCCAGCCCCACTGCGCCGGGAGTGAGCTCCAGGCAGAGACTCCTGCCAGGCAGCCGGCTCCGGGCCGCGGAGGGGACAGGCGGCTTCAAAGGCCGTCTTTGTTTCAACTCCAGCTCGAGCTGAGGGAAGGTTAAGCCAACAGCCTCAGGCGAGGGGGTGGGGCAGTGTCTGCTGGTTGTTATTGAAGCTGCTGTTACCATTATTGTCATAATTGACGCATTGTTCCCAGTGGGTGACTTTTCATGAAAGGAAGTGTGGTTTCCTTCCCATTACACCAAGGGTGAGTGGGACGGAGCTGGGGGCCCAGGCCTGCCTCAGACAGAGGGAGATGCACCAACCAGCTCAAGGCTGATTCTAGCCGGCACCCAGTCACCCAGTCACGGGCAGGTGGTTTGACCTTGGACTAGGAACAGCCCCTCAATGGGCATCGGGGGGGGGTCTCTGAGATCAAGTGTCCACGGAGCATCTGCCCTGTGCCCTGCTCTGTTCTGGGCAGTGGAGACACTGGGAGGCAGCAGGTCGGGGAGACTGCAGATCTCACGGGGGTAGGGGGGTAGGGTGCATGCACCTGCACGCACACTCAGCTCTGGCTTGTGGGGAAGCCACGTCTCACTTGGTCCTGTGAGAATGCAGGACCCATCGAGTCCAGCGCGCCCATCTTACCAGTGGGGAAACTGAGGTACAGAAGCAGCAAATGACTTGGAAGCATGTACCTGTGTGCTGCCTGGCCCCCGCCCCATCTCCCCCTGCCCCTTCT
>NW_004443940.1:34452207-34452924 GCF_000243295.1 Trichechus manatus latirostris | reverse complement strand
CTCGCCCCTTCCCCATCCCACCTGCCCCATCTTCCCCCACCCAGTCTCCCACCTGCCTGCTCCATCTGGTTTCAGCACGTCTCATAGGGCAGGGGTAGGTTCAAGGGCCCGCTGAGCTCCCCATGCCCACCCCACAGCCCAATACCCACTTTTTGCCCTGGCTGAGCCCAAATGAGATGCCTTGAGTTTGTCTTCAGTGACTCCTCCCTGATGTCTCCTCTCAGCCTTCCACTGGGACACGCCCCCGCCCCCACTACCTGCCCCTTCTCCTCCCTGCCAGGCAGTGAGTCCTGGCCAGAAGCCAGGCCTCTCCTCTCTCAGGTAACATGTAGCCGTTTCTCAAGAGCATCATTCGTTCCTCCTTCCTTCCTCAAGATTATAGGGACAACACTTTATGCCAAGTTGGGGCCCTGGGGACCCCTGGAGTCAGTGAAGTTGATCCCTGGGGGGTAGAGTTCCTCCCTGGTTGCTCAGGCCCAGCTCCTGTGGGTGCAGCGTTTTGACTGGACCCTCTCATCCTGGGCCTGGTTGGCACAGCAGTGGAAATGGACCAGCTCTTTCTAGCAGAGGAGTGGGGGGAATGTGGTGGGACAGGCACAGCCCCTCAGGAAGGTGGCAAGTTTGCACCATCTCAGCGCAGATGAGGAGCGGGGAGTGTGGGGGGAGAGGCACAGCCCCTCGGGAAGGTGGCGGGTCTGCACCATCTCAGCGCAGATG
>NW_004443940.1:34439598-34452089 GCF_000243295.1 Trichechus manatus latirostris | reverse complement strand
GGGGGGAGAGGCACAGCCCCTCGGGAAGGTGGTGGGTTTCCACCATCTCAGCGCAGATGAGGAGCGGGGAGTGTGGGGGGAGAGGCACAGCCCCTTGGGAAGGTGGCGGGTTTGCACCATCTCAGCGCAGATGAGGAGCGTAGGGTCTTCCCGCTCCCGCTCCCGTTAAGAAAGCTCCAGACTCAGTGTCTTAGAGCCGTCAGCTCTGTTGCTGGTGGTGTGCTGTGTGACCTCAGGCAAGTCATTTGACTTCTCTGAGCCTCAAGAATTGCATCTCTAAAAACAGGGAAAAGGAGCCCTAGTGGTGCAAATGGTTAAGCACTTGGCTGCTAACCAAGATGTGGGTGGTTTGAACCCACCCAGCCACTCCATGGGAGAAAGACCTGGCAATCTTGTCCTATAAAGGTTACAGCCAAGAATATTCTGTGGGGCAGTTCTACTGTCACATGGGGTCACTATGAGTCAGAATCAACTCAATGACACCCAACAACAAGATCAATACCCACTGGGTGACTGGGAGGACTCAGTGAGGCAATGTACAAAAATGCCCGGCCCCGGCCCACCAGGGCACTGATTTGGGTTGGTGGAGTGTATGGTGTGGAAAGGGAAGTAGAGAATGTCTTAAGAACAAGTAGACTTTGGAATGCATCCTCTATTGGAGCGTGTGACTGAAACTAACCCCTTAACTGCTGGGCTGTCAGATCTGGGAGCTAAGCTAGACTCAAACATGAGCCATGGAGTTGAACAGAACTCAAATTCAGAACACAGGAAGGGCCCGGAGCAATGCTTGTCCCAGCTCCCTGCCTGCACACTCCCTGCCCAGTGGGGGCCGCAGTGGTGGGACTGGATCACAAGGGCTGAGGGTTCGTCTTTTGGCCCAGACACCCGGAATCCCTTTGTCGTCTTCCCAAAAGTGAAATAAGGAAATCACAGAGGGCTTGTGGAACCAAGTCCTACCATTGCTGGCCAGGCCTTTTGTGAACACTATGATCTCTCAGCGCAAAGCACGAATCGTCTAGAAATCAACTCAACCTTTCAGAAGGACCTTCTGAGAACGGCCAAGGGAAGCCTAGTAATTGGAGACACATCCCATGGTCCTGGAAGGGAAGGTGCTGTAAAGATGTTATCTCTCCCCAAAGTTAGTTCTAAATTCAAATACAATTCAATGAAAACCCCAATGGCTTTTTTCTTTAAAGAGAATATGACATAACTATCCTAAAGTGCAGATGGAATTATAAAGTAATAGATCAGAAAAGAGGAAGAAGAGTAAAGATGGGAGACTGGCCCTTTGGATATAAGTTATTTTACAAAGGCCACAAAAACTAAAATAGTGGGCACGGACCTCAGCGTTCCACCAGGAACGAAAGAAGCAGAATAGAAAGGCCGGAAGCACTCCCAGATACGTTCATTGTGAGCATTTAGACTGTGAGAAGAGTAACATTTCAAATCAATGGGGGAGGGGCACCACCGAAGCAGTGGGAGAAAACTATGGCTTAAGCCCTTTCCCCTATCTTATACCAGAGCAGAGTCCAGATGTGGTAAAAGTAAAACAATGAAACAGTAACCACCGTCATTGTCATGACTGTTTCCTGGATGGAGGAAGCTGATGTCTGAAGAACAATTGCTTTGGCGAGCAGATGTTTTCTTTTCTATTTTTTAATCGGGTCCACCCGCTCCCCCATTAAACATAGGGCACCTGAGGTCTTGTGCAGGAAGGGATACAAACGCAGGCTCATAGCAAGACAGTCACTGAGTGGCAGATGGGCAGCCGCGGTCATTCAGGGGCAAGTGGGTCTCTCCTGCCTCTGTGGGCTGGATGAGGCTGGGAGGTGGGATGGCCAGGTCCCTAGCCCCTTCCCTCCCCTGCAGAGCTGGGTGAGGGACCCTGAATCTGGAAGGAGTGGGAGCCGGGCAGTTAGAGGGCTCACTCATCACCTATGGTGGTGGCTTTCAAACATATTGTTAGCAGCAGAAGCCTTTTTCAGGTGAAGATTTACATGGAAACCTGATCTACAAAAGGCCAGGGAAGGGAGGGATGATGGCAGCCAGGGACAGGACAGAGGGCTCGCGGCTGTGGAAGTGGGGTCTAAGGCCTGGGGACCAGAAGCCCTGCCCAGATGGAAGAAAATGGAGGCTGAGTTCATTCAGGGACTTGGCTCCACAGAGAGAGTGTTTCCCTTTGTAGCTCGAGGCTGGCGCACTCACCCCTTTCCCATCTGGGGTTAAACAGCTCAGATTGGTGACCTCATTTCCAGGTAAGACGAGTGCCCAGCTCCAGGAGATTCTCTCTGAGTGTGGCCAGGGCAGAGCTCACAGACTCCGCCACAGAGTGAGAAGGGGACGGTGGTTTGTCTGGCCCGGTGACTGTCCACCCCAGCTGATAGAATCTCATGAGGAGCTGTAAACTCTGAGGCTGGGGCCCCACCCAGGACCTTCAATCAGATCCTCTGAGGGTGAGGCCTCAGCATCCGTGTTTTTAAAATGCTCTCCCAGGTGATTCTGAGGTGCACTGATCCAACCACCTTATTTTTCAGAGGCCCAGAGGGGCAGTGACATGCCAGGCCCACACAGGAAGTCTGTAGTAGGACTAGAGGCCCCGTCACAGTCAGGAGGAGGTGGAGAGAGTCCTTTTGCTCTGAGGGTAGGAGTCAGGAGAGAAGACTGAAAGGGGGTTGGAAGGGGCCGAGGCAGAAGGTGGGGAGCTGGTGAGCAGCGCGTGCTCTGATGGCCGGGGTGACCTCAGGAATTCATAGATAACCAGCGAAGGACTCAAGTGTCTTTCTCTCCCATACCACAGAAGGGAAGACTGAGGCACAGAGTCAGACCAGGACTTGGTTGGAAAGGCATCTGTTTGGAGGGTCAGTTGTTAGCATCCAGGATTTCTGGAGATGGGTCTCAAATGGTCAGAAGCTGGCCTGAGAGGCTGGCGTGAGTCTCTTTCTCTTTGGCAAGCCTTAGAACTGGTTTCTCTTCTGTACATATTTGGACTTGGTCGTTGCAGGGAATTACTTAATATGACCCTTCTAGCCAAAGTCTTTGTAACTCCCACCAAATGACTGGGTGGGTCTATGCATATAAGGTGCTTGTGGCCCACCAAGGGGATTGGTCAGCTTGCTAAGAATGTAAATAAAGTGCATGGTATGCTTGTGGGGGTAGGACCATGCAAATAAGATGTATGGTACCCTAAAGAGGGGATTGGCCAGTTTTGCCATCTCGCCAGGCTTAAAAGAGAGCTAAATCCCAGAGCAGAGGGGGACCTGACTACCACCAAGAAGACACAGGTGCGGAACATGTCCTTTGGACCTGGGATCCCTGCGCTGAGACCCTCCTAGACCTGGGAGACAGAGAGAGAGCTGTAACATCAGAGACAGCAAGAGACGGTGAGAAACAGTGGCAGAGAAATGGTGGCAGCAGGACCAGAAGACAGCGTGGTGGGCTTCCCAGCCTACAGAACAAGAAAGCTGAGTGCCTTCAGACCAGAGGCTTGCTCATGGAGCAGGGTGCCTGCCTCTGGGCACTTGGTGGAGCTAGAGCTGAGCGCCTTCAGGCCGAGGCTTACTGGTGGAGTGGGGTGCCTCTGGGCACTTATCAGCAGAGCTAAAAGAGCTTTGTAACACTTGCCCAGGCAGGGCAGAGGCCAGGCTAAGGGGCCGAGACCAGAGTGAGACCTGCTTGCAGGCACAGCTGAGAAGAGGCTGTCCTGATGGAAGAACTGTATTCTGAGTTGTTCCTAACCCTGAAGTTGTAACCTGTTACTTCCCTGATAAACCCCATAATCGTGAGTATAGTCTGTGAGTTCTGTGTGGCCATTGCAACGAATTATCAAACTCAGCAGAGAAGTAGACAGTGCCATGGGAGGGATGGCTGGTGTCAGAATTGGTAGAAAGGTTGGATAGAGGAGGTATGTCTGACCTCCTCCTCAGAGGGATCAGCCTCGGGCTGTTAATGCTGATAATGATTCTCTTCCCCGCTTGTGAAGTTAGAGGAGGTCAGACTTCTCAGCTGCACCATTATCACAGGACTTTTCATCAAGACTTTGCAAATGTTGATGATAACCACAGCAGCCACAGTGATGACAAGGCCACAGTGGTTGGACAGGCCTTGTTTTGAGTCCTGGTCTGCCAGGAAGACTGAACTCAACCTCTCTGGCTTCAGTTTCCACCTCTAAAATGGGATTTCTTCTGGGACTAAGAGAGTGGACACATGTGGGAGAGCCAGGGACACATCCGAGCACCCGCGTAAAGTGACTGAGTAGTTGCAGATAGCAGCAGTTACATAAACTGCTAAAGCGAAGACTCTTCAGTGGCCGAAGATTCTAACAGCACATGCTTCTGGGTCCTGCTAGCCTCGCGTGTCATGTCTGTACGGGTATCTCATTCTTAAGGAGATTGTTTTTCTGTCTGGAAAGGAAGGGAAATCTCATAGGTTCCCAGCAGCAAGGATTTCCTACGATGGACTGAGCCAGGAGTATGGAAGGCCTCATCATATTAGATTGTCAAAAAGAAAAAATAAAGGAAAGAAAGAAAAGGAGGTAATCAAAAGACATGGGTTCCTAGTCTCAGATCTGCTGCCAGCCTGCCATGGGACCTGAGGCAAGTCACCACTTTACGCTGGCGGTTCCCAATGGTCGTGCTTTTTGCAGTGGTGGAGGTGTTGCGTTTTTGCAACCATCAGCACACACGGCTTCCCTTCAGTAAAGTAGAGCTTGTGGCTCTTCCCTGCCTACTGCGCAGGGTTGTTGTGAGGCTCATTTATTCTAACTTACCTGGCACCTGTGTGGGCACAAAGACACGGTGCCTCAGGAACGCACAGTGTGCTTAGCAAGATCGGCAGGCAGGCAGTTCAGTCAGGATGGTGAAGAGGCAACAGGAACGCTCTACCTGGCTGGGGGCTGGGAAAGGCCACCCAGAGGAAGCAACTTGCCAGCTGAGACCTGAAGGGTCACCAGGATCCCTGGCCAGGTGAGGGGAGAATGTGGCCAAATTCAAACCAAAACCAAACCCATTGCTGTTGAGTGGATTCCGACTCATAGCGACCCTATAGGACAGGGCAGAACTGCCCCATAGGGTTTCCAAGGCTGTAATCGTTATGGGAAACAGACTGTCACATCTTTCTCCTGTGGAGCAGCTGGTGGGTTTGAACCACTGATCTTTTGGTTAGCAGCCAGGCGCTTTAACCACTGCCTCACCAGGGCTCCATGTGGTCTGATTAGGGGTAGTTAAAAACAAACGAACAGTTGCTGTCAAGTCGACTCTGACTCATGGCAACCTCGTATGTGTCAGAGCTCCATAGGGTTTCCAATGGCTGATTTTTCCGAAGGAGATCGCCAGGGTGGACTTGAACCTCCAGCCTTTCGGTTAGCAGCTGAGTGCATTAAGCGTCTGCACCACCCAGGGGCTCCAGGGGAGTGAGAATTCTGCACATCTCAGGGCAAGGTGGTTGCGTCACAGACGGGCAGGTATTCTCTTCCTGGTTACTCCTCGAGAAGCTACTGCCCGAGCACCTGATGCGCCTCCCCAGCGGGGCTGTTTTGCTGCAAAAACTTGCCGCCTGAACTTGGAGCAGGTTTCGGAGACAGAATTTCCCTGAGCACCATGGCCCTAAGCCCAGTCTTCTCTGACTTGACCCCAAGGTGGTTTAGGGCTCCTGCAAAGACGCGGGAGAAGGCTGGCACAGAGGAAGGACAAGAGGCAGGTGTGGTGCGTGGGGGGATGAGGGTCTGGGTTGGGGTAGAGGTGCAGAGGAGGCCATGCAGGGTTGTCCCAGCCAGGGCGACCTCGTGTGTGTTTAGAGGGCAGCCTGGTGCAGCAGGGGCAGGGGACAGAGAACATGCTGCAGAAGTAGGAGAGGACTCACTGCCTTCCACCAGGCTGTTTCAGATTGGGGGTGGGAGGACCCCCACCTGTCCCCGGGGCACCTCTCCTCAGCACCTGTTCCTCTCTACCTGCATCTTATGTGTGTTCTCTCCCCCTTTCCCCTCCCCCCGTTCCTCTCCTTGCAGCACCCCCCGTCAAAGGGAAGAGGAGACAGTCAGAGGGGGATGATCCCCGAGACCCGTGTGTGTCCCCTGAAGCCGATGGTGAGCAGAGCAGGAGCCAGAGCCCCATCCAGCTGGAGGTGAGTTGGGGGACTGCCCTCAAGATCCTCCCTCCTTCCCTCCCCTCAGCTATGCTCAGCCTCCCAGGTGACCCTGGAGACCTCACGCTCTCAGGAAGGAGCCGGAAGTGCACAGAGGTGATCCCCGCCTTCCCTGCAGACCCAGGACAGGGGCTCCTGCCCAGGTCCCTGCATCGGGGCGGGGGCTGGGGGGTGGGGGACCGGCAGTGGGAGACTGCCCCGTCGCCTGTGGTAGCGCGTCTGAAACTTCCTTTTTCAAATGAAGATTTACATGGGACCCTGCTCTATCAAACAGAAAAGCACTATCCTACAATGTGAAAAAGGAGCCCTGGTGGCACAGTGGTTAAAGCGCTCGGCTGCCGACCGAAAGGTCTGCTTTTGGAACCCACCATCCAGCTTCTCCACGGGAGAAAGATGTGGCAGTCTGCTTCCGTAAAGATTTACAGCCTTGGAAACCCTATGGAGCAGTTAGCTACTCTGTCCTGTAGGGTCACTATGAGTCAGAATCCACTCAAGGGCAGCGGGTATGATGTGAAACTGCATTTACGTCCAGCTGTTCACATTTATAACACTGACGTACACAGTCACTCAGCGAGATCGGGGGGCTGTTCTGACAAGTGTGGAGCTGGAAAGGGGAGCTGTGCATGGCGTTTGAGAGCGTCTTCAGCCCCGGCGCCCAGGGCACGTGCCCAGCACCCAGGGCATGTGAGCCACAGTCCGGAGTTCAAATCCTGATTCAGAGAGAAAAGTAGCTGCAGATGGTAGCAGTTTTTAACAGCTCACCGTGAATCCACAGGAGAGAGAGAAGGGTGGGCTCTCCTGAAGAGCAGGGAAAGCCTGCACTCTGAGGAGCACTGAGCCGCTCCTTGGTAGCTCAAGTTAGAGTGACGCTGGTCCCCGGTATTTAGAGTTGCCTATGTAACACGAGTCATTATCAGAGTTGTTCTGATGAGTTAAAAACACCAACGTGGTGTCTGAATGAAGTATTTTGGGGACACACGTGCTCTGCACTGCTCTAGGCCCAGGTGTGTGTTGATATCCCATGAAAACCTGGGAGCTGTCTGTTCTCGGAGCAGGAGCCTTCTTGGGTCGTGATCCTGGTCCTGGGTCTGCAGCCCCAGCCCAGCTGTATTTGTCTGCCCTGAGCGACCAGCCCGATGAACAGCATCAGCAGAAATTGCCCCTGTGAGACCGGAAACCAAAAGTCCTGTGCATCTGAGAGGAATGTGCCAGCAGGGTCTCACCTCCCTGAAACCAGCAAGGCGGTCTGGGGGTCGGAGAGGCAGCCCACAGCAGAGGCGCCCTCTGGGGACACAGGCTTAGCTGTCCCGAGGGCACCGACCACCTTCATTCCTTCAGCTTTGACTGCAAGGGCTGCCAGGGGGCCTGGGGACGCTGAGTGAGGCCCAAGCCTGCCCTCCGGGAGCTCACAGTCAGGCGGAGGAGCGAAGATGCAAGATAAAAGAAGTGATCTGTGCCCGCAGAGGCCTGGGGAAGGTGCTGGGCGGCAGCCGCCTCTGTAACCAGCTTCTCTGGGCTGCAGGGCCCTTGTGGAGGGCGTTGGCTCGGGCCCCTGTCCTGGGCCCCGGGGCACCGAGAGCTGACAGCTACACCTTTCTGACCCCAGGAACAATCAGTGCAGCCCAGAGCAATAGGCTGGGGCTGGGGCCTGCTCCTTCCTGCGGGAGCCTGGGGTTGGGGGCCAGCCACCCTCCGACTGGGGCCCATCCCAATGCCTGCTGTTCTTTCCCCAGGACCCCCCCAAGGCAGGTGGGGAGCGGGAGGAGGAGCAGGAGCGGGAGGAGGAGCAGGCCTTCCTGGTCAGCCTCTACAAGTTCATGAAGGAGCGACACACACCCATCGAGAGGGTGCCCCATCTTGGCTTCAAGCAGAGTGCGTCCCTGGGGGTGGGCAGCGGGAGGGTGGGCCCAGCAGGGAAAACCCCAGGCAGGGCCTCTGGGCAAAGCTGGCCCCAGAGTTGGGCAGGTGCCTCCACTCTGGTGACCCAGGACACTGCCTGCCCGGGCACAGGGTTGGCAAAGGGGCAGAGATGGATTGTCACCCTCCCTGGCCCTTGGGCCACCACAGCATGGGGCACAGCCTGCCGTCCACAGCAGCAGCCCTGTCCAGGTGCACAGGCCGCTGGCTGCTGCCTCCACCCGCAGGGACTGATGGCCTGCCCCATCCCTTTCCTTTCTCCAGTTAACCTGTGGAAGATCTACAAGGCGGTGGAGAAGCTGGGGGCCTATGAGCTGGTAAGGAAGGCACCCGCAGTCCTCACCATGCAGCGTGTCCCAGGCGCATGCCTACAGGACTGTGGGGGGAGGGGTGTTTCTGGAGGGACGAGCCGACAGAGGTGGGGGGGGGGCAGACAGAACTAGGACGAGCCAGGCTCTACTCATTGCGTTCACAGACCCCCAGCCCTGCGCTTCCCGAGTTCTCCTGCTCGCTAGTACTCTGCTGCTCACAGCAGATTTTCCTCTGCTCCCATCTGTTCTGCCCTCCCCGTGCTCCGAAAGCTGCTTGGGCTAGCAGGCAGGCAGCCCCGGGTGGGGTGAACTGGCTGGCCGCCAGGCAAGCCCCCTCCCCACCCCCTTGCTGCCAGAGGAGCAGCTGCGAAAGCGGGGTGCTCCCCGCCCCACGCGCCCCTCCTCACCCCGCCCCACGCGCCCCTCCTCACCCAGGCGCCCAGTGCGCACCTGCAGTGGGGAGGCCCCGCCGCCAGGGGGCGCCGCCAGCGCCGCCTCTTACCTAGTGCTGTTGCAGGTGACCGGCCGCCGCCTCTGGAAGAACGTGTACGACGAACTGGGGGGCAGCCCCGGCAGCACCAGCGCGGCCACGTGCACGCGCCGCCACTATGAGAGGTGCGGCTGGGGGCCAAGAAGGCGTCCACTGGGGGCTTCCCTGGGTTACACCGACCCTGGGCATTCACCTCCCAGGGGCTTGGCGGAGCTTGCTGCGGGGGGTGGGAGCAGAGTACAGCTGTGTACCGAGGAGGGAGACCGGCAGTGTGGCCACCGAGCAGCCCCAGCGGGTGGGGTGTGCTGGCTCCACCCTGGTTATGGCGCAGAGCTCCAGCACGATTGCTGGACAAACTGAGGAAGCCCTGGTTTGCTGTGAATACTCGGCCGGAAAGGAGCCGACAGCTTTGGGCTCAGAAGAGAGAGTTCTGGTGGGCTTCCTGGAAGCGGGGGGGGGGGGGGAGGCCAGGCAGCAGAAGGAAGTGTGGATGGGTGCCCACCAGCCCTGGCCCTGTGATAGACATGCCCGGCTCCTCACCAGGCTGGTCCTCCCATACGTGCGGCACCTGAAGGGGGAGGATGACAAGCCACTGCCCCCCTCCAAGCCCAGAAAGCAGTACAAGATGTCCAAGGAGCCTCGGGTGGATGACGGGGCCACTGAGAAGCCAAAGAAGGCCAAGGAGGAGAGGCTGGTGGACCAGGTGAGCACTGAGCCTAGCTGTGCTGGGAACCGACCCTGGGCCCCCTTCCCCCTGCCTCTCACAGCTCCCCCTGCCAGCCCACCGCGTGGCTTTGGTTCCCTGCTGGAACACCCAGAGCCCACCCAGGGGGCAGCGTCTGCACGGCAACCAGGGCCTCTGCTCAGGACTGTGCAAGCTGTCCACTGCTCAGGGGCCCTCGAGTGAGGGGACGAGTGGGGTGTTAGGACCAGCCTGCACCCCTCTCCCCACACCCCATGCCCTGACACAGGGCTGTGCCGGTCAGAGAGCAGGGCGCCTTCTGAGAGTTTTGCACAGAGGCGCTGTAAGGGGCAGCAGCGACTCCGGGCACCCCTCTGCTGCCACCTAGGTCCCCAGGTCAGGATGGCTGGGCCCCCTCTCCCAGCTCTGAGGCATGGTGCTTTCTTGTCCTAGATGATGCCAGGAAAGACCAAGACAGATGCTGCCGACCCAGCTCAGCTGCCCGACCAGGAGCCCCCCAGGGACAGTGCTGAGCAGCCAGGCCCAGCCCCGGTACCCACTCTGCCCTTCGTGGGGGCCAGCTGTTGCCCTGAGGCCTACAAGCGGCTCCTGTCCAGCTTCTACTGCAAAGGGACGCATGGCATCATGTCACCTCTGGCCAAGAAGAAGCTCCTGGCCCAGGTGAGCAAGGCAGAGGCCTTGCAGTGCCAGGATGAGGGCTGTCACCATGGAGCAGGCGGCTCCGACAGGGAGCCCCAGGGCTCCACAGCTGCTTGCCCCCCGGAGTGTCCCCAGAGCCCCGGAGGGCCGGCTGATAACTCCAGGCACCGACTGACCCCTCAGGAGGGACTGCAGGCCCATGTGGGCAGCCTCAGGGAGGAGGCTCAGGGAGGCCCCTGCCCAGCAGCCCCCATCTTCACGGGATATTTCCATGCCTGCCCCACCGAGGTGCTGAAGCCCATCAGCCAGCACCCCCGGGACTTCTTCCCCAGCCTTAAAGACGGGGTGCTGTTGGGGCCGTCTGGCAAAGAGGCTGGGCTGCTGGCCAAAGAGCGCCAGCTGGTGTGGGGTGGGGATGTCAACCGTCCCTCTGCATTCCACAAAGGTGGCTTCCGAAAGGGCAGCCCCTACCCCAAGCCCAAAGCCTGCTGGGTGTCCCCCATGGCCAAGGTCCCCGCAGAGAGCCCAGTGCCCCCGCCCACCTTCCCCAGCAGCCCAGGCCTCAGCAGCAAGCGCAGCCTGGAAGAAGAGGGCTTTGCCTGCGGTGGCAAAAAACTGCGGGCAGTGTCTCCCTTTCTCCAGGAGGTGGACGCCAGCGAGTGTGGGGCCAAACCTACAGGCCCGGGCTTGGCTGTCTCCTGCCTGCTGGACCCAGCCCTGAGGCCTGGCCCCCGGGAGGCCTACAGGGGCACTATGCTGCGCTGCCCGCTGAACTTCAACAATTCCCCAGACCCCTTAAAGGGCCAAGCCACTCTCCCCTTCAGCCCGCTGGTCATCCCAGCCTTCCCGGCCCACTTCCTGGCCACTACAGCCCCCTCACCCATGGCCGCTGGCCTGGTGCACTTCCCCACTGCGTCCTTTGACAGCGCCCTCCGCCACAGACTTTGCCCAGCCTCGTCCGCATGGCACATGCCGCCTGCCACAACCTATGCAGCGCCCCACTTCTTCCACCTCAACACCAAGCTGTAGGTGGCAGCCGCGGCAGGCTGTGCTGCAGAGGGTCTGATGCTGCCCCGGAGGTGGCAGGCACCTTCAGGGGACTGAGGGCTGCAGCCCGCTCCCCAGGGCAGCTGGGCTGAGCCCCACGCCGGAACGTGCCCCTGGCACAAGCAAAGAGAGGAAGGCAGCGGGGAAGCTGGGTCTGCCTCGCCAGGAAACAGCCTCTGCCCGGGGATGGGACCCGGTGGCTGCAAGACCTCGGGAGGAGGCTGCGGCACGGGCCGGAGGTTCCCAGCTGGAGTGCCCAGAGCAGAGGCCAGGAGCGGGCAGAGGGTCTGAGGAGCCCGACGGCAGCCGGGGGCATCCAGGGTGCCCACCTAAACTCCAATAAAAAGACACCAATGTGAACTCCAACCAGCTCTGAGGCTTGCTTTCCAAGGGTGGGCGTGGCAGGCTGTGCTTGTCGGGGGGGCCGCCAGTGAGCAGCGGCAGGGTGAGGAGACGGACTTGCTGGGTCTTGAACCTGCCACTGTACTGAACAGCAAGTTCAGTAGAAACCAAAGATCTCCCTCTGTTTGTATCTCAGCAGGCTTTGACACGCATTCTGTCCGTTCAGTCCGTTTCCTCAGCAGAGCTGCACAGCTGGCCGTCTCCTTCCTCGCTGTACAGACAGGGAACCTGAGGCTCGCCCCACTCCCCCCGCAGCTAAGTGGCAGAGCAGGGCTGTGAAGGTGGGGTCACTCCCGCACTCTGAGCTAAGCTACAGGAGCCCGGGCATCAGGCGTGCACACTCTGCGCTGTTACGGGCACTCCGGGGGTGAGCAAAGGAGCAGGAGGTCCGGACTGGCCTGCCCTGGTAGTGGGCGCAGACAGGGGAGCCCAAGGTGCCCCTGCCATCCCCGCCTCCCCATGGGAACAAGCCCTGCCTGCAAGTGTGGCCCAGCAGGTGCACTGGACTAAGGTGACTGGGGCTCCTGGGGGAAAGGGAAGTGGAGGTGCCAGAGGCTCCAGCTGGGCCCAGCATCAGCATCATGAACAGCTCCCCGAGGGTCTCATGAGAAGGTGGTTGCTCTAGGGAGCTCAAGGTGAGAAATGTGGCAGCCTGAAGCCTTCCTTCCCGGGCTCTGGATGGGGAACAGCGGGCACTGGCCCCCAGCAGCCTGTTTCACTGTAGGAGGGAGGGGGCCCCTTTCAGGGCCTCGCTCCCCGCCCCTCCACCTGTTGTCAGAAGTTAGGGGCATTTGCTGTTTCCTGAGCTTCACACCTGTTCCTGGAAGGTGGTGTCACCGTTGTC
>NW_004443940.1:34436249-34439458 GCF_000243295.1 Trichechus manatus latirostris | reverse complement strand
GGGCGGGCCTGGGACTGATCAGTGGGCGGCCTCTGACCCACTCCCCACTCCACTGGCCCCCACCCTGCATCCTGGGGGCCTTGGCTGAGGGGATACTGGGAATCCCGGCTATGGGAGGGGTCATTTAGTGTGACCTTCTTATGTCACAGGTGAGGAGGCTGAGGTGTGGGCATGGGGGGGTCTTCTTGCCCAAAGCCACCATTGAGTGTGGCCAAACCCTGACCAGGCCACATGCAACATGCGTGGCACCAGGGGGTGGGCCGCCAGGCTGAAGGCTCCTCCAGGAGCTGCTCAGACGAGGGGCAGCTACGAGGGGCCAGGAGGCCAGAGCAGGCTCAGGCTCTAGAGCTGCAGCTCCCACTTCCCCACCTCCCTCCTTCCACGGTCCCCTTCCGCTGCAAAGCAATAGCGACCTCGCCTCGGCACAAACGAGAAGGCTCACCTGCGCCAGGACCCGCCTCCAGAGCACGCAGCGATGTGATGGTGGCGCCCCCTGGTGGCTAGTCTGGAGACTATGCCTTTCTTCGAGGGGCAGTCAGCGAGCGTCCTGAGCTGGTGGGTGCCCTGGGCAGGACACCCTGGCCCAGCTTAGAGTCTGAGGAAACACCTAGAGCTTAGTGTGGGTGACATTCCTGGGCCCTGCCGCTCCTGTGGTCTGCAGCCCCGGCCTGCCCAGAGACTCACGGGACACCGGGAGTGGTTGCTGCATACTCCTACTTAAGCAGGTGCCAGCTTTACTGAGTTTTCTCAGTCACCCCTCACAACTCCAGGGAGTAGGTGTGCTTCTACCATTTACAAATGAGGAAACTGAGCTCGGAGAGACAACGGGACTTCAAAAGCTAGGAGATGGCCGGCCAGTTCCTTGCCATATTCTTTCCTTTTCGTTATCTTCCTGGTCCTGACAAAGCCTGACACTCTCCCCAGGGAACCCATGGGACCAGCAGGGATGGCAGCACACCTATGGGGCGTAAACCACGTTTCAGGGCCATTTTTAGGACCCCTTTCAAAAGAGTTTGGCTGCTAACCAAAAGGTTCAAATACACCAGCCGCTCTTTGGAAACCCTACGGGGTGGTTCTACTCTGTCCTATAGGATTGCTGTGAGTCAGAATTGACTCAGCGATTGCTCCATCTGTGGACTCTCAATTGTGTTCTCTGTTAGGGCGGTCATTGGTGGTAGCCAGGCACCATCTAGTTCTTCTGGTCTCAGGCTGATGAAGTCTCTGGTTTATGTGGCCCTTTCCGTCTCTTGCGCTAATACTTACCTGGTGTCTCTGGTGTTCTTCATTCTCCTTTACTCCAGATGGTTGGGACCAACTGCTGCATCTTAGATGGCCACTTGCAAGCTTTTAAGACCCCAGATTTCACTCACCAAAGTAGGATGCAGAACATTTTCTTAATAAGCTTTGTTATGCCAATTGACCTAGATGTCCCCTGAAAGCATGCTCCCCAGATCCCTACCCCTGCTACTCTGGCCCTCAAAGTGTTTGATTGTATTCAGAAAACTTCTTAGCTTTGGTTTAGTCCAGTTATGCTGACTTCCCCTGTAGTGTGTGCTGTCCTTCCTTTCACCTAAGATAATACTTGTCTACTATCTAGTTAGTGAATAACCCTCACCCTCCCTCCCCACCCTCGTAACCATCAAAGAATGTTGACTTCTGTGTTTAAACCTTTTCTTGAGTTCTTATAGTAGTGGTCTTATACAGTATTTGTCCTTCTGTGACTGACTAAATTCACTCAGCATAATGACCTCCAGATTCCTCCATGTTGTAAGATGTTTCATGGCTTCATCGTTGTTCTTTATTGTTGTGTAGTATTCTGTCTTTTCCTTGAAGGAAAAAAACTGCCAGCCAAGAATTATCTGTCTAGCAAAACTGTCTCTCAAATATGATGGCAAAATTAGGGCATTTCCAGATAAACAGAAGTTTAGGGAATTTGCAAAAACCAAACCAAAATTATAAGAAATACTAAAGGGAGTCCTCCAGTTAGAAAATCAGTACATCAGATAACAACCCAAGACTAGAACACAGGACAGAGCAACCAGATATCAACCTAGATAGGGAAATCGCAAAAATAAATCAAAGCTAAAACACTGAAAATAGGGAAACAGATGTCAATATGTAAAAGATGACAACATTAAAACAAAAAAGAGGAACTTAAAAAATACAGACATAGATTTTTCTTATGGAGAGGAAGTCGAGGTGATATAAAGAAATAAAAGACTGGTAGAAGCTAAGAAAAATAAGGGTAAATATTAAAGTAACCACAAAGGAAACTAACAATCCTACAAGTCAAAATAAAAAACGAGAAAAATATAAAGACTCAGCAAACACAAAATCAACAACAATGAGAAAGATGAAAAGAAAATACGTAAAGAAAAACGACTCAGCACAGAAAATTAAGTGGAACAAAGAAACTGAGAACAACACACAAAGAAAGACATCAAAATGACAGCACTAAGCTCATACTTACCAATAATTACACTGAATGTAAATGGACTAAATGCACCAATAAAGAGACAGGGAGTGGCAGATTGGATTAAAAAAACACTATCCGTCTATATGCTGCCTACAAGAGACACACCTTAGACTGAAAGACACAAACAAACTACAAGTCAAAGGATGGGAAGAAATACATCAAGCAAACAACACTCAAAAAAGAGCAGGAGTGGCAATATTAACCACTGACGAAATAGACTTTAAAGTAAAATCCACCACAAAGGATAAGGAAGGACACCATATAATGATTAAAGGATCAGTACACCAGGTGGACATAACTATAACAAATATTTATGCACCTGAAGACGGGGCTCCAAAATACATAACACAAACTCTAACAGCACTGAGAAGACAGACAGACAGCTCCACAATAGTAGTAGGAGACTTCAACACACCACTTTCGGTGAAGGACAGAACATCCAGAAAGAAGCTCAGGAAAGACACGGAAGATCTAAATGCTACAATCAACCAACTTGATCTCATAGACATATACCGAACACTCCACCCAAAAGCAGCCAAGTATACTTTCTTTTCCAATGCACACCGAGCATTCTCCAGAATGCTCTCCAATAGACCACATATTAGGCCATAAAGCAAGCCTTAACAAAATCCAAAGCATCGACATATTACAAAGCATCTTTTCTGACCATCAAGCCATAAAAGTAGAAATCAACAAAAGAAAAAGCAAGGAAAAAAAAAAAATCAAACACATG
>NW_004443940.1:34401442-34429827 GCF_000243295.1 Trichechus manatus latirostris | reverse complement strand
TGTCTAATTCTGAAATTTTATTGTTAATCTTCTGGATTTCTGATTGGTGTCTATGGATTCTTGCATCCTGTTAAATTTGTCATTATGCTCTAATCTTTTTAATTTCCTCTATTGCATGTTCTGCATTTTGATTAATTTCCTTCCTAATTTCTTGAAGAGTTCTGTATATTAATCTTTTGTATTCTGCCTCCGGTAATTGCAAGAAATTTTCCTCCTCTAGAAAATTTCTTGATTCTTTATTTTGGGAGCTTGCTGAAGCCATCATGCATTGCCTCTTTATGTGATTTGATATTGACTGTTGTCTCCAAGCCATCAATAAGTTACTATATTTATTTATTTTGTTTGCTTACTGTGTCCTAGCTTCTTGTTTTGTTTTGATATGCCCAAATAGGCTGTTCGTATGAGCTAGTTTGATTACTGGCACCTTTGAAGCACTAATGCCCTGTCACTGGGTGGTTAGATCTGTTACTAGGTATGTGAGCACAAGAGTCCACCCATTTCTCCTGTATGGATTCAGCTCAGGTGCCCAGGTAGATAGCCACTAAGTGTGTGGTGTAGGCTCTCATCTACAGTCCTAGACAGGCATAGGTGATTGGTGTAGGCAGAGGCATCTGGCTGCAGCAAGGGGACACACTCTGAGCAAAGCAGGGGGCTGACAGCCTCCCCCGAGTGTCCAGGAGGAAGGTGTGTCTCTGTTCCCTAGAGTGTGTAAGTGGGTGGGTTTTGCAGCTGGACTATGAGGACCCAGTGCTGTTGGCTGTAAGGACTGGGGGGTGCCTTATTTTTCGGCCCCTATCTCAGGTGGCTAGCTGGCATGGGTGGAGCCACCAGTCCTCAGGCCCCTGATGTGGGTAAGTGAAGACCCTGCTTAATGGGCAGAGCAGTGTCAAATATCACGAACCTACCACTTCGCAGCTCAAACAGTTCAAGTTAGACTTCAGTTACATATCCTGTTGTACTGCGGTAATGAGGGCCTACGCTGTTGAAATGTGCCCACACAAGTCTCTGCAGGGGGAAAGGCACTAAAAGTCCATGGATCTCATATGCCTGTGCCTAGGTAAAGGAGCTGTGCCTACCCTGGGTTCCTGGCTTAGGGAGCCAGCAGTTGATTTTTTCCCGTTAGTTAATTTGTTCACTCTTCAAGGCAGGGAGAATGGCTCAGGGCGTGTGATGGGTCCTACTTCTGGCCCGGGGACTTGGCAATTGCTGAAGCCGGTCTGGGACCCAGTGCAGAGCAGGGAGTGGGGAGGTAAATGGGAGATAGGTTTTTCCCTAAGGGGGGTGTTTTTGATCCGCATAGTAGACTGTACGCAAGTACTTATCTTTTGCCAATCGAGGGCTACTTCTCACTGGTTCTGGGTGGCCGGGTAGACTCTCTGGCACTGGGTCTCTCCTGGTGCAGAAACCACGCCTCCCAAGCATGGCTGCTTGCCTGCCTCTCAGCTCACCCGTGAGCTGATCAGGCCTGAAGGTCTCAGGCTCTTGCTGGGTCAGGTCTGGCAACTCCTGGCTGCTTCCAAACCATCTCTCCCTCCCCCTGCCACTCAGTCTGGTTCCTCAACTTTGCCTTAGATGTTCAGGACTCCTGGATTGTCATATGTAATTGATTCACTTGTTTTTTTGGGTCTTTGTTGTAAGAGGGTCCACTGGAAGCATCTGACTACTCCGCCATCTTGGCCCTGCCTCCTTAACATTAGTTACATTTTTCACAATGTGTCAACATTCTCATTGTGTTCTGGTCCTTCCGTTTCTGGTACTCTAGTTTCCCTGCCCCCTTATCTTCTTGTGAAAATGGCATGAGGGCAATGTCTGACCTCCTCTAACTTCACAAAGGGGAAGAAGACTCAAGATCAACAGAACAAGGCTGATTCCTACCAGGCAGAGATCAGACATGCTCCTCTCTCTGCCATCTTTACCGATTCTGACACAAACTATCCCTGCCATGGCACTCTCTACTTCTCTGCTGGGTTTGATAATTCATTGCAATGGCCACACAGAACTCACAGACAATACTCATGGAGTTTATTAGGGAAGTAACAGGTTACAAAATCAGGTTGAGGAATACTCAGGATACAACTCTTCCATCAGGACAGCCTCTTCCCAGCCGTGCAGCAGGTACCCCCTCCCTGGCCCTCTGACTCTGCCCTGCTCAGCAAGTGTTACAAAGCTCTTTTATCTCTGCCAATAAGTACCTGGAGGCACCCCACTCTGCCAGTAAATCTCAGCCGGAAGGCACTCAGCTCTAGCTCTGTGGGTTGGCAAACCTAGTTCTACCAAATGTCCAGAGGCACCCTACTCCACCAGCAAGCCTCCTGCCCAAATACACTCAACTTTCTTGCTCCCTGGCCCCCCGAGCCGTCTCCTGCTGGTGTCTGCTGCTGGTCTCTCCTGCTGCTGTTTCTCTGCCACCGCTTCTCACCGTCTTCAGTGTTACAGCTCTCTCTCTCCATCTCCTGGTTCCAGGAGCTTCTCAGCACAGGGATCCCAGGCCCAAAGGACACGCTCCACTCCTGGCTCTCCTTTCTTGGTGGTGGTGGAATCCTCCCTTTCCTGCCTCTGGGATGGCTCATTTCAAGCCCAGTGGATGGCAAAACTGACCAGTTCCCTTGGTGGGCCACAATTACCTTATTTGCACAGTCCCACCCAAGTGAGTTACAAAGACCATGGCTAGAAGGGCCACATTAAGTAACTCATTGCACCACACTTCTCTTCTTTGCTTTAGAGTAATCGTTGACCTTTTGGTCTCTGCTATGGATTGAATTGTGTTCCCCCAAAATATGTTTCAACTTCACTAGGCCATGATTCCCAGCACTGTGTGATTGTTCACCATTTTGTCATCTGATGTGATTTTCCTATGTGTTGTAAATCCTACCTCTATGATGTTAATGAGGCAGGATTAGAGGCAGTTATGTTAATGAGGCAGGACTCAATCTACAAGATTAGGTTGTGTCTTAAGTCATCTCTTTTGAGATATAAAAAAGAGAAGTGAGCAGAGAGAAAGGGGACCTCATGGCACCAAGAAAGTAGAGCCAAGGGCAGTGTGTGTCCTTTGGGCCCAGGGTTCCTGTGCTAAGCTCCTAGACCAGGGGAAGATTGATGACAAGGATGTTCCTCCAGAGCCTACAGAGAGAGAAAGCCTTCCCCTGGAACTGACACCCTGATTTTGGACTTCTAGCCTCCTTGACTGTGAGAGAATAACCTTCTATTTGTTGAAGCCATCCACTTGTGGTAATTCTGTTACAGTGGCACTAGATAACTAACAGTCTCATATAGGTGATTTTTTAATGGAGCACTGTACTCATAAATCATCCTTTGTGTGCCAATCTGTTATTTTGCTAAAAAGTGGTCTCGGGATAGTTTCAGTGTGAGGTTTAAAGAGTATCTCAGGGCATTAGTCTCAGGGAGTCCTCTAGTCTCAACTAGAATTTGAGTTCCATAGTGTTTTTCTCCTGTTCTATCTATTGTGGCCCTGACCAATAGAGGGAGAAGAGAGGGACAAGAGAAGGAAAGGGAGTTGAGGGTGGATTCAGGAAGTGACCACAACGGTGGACGATGGAACTGAAGCTGGGTGAGGCAGAAAGTGAGGACATGAGGGAGGAACAGAAGAGGCGGTGGGATCGATGCGGTCAGTGGAACGGAGGGCATGGGATTTGTGGGTGAGATCAATGGGATCAGTGGGCTCCGAGAACTGCGAAGATGAGAGGGGAAGATGAGAGGGGCGGGTGAAATGGAGGTGATGGAGGGATGCAGTAATGGGATGAGTTCCCAGGAGTGAGTGTGGAGATAACTGTGTCATTGGAGGACAGGAAGTCAAGGAACAGACAGCCCAGGATGTGGGAGACTTGCAATCAGCAAAATCAGGACAGAAAAGTCACAGTGAGCCAGGGCTATAAGAGGGGCACTCGAGGGTCAGTGGATGTCTGCGGCAGGGAGATGAGGGGGTTCTAATCTGGGAAGATGAGCTTCAAAGGAGAGAGCAACAGAGTCTGGAAGCTGCGGGGGGGGGGGGGCACCCACCCATCTCAGGGCAGAGGTACGAGGGCCGTGTGGAGAAATGAGCCACACAGAGGGCTGCAGCGAAGTGGATGCTCCGGGCAGAGCCAGGAAGCTGTCTCCAGGAGTGGACACTGCTGTGGGCTGGCAGCTGGCAGCTGGCAGGTACCAGAAGGGCAGCTGGGAGACCCAACGGGCGAGAGAAATTTCCAGGGCTCAGGAAAAATTTAGACTCAAGACCATAAACTGCAGATGGTGGCCTGAAGATGGGCTTAGTTGGGCCCATGTGATGTCTTTTCAATTTATTTGGTAAGTTGCCAGCATTTAAAAATCAGATTTCACATAAAAATTTGAACACTGAGCTTCTCTTTAAAAATCAGAATTTCTGGCCACATGGGACCCCTTCCTGGAGCTGAGTAGGGAATGCTGCCCCTTTGGATAAGGCACAGTCTCCCCCACTTGTCAGTCTCCACCATTCCCCCTTGATCTCCAACCTGAGGGGACGGGACTGCCACTCCCACATCACGCCCAGCCCTCCACCGCCCAGCCACACTGCCTGTAGCCTTGGGTGTTTCCACCCTTCGAGCAGGCGTCCTGCCTCGGCTCAGACACCAGGGGCAGCTCTTGTTCTTCACTGTTAACGGAGGGAAAGATCTGCTGAGGCCAGTTTCCCATGAAAGTGACTCCAAGAATTTCACTGCTGGAACACTCAAGAGAGCTTCCAGACAGGAGTAGAGGGCAGAGCAGGGTCACGGTGAAGTCACCTGTGGCCAGTGTCCACTGGCTCATGGGACAGCAGCGGACAGAGCACCAGGCTGGGATGGAGCACTGACTCCTGAGGAATCCAGGGTGCCTCCACCCTGCTCTGGGCCTCGTCTGCACATGAACGTGGTGAATTCAGACTTGTGACCCAGAGCGAGACGGTGAAGGGGTCAGGTGAATGATGGTCAGGACATTCATCTGGAGTATGCTCTAGATCCCTCAAGGGGCATCTGCCTTCCTAACCCCTCTGACCGCCCCCCCCTCCTGGAAACAAACATCACCGCTCACAACAAGGTCCTCTCTAGCCACCAGCCCTGTGGGGCCTCATGGGGAGAGACTGTGTGGGGAGATAAACGACTGCCTCCCCACCTCCACCCTCCTCTGGGGATCCCGCCCTCTTGGGGTTCTTGACTTCATGCCTGGGATCCCCACTATCTGCCTGGCTTTCATCCCCCAGCCCGTGAACAAGCACCGGAGTGGAAAGATATAGATGGGGGCCAGAAACAGGGCCCTGAACCTGACACCCCAGTGGTCAGTGCACCAGAGTGGGTTCTAAGGCCCTTTACTTGCAAGCAATGGAACCAAACTCCAACCCAGCCGGGAAGAGTCCAGGGGCTTGCAGAACTGCAGGGAGAACTGACCAACCAGGCTGGTGGGGGTGGTAGGCTGTGCCCTCTCTCTGGGGCACAGCCATGGGGGTACTGGAACCGCTCCCCTGTCCAGAGAGCCATGTGCATCACTTCCCAGCTCTGCTTCAATGACACAAGACTGGCCAAGGCGAGAGTATTTACACCCGGGAAATGAGCAAATGCTGAAAATCAGGACCTCCCCCACCCTACCCACCTGCCTGGGGCCCTGGTGGCACAGTGGCTAGGAGCTCGGCTGTCAATCAAAAGGTCAGCAGTTCAAATCCACCAGCCACTCCTCGGAAACCCTATGGGGCAGTTGTACTCTGTCCTACAGGGTTGCTATGTGTCTGAATCGACTCGACGGCATGGGTTTACCGACCCACCCAGGGGTGCCATCAGACTCAGCTCCACCCACTCCCTCCCCTCAAGTCACTGCTCAACGATAAAGTCTGAGGAGTGAGAATCCAATCCTCAGTCCTGTGCCTGGTCCTGCATCCCGCTGGGGCCTGCTCCCCCAGAGCAAGTGTGCTGCCCGGCCAACACCTGCTGGGCGACACCAGACACGTGACTTCTTTGCACCGTTTCCATACCTATAATACGGAAGGTAATCACTACCACCTCGTAGGGATTTAGCAGAAGTGCTTTGTGAACTACAGTTGTGGACAAACGTGAATTATCATCGCTGTCCTCGCAGACACCGCCTGCCCTACCCTTCACCTTATGCTTCTGAAATTCCTGTATGGGCTCTGACCGCTGCCCTCCCGTCTGGCTTGACTCAGAGTCATGCTGACCTTTGATTCCTGTCTGTGTTTGGGTCAAGAATGGCAAGCCAGTTTTATACCAGGTACCAGCTCTGATTGATACTGGTTGCCTGCAGCTTTGCATTGGTTCAGTGTGAAAGTGATGCAATTGATTAGTAATGTCTGCCAAGCGCCGGGGAATGGGAAAGGATGCTCACTTGCCACATATTTGCTATTTCTGTCTGTAAGTATGATGACCTAACTGCTGCCTGATGAAGGGCTAACTTTTATTGCTGACCTCACGGCCACATCTCAGCCACAGCTCCTGTGCAGACTGTCTGGTTTCCTTCCCACATGAGCAAGGGCTGGGGAGCAGGGCTTGGGCTAGGGACATCACCTGCCCATGAGCTCGTGCGTTTGATGCCTTGGTAGCAATCAGGGATGCACCCTCTTGGAGGAAATCCAGGTAGAGTGTCACATACATACCCCCCACCACACCACACCCACAGAGTAATTTCAAAGGAGCTGGGGAGACAGGGACTATGTCTGATAGGCCCCAACAGGGTGGAATGGAAATAGCAGGCGAGGCAGAACCTGTAGTAACTCTGGTGCCATTTGCAGAGGACCTGCAGTGCTTTCTAGATGGCACCTGTGGCTTGGGGTGCAGGAGAAATCAGCGGATTGTAAATTAAAATTACCATCCCAACGTCCAATTCTGATCCACTCACCCCTGCATAAACATGGCCCACAGCCCTCCACTGCCTTTAGGTTAAGCCCCAGTGTCTTAGCCTGGAAGGTTCTCCATTGGCCCTTCCCTTCCCGGTCTCCTCACTCACCATTCTCCACGGCAGCAGCCTGAGGCACCACTGCAGTTACCCAGCAGGCCTTGCCTTCTCTGGACTCTGGAAGCACCTGCTGTTCCCTGTGCCTGAAAAGCACTCTCTCCACGGTCCCTACTCTTCCCTCCAGCTTCACCCAGTCTGTCCTCCAGGAAGCCTTGCTGGTACCGATTCCATGAGCCCCCACAGCACCCAATGCCTCTCCCATGCTACCACTGCCGCATCTATTGTCTGCATTCCCCCAGACGGTAAGCTCCCTGAAGGCAGTCAATGCTTCCTGTTCACCAGCAAGTCCCTAATCCCTAGCCTGTTAAGACATGTGTCCTAGACTTGCCCTTTTTTTTTTTTTTTTACCCTAATTATTATGGCATATGTGCCCACTGGCCAGTATCAGAAACACCCCCTCAGAGAGTTCCCCAGCTGCTTCTGAGTGGTCCCGAGGGCTGGCTGCATGCTCAGGAGCCATCGCCAGTCCTTCCTGGGAAACTCTGCCTGAGCCATTGGCCAAACTGCTGGAGCGGAGCAGCCCTTTCCTCGGTCACCTGGGCTGGCTGCCCTCCTGGCTTTGGAGAAGAGTAGAACCCACCCTTCAGGAATGTGGGCGAAGTTATCTCCCCTCCTCTACCCCCACCTGAGGCTAGGCGGTTGACGGTTAACAAGATTTTATTAAAGTTTCTGGAAAAACAGAAGGGAAGCCCAAAAAAGACAAAACTGTTTCTTCAAGTTGCTACTCAGCCCAACCCAACCAGCAGCTGTGGCAGCTCGTGCTCGACCGGGGTCTGCGTCAGCACCCAGGTCTCCAGGCACCGTCTGCACCTCCAGGCATCGCCACCCTTTGGAATTTAAGCCAAACTCATTGCTCAGGGAGCAGGAAGGCTGTTCTCCCCTTCACCCTGTTCTGAGGCTTTTCCCCTAAATCCTCATTCCTAGAGGCCTAGAATCAGCCTCCTGGATGCTGCCTGACAGCACTAGCCCAGAGGTTAAAGTCCCATCAACATGGTACTGAGGGCACTCACTCGTGCTACGCGATGAACATCAGAATAAATGCCGCTTCTGAGGAGACAGCGAAAACTCAGACATCCAGGACAATATTATTGGAAACCAGTATTAGTTAGGTGCTAACTTTGTTCCAGGCTCTGTTATTTTTTTCTCACAACCACCCTGAGGAAGGTTCTACTGTCATCCCTGGGTTGTGTGAGATGAGGTCAAGCAGGATTTAGGGAGTTGCCCAAGGTCGTAAGCCAGTAACAGAGCCAGAATCGGAGCCAGCCCAGAGTCGGACACTTCCCCACGAAGCTAAGACGCCTCTCGGAGCAGACACCTGGAGCAGGAGGGAAGCCGGGTCAATGACAACATACAAAAGCAGTAGCTAGAGAGGACTGCATGATCTTGCTGTGGCTGAAGCCCTTGCTTTCCTCCACTTCAAATTTGTTGGCAACGACTTACCCCTTCAGTCCCCTAGCGCTGCTGGTCTAGGAGACGCCATGAGCGACCAAGGCGGAAACTGCCGATACGAGCGCATGGCAGCATTCATCCATAACATCAAGTAAGAAATTACCCGTGTCCCCCAGCTCCCTTCTCACCACATCCCCATGTTTCCCAAACCAGAATTTGGACGTGTGGTTTGATAGGAATTTTCTAATTTGGGAAGTGAGGCGCGTGAAAAGAAAAACGAAACAAAGAAGCATCGGTTTTCATTTTTTAAAACATACAGTGGGATGTGATTTTAAAACCTGGTTTATACATTGCTGGTCAAAGTGTAATTATCACCGGTCCCCTGGATATATCAGGAGCCATAAAAATATCCATACCATTTGATTGGTGCCCTATTTCTAGGAATTCATTGTAGAAAATGATTGGAGATGTTCAGCAATAGAAAAAAGGATACATAAGTGACAATCATGCCTCTGGCGAGAATACCGACTGCATCTGTGGTGTTAAAATTATGAACAGGAAGACTATGTAGCAAAGCTGGAAAATCCTTGTTGAAAGTGAATGGAAGATGGCTACCCATATGTATGTTGTTTTGGGATGCCTTTGAGTCAATCCTGACTCATGGGTGATCCCACATGACAGAGTAGAACTGCCCCATGGGGTTTTCTTGGCTTGTCATTTTTTTTTAAAATTGCTGTGCTTTAACTGAAAGTTTACAATTCATGTGAGTTTATCATACCAAAATTTACACATACATTGTCATGTGACCCTAACTGCTCTCCCTATACTGTGACAGCACACTTCTCCTTTCCACCCCAGATTTCCCGTCCATTCAACCAGCTCTTGACCCTGATTTCTCATCTCGCCTCTGGACAGGAGCTGCCCGTTTAGTCTCATGTATCTACTTGAGCTAAGCACCACACTCTTCATGAGTATCATTTTGTCCCACAGTCGAGTCCAATCTTTGTCTGAAGAGTTGGCCTCGGGAATTGTTTTAGTTCTGGGTTGACAAGAGTCCGGGGGTTCCTCCAGTCTCAGTCAGACCATGAAGTCTGGTCTTTTTACTAGAATTTGAGTTCTGCACCCCAGCTTTCTCCTGCTCCATCAGGGACTCTCTGTTGTGTTCCCTGTCAGGGCAGTCATTGGTGGTAGCCAGGCACCATCTAGTTCTTCTGGTCTCAGGCTGATGAAGTCTCTGGTCTATGTGGTCCTTTCTGTCTCTTGGGCTAATATTTTCCTTGTGTCTTTGGTGTTCTTCATTCTCCTTTGCTCTAAGTGGTTGGAACCAATTGATGCATCTCAGGTGGCCGCTTGCTAGCTTTTAAAAGACCCCAGGTGCCACTCACCCAAGTGGGATGCAGAACATTTCTTAATAAACTTTGTTATGCCAATTGACCTAGTTGTCTCCTGAAACCATAGTCCCCAGACCGCCGCCCCTCCTACTCTGTCCCTCGAAGTGTTTTGTTGTATCAGGAAACTCCTTAGCTTTGGTTTAGTCCAGCTGTGCTGACTTTCCCTGTAGTGTGTGTTGTCCTTTCCTTCACCTAAGATACTTCTAGTCTACTATCTAGCTAATGAATACCCCCTCCCTCCCTCCCCACCCTCGTAACCATCAAAAAATGTCTTCTTCTGTGTTTACACCTTTTCTTATAATGGTCTTACACAGTATTTGTCCTTTTGCGACTGACTAAATTCACTCAGCATGATGTCTTCCAGATTCCTCCATGTTATGTTTCACGGATTCATTGTTGTTCTTTGTTGCGTAGTATTCCACTATGTCAATATACCATAATTTGTTTATCCATTCGTCCGTTGATAGGCACCTAGTTAGGCTGTAATCTTTATGGGAGCAGATCGTCGTCTTTCTCCTGAGGAGCTGCTGGGTGGGTTCGAACCGCCATCTTTCGGTTAGCAGCCGAGCACTGTTTGTGCCACCAGGGCTCCTTTCCGTGCGTATATTATATATACATTGCACGTTATTACTATTTTAAGATGTGTCAGAAGTATTTCTGAATGCAAGCAACAGGAGCCATCTGGATAATTTAAACCAGAAGAGGAATACATGGAAAGGAGATGGGTGTTGGACAGAGTTAAGGATAAGAGGGGAACCAGGCCTTGGAAAGGGCAGGCCGACTGTGTGCGTGGGGAGCTAGAGGCACAGATTGGTAGGCACGCCTCCTTGGGGCGGGGGTGGGGGAGGTCAGAATGAACCGGCCCCCACTGTCTCTGCCATTGTGTCTCTCAGCTCAGCGAGTGACTGAATGCTTGGTCAGGAGCAGGCCCCTGGCCGATGCGGCAGACCTTTACAACTGCCCATCTAACATCCATTCCCCAGTTTGGTCCAGGGCATCATCCCAGGTAAAACAGATGTGATCAGTTTAAGGTGATCACAGCAATTCTAGTCCCCACTTTCCCCAGCCTCCTCGGCAGCTAGGAGCACATCACCCAATTCTGGCCAATAAGATCTATGGGGACATCTGCTGGAAGGCCTTGCTTTTCTTCTTTACCCCAGACAGACTTCCTCTTGCTGGGGAAGCCATCTGTGCAGGAGCCAATGGCAAACAGAACGGCAAGGATTTGGGTCCTGGCCTGGTTCAGCAGCTAAATCAACACCAAAACCAAACCTACTGCCATCGAATCGATTCCGACTCGCAGTGACCCTGCAGGACAGAGACCCACCCCATAGGGTTTCCAAGGCTGTGAACACCAACGGCATCTAAATCCAGACATATAGTTACCTTGTAGCCACCGTGGTCAAGTTTTCTGTTACCTGAGGTTGCAGGCATTCCTAAGTGATACAGCCAATGCCGCTGGGGGGAAAAAAAAAAAACCGTTGCCATCAGGCCACTTCTGACTCACAGCAACCCTAGAAGACAGAGAACTGCCCCAGAGGGTTTCCAAGGCTGCAATCTTTATGGAAGCAGACTGCCGTATCTTTCTCCCATGAAGCAGCTGATGGGTTTGAACTGCCGACAGTGCTTTACCACTGCGCCACTAGGGCTCCGACGGCCAGTGCAAGCAGGACAATTTGACTGGCGGGGGAGGAGGGAGGGGTTCCTCAAAGGAAAAGGCATGATGCTATCACCATGAGAAAAGTGATACTGGGTAAACAAAAAACAGTGAGTTTCCACTATAATCAACTTGTTGGCTGATCAATAGTAATACACACCTTCTTCCCACAGTTTAAAAAATGGCTTACATTAAAAAAAAAAAACACCTTACTTGCCCCTTCCCCAAGAGACGACCCCCAGGCATGTCAAGTTATTGTTTGAGGATCTCTGAGTGGCGTCCAGGCCTCCTCTAATCCCATCATAATCCCACATCTATATAACGCAACTACAGCAGTTTGAGTCACTAACAACCCACCCAACCATGGAGTAAAATAAGAGGGAAAAGGGGCGTCAAGACAGCAGTAGAAGTGGAGACTACAGCCCTCATTTCCTCACTCGGTCATAAAACTCTGGCTGGTGTTTGTGACTCCTTTACTACCTAGCCATGTTCCCCTTGCCTTTGGCCAACCCCACAGCTGAACAAGGTTCTTTTCCCAGTGGGGTGACCCAAACCACATTCCTGAGGGAGGACCAGAGCCCACAGGGTCCCGCTGGGACTGCAGTTCGCAATGGACTTTTATCACTGTGTGGTAACTGAAGGAGGCACACCAGGCACCAGGGTCTTTACTGTGGGCCCCACTGAGGCAGCCACCTGGCTTCCTCTTGATCACAAAAGTCCATCTTCTCAACCAAAACCAGGGCCCTTAAGGCATGAGGAGATCAGAATGTTCAGGTGGCAGTCTCAGCTGCTACTTCAGTGGAAGCCTCTCCCCCTTTGATACTAAAACCTTAAAACCTGCAGAACTCAGTCTCGGGCGCAGGAACCAAAATTTTGGCAATTGTGTCATTTTAGGAGTAACTGCGAGCAGCACTCCTCACACGGTGACTCCTGCCAGGTGACCTGTGACAGACTGCGTGTGTGTATCTTTGGAAACATGCGGCAGGAAAAGAGAGACTGGAGTATTTATTCCCAACCTCCACCCACCACCCGGCTCCCTCCGCATTCCTTACTTACAGCCACAGCTGGGTGCCCCTCTCGGCAGCTGCAGTTCTCGCCAGCACCCAGCAGCACTGCTCCTTCAGGTCTAAGGGGTCTCCCACTGCTGCTGGTCCCTTCTTGTTTCCCTTAACCCTGATTAAGTGGTCCCTTCACTACACTCTGACGTGCCTTTTGAGGGTGTCATCTTTTCCTAACTTGGCACGCCATCCATCTTCCTGTTGACTTGGCTTCAATCGACAGCCAAGAGGCTGACTGGTAACTCTCTTGATAAACCCCTGAAAGACCAGCGACAAACCCCTGAAAGAAAGAGTGCTGATTCACGCAGATGTACACACAGATGTGACATGTAGTCCCTGGCACTCAGACAAGACTGGAACCTGTCCATTGCCTGCTTATGGCTTACGCAGTAGCTTCTTCCTCAGCAGAAATGCCACTAGAGGAAAAATTCCAGGCCAGTTCTCAGCCTCCTGAAAAATATGCTCCTTGCCATCAAAAATCTTCCCTTTAGAAAGGCATCCAAACTCCCTGAGGGACTGAATTGCTGGGCGGAGGGCTGTGGGAACCATGGTCTCGGGGAACATCTAGCTCAGTTGGCATCACACAGTTTATAAAGGCAATGTTCTACACTCTACCTTGGTGAGTAGCATCTGGGGTCTTAAAAGCCTGTGAGCAGCCATCTAAGATACCCCACTGGTCTCGCCCCTTCGGGAGCAAAGGAGAGAAGGGAACTCTCAAATGTCGACAGTCAAACAAACAACCCGAGTAGAAAATGAGCAAAAGCCATTGTGCTCTTTAAGGCTGTGCATCAGCTTGGCTGGGCCATGACTCTCAGCGGTTTGGCAGTTATGATGTAGTTTGGCAGTCATATAATGATATGATCACCTCCACGATGAGATTTTATATAATGTGATCATCTCCATGATGGGATCTGCTGTGAACAGCCAGTCTGTTGAAAGGGAGTTTCCTTGGGGGTGTAGCCTGCATCCAGTGTAAGTGGACTTTCTGGCAAGGCTCATGGGATTTTGCTCGCACTGGATTCTGCGGCTGGCTTCTATTCGTCTGACCTCCAGTTCTTGGGACTTGAGCTAGCAGCTTACCTGCTGTCTTGCCTGCGGATCTTGGGATTTGTTGGTCTTCACAGCCTGTGAGCCAGAGCCCTGCTGTCTGACTTGCTGATCTTGAGTTCACCAGCCCCTGCGGTATGTGAATCAGGAAAAGTCTCCAGCCTGACCCACGAACTTGGGACGTTCCAGTCTCTACAACCGTGTGAGCCATTTCCTTTATATAAATCTCTCTCTATATATATTTATACACTTTACTGGTTTTGCTTCTCTAGAGAACCCAGCCTAAGACAGACATGAACAGACATTTCACCAAAGAAGATACCGATGGCAAATAAGCACATGAAAAGATGTTCAACCTCATTAGCCATTAGAGAAATGCACATTAAAACTAAGACATCACGAAACAGTTATCCGAATGGCTGAACTAAAAAATGCTGACAATACCAAATGCCGACGAGGATGCAAGGAAGCAGATGTCTCACACATGGCTGGCGGGAATGCAAAATGGCACAGCCAATCTGGAAAACAGCTTGCAGTTTCTCCTAAAACGAAATACGCACTTGTCATACAGTCCAGCAACTGCACTCTTGGGCATTTATCCCAGAAAAATGAAAATCCATGTTCATGCCAAAACCTGTACACAAACACCCGAAACTGAAAACACGCATGTCCTTCAATGGGTAAATGGTTAAACAAACCACAGTACATCCATATCATGGAATACTACTCAGCAATAAAAAGGAGTGAATTATTGATACACACAACTTTAGACATAAAGGGAATTACGCTGAGTGAACACAGCCAGACTCAAGAGGTTACATATTGCTGATTCCGTTTATACAACATTCTTGAAAGAAAGTTATAGAGATGGAAAACAGATGAGTGATTGCCAAGAATTAGGAATAGGGGGTTTCTCTAAAGGGGCAGTACAAGGGAGCCATGATGATGGAACAGTTACACATTTTGATCGCAGCGAATGATACACGAAGTTACACGTGTGATAAAACTGCACAGAACTATATTCACACACACAAATGAGGACATGCATAACTAGTGGCATCTGAATAAATCCTGTAGTGTACCAATGTCCATTTCTTGGTTTTGATATTGCACTACAGGAACAGATGTCAGCACTGGAGGAGGTGTGAAGGATTCCTGTACATTTCTTTGCAACTTCCTGTAATCTATGAATAAAAAGTTTCTTAAAAAGTCAACTGTTAAAAAACAAAAATCCAATTAGAAAATGAGGCAAAAGACATGAAGAGACATTTCACTAAAGAAGACACTCTGATGGCAAACATGCACACACAAGATACTCACCATCATTAGTCATCAGGGAAATGCAAATGAAGGCCGCGGTGAGGTATCCCTCTATACCTACTACAACAGCTAAAATAAAAAACAGAGACAACACCAAATGCTGGCAAGGCTGCAGAGAAACTGGATCTCTCGCAACTGCTGGTGGGAAAGTAAAAGGGTACAGCCACTCTGGAACACAGTTCGGCAGTTTCTTAAAAACTAAAAACTTATCACATGACCCAGCAGTCAAACTTCTGGGTATTTATCCCAGAGAAATAAAAACTAATTTTCACACAATTACACATTCGATTGTTCACAGTAGCTTTATTTGTAACAGCCCAGTCTAGAAACAATCCAAATGCCCTACAACAGATGAATGGTTACACAGACTGTGGGGTGGTAAAAAGGAACCAACCGTTGATACAACTTGGCTCTCAAGGGCATCCCACTGAGTGCGAGCAGCAGCCATGCCATGTAGTGTAGGATTCTATTTATAGAACATTCTTGAAATGACAAAATTACAGAGATGGAGAGCAGATCTACTGATGCCAGGGGTTACGAGCGGTGGGGAGAGGGGTGGGTGTGACTATAAAGGGGCGGCCTGAGGTTTGTGGCAGTGGAATAGTTCTGTATCCTGACTGTGGTGGTGGTTACAGGAATCCACCCGTGATAAAATGATACGACTATGCACACGCACGCACACACACACACGATCCTGATGTTAGTTTCCTGTTTCGATACTGTACTACAGTTCCGTGAGACACAACCGCTGGGGGAAACTGGGTGAGGGGTACATGAGGCCTCTCTGTGCTATCTTTGCAACTACCCGCAAATTTCAAAACAAAAAGTTTTTTTAAAAAACCACACATCCTAACAGCTCTGCACAATTTTGTTTTCTTTTTTAACCCTTCTACTCTTTTCTTGGAAAGAATAATAATATGAACAGCATGACTCCATCCTCCAGAAACTATTAGATGGGGTGGGAGGGGACAACAACCCAGGAGTGGGACTGTGCCAACCAGGCTTACTGTCTTCAGAATTTGAACCGAAAGACAAGGACGTGCTGTCCCTGGAGGGCTCTGCAGCTGAAAAGTCCTGGCAACGCTGAGCCAGCTAAGGTCGTGAGGTAAGTGGCAGAAACGGAGAATGCCTATTGAGAGAATACTCGCTTTCAGAGCTGTTTTGGTGGTGAATGGGTTTCTGCTTCTTACAACGATCCTGACCAAAACATACGCTTAGAAAAAGAGATGAAAAGATAACAAAGACTTGTGTGCCTCCACACTTGCTATGGCCCTGTCTCTCACACTCCTAGGTTTAAGAAAGCTGTCATTTTAAGCAATCTCTTCCTCATCTCTCATCTCACCTGACTCACGCAGTCGGAGACTAGAGCTGAGAGGGAGAGAGTACATCAGGTACCACGCTAAGGGAGATGGAGATGTGCCCAGGTGCGCTAGACGCTCCCAAGCACTCTAGCCAAACCATGGCCTCCCCCGAGAGGGTTCCAATGCCAAGTGTGGGGACCTGGAATTGAAGGACTGGAAGGAAAGTCCACTTGGATACAAGTTCACGAATAATCTGGATGTTGGAATTCATTCATTCGTCCCTAAGTCTTTATTTTTGGTGGTGGTATAGGATGTGCAAAAGGGCCGAGGTCAAGGAGCCCCAGCTACTGCAGGCCCAGCCAGAGCCCCACATGCCAGTAGCAATTATTCCAGGCCTGGTGGAAGCCCAACTGACAAGGGTCACATGTTGGCCAAGCCACCAGCGCCTCACCTCCTGGGCTAATCTCCATGTCAGACCTTCGCCTCAGAACCCCAGCACAGTGCCAAGGATAAACAGGTACTGGGCACCAGGCAGCCTGGGTTCTCGTCTGCTTCCGCCACTTTCTGTGTGACTTCTCTGTGCCTCAGTTCCTTCACCTGTAAAAAGGTAACTACAGCACCCACCTCACAGGGTTAAATGAATGTGTGCCACCAATAAGGCAACCGCCAGCCACCCTATGTTAGCTTTCCTTTCTGTGCCAGCTTCACTGGGTTTATTACTAGGACAAACATGAGAGAAGTCAATGGAAAACAAGCTGAAGCAATCCAAAGGCTGGCTTTATTTTTTTTTAAATCGTTTTTGCCAGTGTAAGAACGGAACTCTTGCACAGCTCTGCTCCAGAGCCCATCCAGCCCGAGACTGTCCTAGTGGCGGGGCCGCGGGGGGCACCAAAGGTCTTTCCCCTTCACTGACCTCTTCTCAAAGCCCAAGGACGCCTTCCATGGGGCATCAACGTGCATCTGTCAGCCAGGAATTAAACGAAAACCTTTCTGATCCTTGAACAAAAGTTTTCCACCAGCAGTATCGCCTCCTGAGGTCATGGGCTCCAGGTCCACTGTGTGAACGCAGAGTACTTTATTTCAGCACTCTGAGCAGTACAGCCCAGGCTCAGGAGGCGTCGATGGGAAGAGTACTAGGTTTCTCCACAAAGGCAGGACATTTGTGGTTTCCTCTGGCCTTGGCACATGCCTCTCTGCACTGCCCAGGCTGCACTTTCAGGAATGGGCGCTGCAGGGCCCTCTGCCTGTCCTGATTCCTACAATCTTCACAGAGCCCAATACCATTCTCGTTCCTGCTGGTGTGCTACTGTCCTACCTGCAAAGCTGTCGAACCCGAGCCCTGGAAGCCTCCTTCAGATTTCATACCTTTCTCCAATTTACTACACACCTCCTGAGTTTCAGAAAGCAGGTACCTACTAGCTAACACAAACATGCAGCCTAATTTTCTGTGTGAGTGACTGCTGAGGAGCAATGGTATGGTGTTTAGGGAGCCCAATCCTCTCCCATCACACACATTCTCGCCGTCCCTGCCTGCAGCAACCAGTCTGTCTCGTCCGAGACTCCTGCAGAGATGAGCTCCCTCCTGGCTGCCCGTGCAGGTGACCTGGCTCAGACACACAGCACTGTGGGACAGGAGCCCAGCTGCAATTCCAGCCACGGCAGGCTGTGGGCCCTCCCCACCTGCAGAAAAGGACACGGGAGAGTCACACTTGGTTTGTCTTATCACCTTGCATGTGCTCTGGAGGACCAGTCCTAAGCCAAACCTAAGACTGAGTATGCAGACAGGTGCTATGAGGAGGAGGGAGGGCTCGGAGAACCATCTTCACGACCACTTCTCCAGGGACCTCTATCTCCAGGCTCAGGCTGGTACCAAGAGCTCTGCGAAGGAGAAGCACTGCCAGTAATCTTCCCACCTCCGAGCAGGAAGAAAAAGTCACGTGGAATAGAAACAGAACACTGAACATGGCCTTTGGGGTCTCGATCCCCAAGCTTTCTGGGACGGCCAAGATGTGAGCTTAGCTGGTTATACCTGCTTCATTTCCAGTCACTGGAGACAGAAATCTCAAGGGCTGGGGCTTCTTCCCTCTGACGTGGCAAATTCTACCTCTCGCATCCCGCTGAATGAACTGTTCCTTTGGTTTAAACACCACGGTGTTACAGGCAAAGCCCCAAGCGCAAATCATCCCACCACAGGACCTTCAAGCTGCTTCAGTTACTGCTCCTTTCCTCTTCTCTGGCCTTTCTGGACCTGCAGGCCCTCTGCATACAGAACTCCCCAAAGCACGGTGAGAAGAAGGGACCAGTTTTTACCTCCTGGCGCTACTGATCCCCACACCCAGGGCGGCCAAAAGGGCCAGGAGACTGCAGCCCAGTTCACTTTGCCTGATGTGAAAACTGGAGTTCCCAGGTCTCAGCTCAGTATTTGCTGTGGTTTCTAAGAGGGGGTTGCATGGGGCCCGTTCTCCCATGACTGCTGAGTGAAGGCAACGGATGTCCAAAACAAGCCCTCTGGCCTGAACACCTGGTCCTCAGCAAAGAGCTCTCAGTCCTGACTCCCACAGCCCAGAGCACACGGACTTCTCCTCCCAACTTGGCACGCAGGTAGCACAGACTTCCAAATGGAAACTCCTTTATTAAAGGCAGTGAGCAGTCCAACACTGACACTTGGGTCAAGTCACAGCGAATGAGGGGGAGGAAGTGCCTCTGATCCATGCACGGTCAAATCTGCTGAGGCAGCTGGGGGTCTGGGGACCAGACTTGTAGATCCGGGAGGGCGGTGCTCCCTTGCTGGCATCGTATCACCTAGCCTGATGGTTTCACGAGATCCAGAGGCCCAACCCTGAAGACAGTTGACAGGGAGGCAAAAATGACTTATCTGAAAGAGGTCTTCAGTAGGCAGACAGCTCAGCAGGACAGCACATGTGCCTACGGCACACCGCCAGGCAACCATCACCAACCTGGTAGAGGGGGCATATCGCAGGCACCTTCAGGGCGCTGGAGGCAGGCGCTGTGGCAGGAGAGGCAGTTTAACAAGGTCAAAGCTTTGCAAGGTTCACACACCTAGACCCCCAACCCAATCGTCCCACTCCTGAGAATTTATTCCAAAGAAGTCATTCTCAGTAGGGAAAAAGCTGGATGCACAAAGATGTGTTCTAGCAGTCCAAGTGGTTAACGGACTCTGCAGTCGGAGACCCATCTCCACCACCTTCTAGGGTAAATTACTCATGTTCTCTGAGCCTCCTCTTCCTCCCCTATAAGATGCAGATGACAGCATCTACTTCACAGAGTCGTTGTGAGGATTAAATGCGATAATCCAGGTAAAGCACCTTCCATGTGTCCAACCAGAAACTACAGCTCTTATTATTATGCTTAAGGACAAGAAGGGAATGCAGGCAAAAAGGAAATCGGTGAATTGTCAGGGGCGAGAGAAGTAAAAGGTAAACTTTCCACTAGAGTGACAATATCATTTTTTAGGTATGGTTCATGTTTTAGGTGTTGTGGGGGTCCTGCAGCTCCAGAAGAAGGAAGCGAGGTAGAGAGGATAACCCTCTTTCCACCAAGGCAAAGGTCTCCCCACGTTTCTAGACTTCACCCTTGGAAAACTCCTACGAGGGCTCCAAGATTTCAGTAAAAGGGGGAAGATGCAGGGGACAGGAAGGGAAGAAAGAAGAAGGGCTTGACTTCAAAACCTCAAAGGACCCACTTCCAAAGGCAAGGCTGTGCACGTGACGATGCCTTCACCTTGCTTATGAACATACCTGAGGGTAAGCCCACTCGCCCAGGGGCCCCTGCAAGGGTGGCAGCAAGGCCCACTGCTGTGGACGGCCAGCTAGAAGGGCTGCCTGCCAGCATGACAAGTCACGTGTGGCCAGCAGTACAAAGGAAGAGGCCTTGTGACCACATGCGAGGAGCCCATTCTCAGGACTCCTGATGCAGGACCCAATGCAGTCAGAGCCCCGCTCCCTAACGTCTCAGCATGAAAAGCAGAACGGCCCATCTCCGTAAAGGAAACTTGTAGTAAATATTAACTAGTGCCAGAAACAAAACAGATAATTAAGTGCTTGCATACATCTTAGAGAAATCTACTCTGGAGTTTACAACATTTTTTCTTTTTAAATAAATACTGCAGTATGTATCATAAAAATAAAAAAGGATTTAAGTTTTTAAAAGCTTAAATACAATACCATTATCACACATAAAAAAGCTAACAACACCTTAACATCAACAATCATCCAGTCCGTGTGACAATTTCTATTTGTCTCAGAAACGAGCAGTTTAGAGACCTTTTAAGTGTCACGTTCTCAAAGCCTGAGGAGATTCTGAGAAAGCCCCTCCTAAACTCCGCCAACCCAACAGTCACTAACTTCGGTCACAACTTCCTCACTTCAGATGACAAAACCGAAACCTGGAGAGAAACCCCACAGCCAGCTAACGACAGCCTGACTCCCAGCTCGGTGCTCTCTCCACGTCACACCATGAGGCAGTGTGAGCGGGGAGGTGACTGGTAGGAGCTCTGGAGTCGGCTCGTTAATCTAACAACATCTCCCTTGGCCGGAAGGAAAAGACTAGCACCAGAGCCCTCCCAGTGACCACACACCCACTTAGCTGAGAGAAAGGCCAAGCTCTGAGTTAACACCGTCAGGCAGCGGCCAGATAGGATCTGTTTCCTGTGCTCTAATTTAGCCGTGGAAAAGGAGAATTCGCCAGGACCCCTGCCCGCTTCTCATCACCGACCGCTCTGCCACCTCACGGCAGGCTGAAGAGGATGACCTGACACAGGTAGAAAGTGTCATGTGGCAGGGACCGGATTCTAGCTGTGCGTCAACATGGCATCAGCACAGGCTCAGAATGTCTGAAATGGGCCCAAATGACTTTATGGTCTCTGCCATCCAACCGTCAAGGAACCGAAACCTTCTACACCGTGCAGCTCTCTAGAGCGTGGGAAACACAAAAAGGTTCCACCTCGTTCCACAAGGAACAGCCGGAGAAGAAAAGCACACACCAAAGTGGGAGATGGGAGGGAGGAAAGCAAAAGCCGATCTGAGAAACACAGAGACCAGAACCTAAATCAAACAAAAGCGAAGCGAAAGAACAGAACGTGCTCTTCCTCTGAAACACTTGCCTTCTTTCTTTCTTTTCTGTTTACAGGGTCTTGTTTCCTGCGTATGTACAACAGAAAGAAATGTGAGCAAGTACCAAAAAAAAAAAGAAGGAACAGGACACATTGAATAGTCACTGAATCGGGAATTCAGAGAGTTCGATGCTAGGAAATCTATTTATTTAACTCATCATTTTAACTGATAAAAAAGAAAAGAATAAAGACTTTAGCAAACTGGAAACAGGACTGACACTGCCTTTAATGGAGGCTCTGCATTATCAAGCAGTCAAACAAAACTAGGGTAAGAACAGACAGATCCCGGGAAGAGAACAGGCCTGGGTGTGTGCCGTAACCTGGAACGTAGTTAACGGTGGATTTCAGGTGAATGCAGGAGGGATGAACAGACTCATCAATAAAGTTAGATCCTTAGCTCGCGTAGCGTAAAAAAATAAATCCCCAGTGGACTAATGAACAAATAAGCAAAAGCCTTCTTAATCAAGACACAAAACTCTGGAGCCAAAACCGAAAAAATCTGAAGATTCTACTATGTATAAATTCTAAATATTTGTATGATAAAAAACATCCAGAATTAAAAGTTAAAAGACAAGCATTCGATACTTAAACAGACAGCATACAGAACAAAAAGAAAACAGAAGAGCAAGGGGCTGGAATAAAGCGTAGAAACCTGTCTAACCGATAAAGGATTAACATCTGAACACCCAAAACCAGTCAAAAACCAAGCCCGTTGCCGTCGAGTCGATTCCGACTCACAGCGACCCTGTAGGACAGAGCAGAACTGCCCCACAGGGTGTCCAAGGAGCAGCTGCTGGATATGAACTGCCCACCTTTTGCTTAGCAACTGTAGCTCTTAACCACTGCACCACCAGGGCTCCTCCGAATATATAAGGTTTGCTATAAATCAAATAGAGAACATGACAAGCAATTCATAAAAGACATACAATCTCATTAATAAAATGTACTTTAAAACAAAATTTCATTTTTCACTTATCAGATTACTAAAATTAAAATACCGATTTCCACAACTGACAAAGGTGTAGGAAAACAGGTATTCTATTCACTGTGACTCCAACTGTAAACTAGCAAAGCCACCTGAAGGCCCAGCAGCTAGCCAGATGGTAGATGCTGGTACCCTCCACTAATTGGTCTGTAGCCTAGAGAACCGTCCCCAGAGGGACACAGGAGTTCACAACAAGGGTGTTCACCACAGCATTATTTACAATATCAAAAAACAAACATACCTAACTGGCTACCTGACTGAAGAGGAACAAAGCACACTTTGGTGCACCCGCACAGTGAGATACAAGGTAGCTGTTCCCTCCGCACCTGTGGAAGGGGACTGGGGTCACCTCATGTTCTGTAAATGAAGGCTAGTTACAAAACAGTCCGTATTCTGTGATTCCATTTTGTCCAAAATAAATAACGCACTTGTACAGACAGGAAACTCTGGAAAAATGCAGATCAAGCTATTAACACTGGCTATCGTCTCTGGAGAAGGAGCCCTGGTGGCGCAGTGGTTAAACTGCTCGGCCAAAAGGTCAGTGGTTTGACCCTACCAGCCGCTCTGCAGGAGAAAGATGAGGCAGTCTGTTTCCATAAAGATTTACAGTCTGGGAAGCCGAATGGGACAGTTCTACTGTCCTAAGGCTTACTGTGAGTCAGAAACAGCTTGACGACAGTGGGTTTTGGCTTGCTATTTTTTTTAATCTCTGGGAGTGGTGTTGTGGAAAATGCTCTTTCTAAACATTTCTTTAATGTCCGCATTATCTAAAATAAGAGCAGTTGCTTTCGTAACTGAAAAAATAAGGAATAAAAGAAATAAAAAACCTCCACCCCTCTGCAAAAAGGTGGGAGGGGTAGCTACCAACCCAGTGAACATCAGGCAACAATCTCTGCACCATCTTTTCCCCCAGTGAAGAGGCAGAAAAGCTTCTGGAGATGTTTGGGGACTGTCCTCTGCCACAGTACCACGTTGCCCGATCGCTGGCAGGGCTGGCGAGGTGGAGTGACAGGGACCGGGCTGGACCTGCAGTCACGCAGCCCACACAGTGGACGCTGAAGGAAAGCACACTCAATACTAGACCCCCAACCACATTTTTCGTTAACTTTTGATTCTGGGTGGCTCCTCACATCAGCATTTAAGATTAGAAACATTTTACTTGAAAAGGTCACAGTGGAAATCCAGTGCACTACGAGGAACTGACGGCCAGCTCCTCGGTGGAAGCTATGAATACCCTGTTTGGGCCTCAGAAGACAGGAGGGCAGGTCAAGAGCTGAGAAGGTGCAATGCTGGAAAGCTGCTGTTCACAGAGAGTACCAGCCAACTGACCTCCAACTACAACCCCCGGATGAGAACACCGAGAATGGGAGCAAACAAAACACTAATGCAGGCACAGACTTGCGTGCATTTAATCCTCACAACAACCAGGGAGCGCTACAGGGAAGGAGAGACTCAAAGGGGCCCACGGCTCATTCGGTCACAAACCTCAAACCGCAGGGTCGAGATCTGAACGGGACGCACCCACAAGTCCAGGGCACTGGCAGGTCCCGCATCAGCCAGCCCAAGCTTCCCAACCTCGGAGCCTGCGTCCTCAGTCTTCCCAGGCCGACTCACCTGTGAGCCAGAGGGCAGAGGCTGGGAGGCGGGCTCCTCTGAACGGGCAGCGCCTGAGCCCACGGGGCTCAGCGTGGTGATCCTACTCGGCTGGCCACGCAGCGTCAGTGTGATGGTGGTTGGAACCTTCAAGCCTAACAGAGACGCAGAAAGGCAGGGTTTTTGGTCACAATCCCACTTCCTGCTGAGGCTTTTCCCTTTCTGGACTTTCTTCCCCATGTAACACCGCCACCCCAATCTACCCTCGGTCTCCTCCCCAGCTGCCTCCTCTGTGCGGTCAGCCAGCCTGAAAGGCAACAGGAGACAGCCTGTGTTCTCAGCCTCTCTGCGGATGGGTCCACACCGCTGAATCCCTGAGGGTCGAGGCCTGGACCCTGTGGGGTTGGGTTCACCACTGTCCCTTGCCCACGTGAGATGGGAAGGTCCTGGGGAAGCTCTCCTGAGACTCACCTGATGCTTGGTTAGAGATCTGGGCCAGGCCAGGGAGGCTGCTTGCCAACTTGGCGAGGCCCCCATTGGTCAGCAGCTGGTGGATGGCTGTGGGCTTCCCACCAGGAGTGGCACCCAAGGAGGAGAGAGTGGGGGCCACAGGAATGGTTCGGACGATAGTGCCGGCGCCCGTGGTGATGGCACCCAGGCTCTGCATGGGGGTGGGCAACTTCATACTGGCGGCCTGTGGGACACACAAGCCCAGGGGTCAGAAGCTGTCGCCCAACAGCAAGGTTTGTGTTTGGAGGGCCCAGAAAATACTATCAAAGACTACCATGCAGTGCGTGCCTACTACATGCGAGACACTCTTTCAGGCATTTTGCATACACCCACTGCCATCGGGTCGGCTCTGACTCACAGCGACCCTACAGGACAGAACAGAACTGCCCACAGGGTTTCCAAGGAGCACCTGGTAGATTCAAACTGCTGCCCTTTTGGTCAGCAGCCGAGCTCTTAACCGCTGCGCCAATCTTCACAACTCTTGAGGGGGAGGTACCATTATCACAAAGACGCAGACAGGTCAAGAACCTCGCCCAAGGTCACACAATAAGGGAAGGAACCTTAACCTCTGCAGCTCCCAGCCGCGTAGTCAGAAGGCTGCAGTCCTAGACCCGCTGACCCCAGACCCAGTCTCCCCACAAAGCAGAGCTGAGAAGGCCACCTCCCACACCTGCCAGCCCAGGGAAGGCAGAGCTCACCTGTGGGGCTGGCCCTGGGGAGGGGTTTGCTGGGAGGCCAGAGGTCTTGCTGCTGATGTCCTGCAAGCTGAAGCTGAGGCCTTGGAGGAGGCTGCTGGCCGATGTGGCCCCTGGAGGGGGACATAACAGGTGTCAGCACAGGTTCAGTCACCTGCACTCATCCTGAAGGTAGCCATGCCCGTCCACCCTCAACATCAACTAAAACGCTAGCACTCTTTCCCCTGGATGTCCCACTGCTCTCAGAAAGACACCAGGAAGGTCCCCCCGCGCGCACTGGACACCACCTAAGGAAAGGTACTATGACAGAAACTGCATCAGTTCCCTCTGCAAGTCCCCAACCTGACCCAAACCACCTGTCCCACATTTTGGAAAATTTTAGGAGGAACCAAAGAGAGCCTGAATCTCACTCTTCAGAAATCTAAAATTCCCTCCTTTCTTTTCAGGGGAGAGGAAGGACTTTCTAAGCCAAAAGAATTCCAAATACCTGGCTTACCCTTCAGCTAACTCACAGTCCAGCAGTCTCAAAGCACAGAGGAAGGCCCTCCTGAAGAAGAGGAGGGTCGGCAACACCTCGGCTGCCTAGGCTCTGGCAACTATAGCTTTTCCAGGCAGGGGAGGAGATGGGAGCATAGCGGTTTTACTCCCTCAGATGTGTTTAAAACACCAAACAAAATACAAACATCCCCCCCGAGTTATCTACCCTTCTTAGAGTAGAGGGCATGGTGCCAGCAGACGGGAGTACCTACTCCTGAAGGTATCAGAGACAAGGAATCCTCTACCGCAACTCTAACTCCAGACTCACGCCAAGCCTCTGCGACAGGCCTGAGATGCAGAGGAGAACCCTGCAGCTGCAGCTCCAGAGCCACTTCGCCAGAACGACCCTTTCTGTTGGGAGGGGAAGAAAGCTGCGCTACGAGGTACCTGGAAGGGAAGTGCCTGGAGAGGTGGCCACCAAGCGGCTCTGGAGCGTGTGCAAAGCGCTGGGCGCAGGGCTGCTGGAGACCGCTGAGGAGGCGGGGCTGCCTGAGAGCCCCCCTTCAGAAGAAGCACTAGACCTGGAGGCAAAGCAAGGAACTCCATTATCCAAAGGCCTGAGGGCAGCAGAACCTGGCAACACAGGAAGGGATCCAGAGTCAGGCCCAGGAAGGCTTCCAGAAATGGACACAAGGCTAGAACATTTCGTTTCTTCATTCCACCTTCCAAATTCAGTCTCTCGTCCTTCCACAATGACGGAATTGGTGGGTCAGTGGTATAATTCTTGCCTTCCATGCAGGAAACATGAATTTGATTCCTGGTCAATTCACCTCATGCACAGCCACCACCCGTCTGTCAGTGGAAGCCTGGTGTTGCTAATACGCTGAACAGGTTTCAGCAGAGCTTCCAGACTAAGACAGACTAGGAAGAAAGGTCTGGTGATCTACTTCCAAAAATCAGCCAATAAAAACTCTGCGGATCCCAACGGTCCAATCCACAGCCAATCACGGGGACAGCACAGGACTGGGCGGCGTTCTGTCCACTGTACATGAGGTTGCCATGAGTTGGGGTCAACCTGACAGCCGCTGACAACAGTCCTTCTAAAAGTCCGGCCGAAAGGAAGGACATCAGCCCTGGAGCAAGAGCTAGGGCCACTGTGAAATCTCTAAGTAAACATGAACTCTGAGTTGACCCAAAAGAAAGACAAAGATCCCACTCAGAAAGAAGTCACATTCCCATAACTGACAAAACCCAGAATCTACTGTCTTCCCAAAGCACTCAGTGGACCAGAGAAGGGGTAATGGGAAAAAAGGGAACAAAGACAGACAGACAGGAAACAGACTCACTTGGCTGTGGTGAGAAGCCCCGTGAGCTCCTTGGCCCCTGACGCCTGCCCCAAGGTCATGGTGATGGGCTTCCCTCCTGACACTGCAGAACAGAAAAGCCCAAAGTCACCTGTCAGTCCTGTTCAGCCCCCACCTTTCAGGGTTCCACAGTCAAGCCACATGCAAGGCAATGTGGACAAAGACAGGAACTCAAAAAGAACAACTTCCTGTACTCTAGCAGGGAGAGCTGGTTAACTTGTCCTTCTGTTTTCTAGAATATCCCAATGGAAACCAAAAAAAAAAAAAAAAAAAAAAAGATTTCTGATGCTTCGAATGACCTACAGCTTCCTCTCGTGTTCTGCCTCCCTGGTTCTCGCTCAGAGCAGGTCACTGCCTGTTCTCTCCTCACGGGCAACCTCTTGCCTCCTTTGCTCCAAGCTCCTCTCACACTGAAGTAGAGGCTGAGACATCCAGAAAGTAGCCCCCAAGATGGTAACGCTAAGTGCCCTGGGAAAACTCAGTCAGCTTGTTTAGACAGGCCAAGAGATGCTCACCTTCTGCGGCTCCTCCCTGGGAAGGAGCACATGGACCTCCGCCTGTGTCCCCATGGGAGAGAAGGGACACCTTGATCTTCGGTCGCTTGGAGGCCTTACTGCCAGGAAGAGGGCTGGAGGGATGGTGCCGCTTCAGCTGCACCCTGAGATCATCTTTCTCTGCTTCCTCCGTTTGTTCTGATGAAATGGGAACTAAGAGGTGGAGGTGAGGTGAGATCCCCCACAATCAAAACAGCCCCACAACCACTGAGAGCAGACAGAAGCACAGGCACACCCGCATGTGTGAGCATACTCACAGATGCACGGGGTCCTGCTTCAGAGGACACTGCCAATGCTAGAAGCCACCTCACTCAGACCCCACCTGTGGTGGAACCTACCCTACCCGTCTCAGAGAACAGCTCCATCCCCATCCCTCGACCCTGCCCCAGAGTCAGATGTAAGGGCGCCGAGTTGGTGAGGAAAGAAGGAAAGGAGAGACATCCTGACCCTGCTAACAAAGGCCAATGACACAGAGGACTCACCACAGTGGATTTAAACAGTGCTTGCCAGACTCAAAAAAACCTGTGATAACTTTTGTTTCAAACCTCCCCCATATCACACAGCTGGGGACAGCACACATTCTACGAGGGACCCAGAGAGGGAGCAGGTCACCCAGTTCTCTCTAAAAAGAGTTTTCATGAAGATGTCAGAGTTCCACTCTGCCCTAAGAGCCCCAGGCTGAGGGTCTGCTTGCCAAATGGAGGCAGGGAGAAGGGTTATCAACAGGACTTAGAGGAAGCTCTGAGTAGTAGCTCCTAGAGGAGGCTGTCAGTAGCAGCCCCTAGAGGAGGCCGTGAGTAACAGCCCATAGAGGAGGCTGTGAGTAGTAGCCCCTAGAGGAGGGTCTAAGTAGCAGTCCGTAGAGGAGGCTGTGAGCAGCAGCCCCTAGAGGTGGCCGTGAGCAGCAGCCCCTAGAGGTGGCCGTGAGCAGCAGCCCCTAGAGG
>NW_004443940.1:34391678-34401306 GCF_000243295.1 Trichechus manatus latirostris | reverse complement strand
GGCCGTGAGCAGCAGCCCCTAGAGGAGGCCGTGAGCAGCAGCCCCTAGAGGAGGCCGTGAGCAGCAGCCCCTAGAGGAGGCTCTGAGCAGTAGCTACCAGGTCAGGGAGCATCTCAGCCCAGACCACCTCATAGATCCTACCCAAAGGCAACAGCAACCTGTCGCAATTGTTTGAACCAGTGCAGAAGGCCCTCTGTTCACACACAGGCCTTCTCCTCTGCTGAACCAGACTCACCCTGTACATGGCCAAGCCTCCCAGACTCTTAAGTCATCCCTTAGGCTCCATCAGACACCGCTCATCTTGAAACCCAGAAGCCCACCCGGAAGCCTCCCCGGTCCCACTTCATAGCATAAGCAAGCAGGGTAGGCGTGCAGGTGCGGGGAGGCAGCGCTCACACGAGCACGAATGTGGATCCTGGCGTGGGAGCACAGGGAGCTAGCCCAGACCACCTGGCACAACCAGCTGGAAGGACGGCAGAGGATAAACGCACTGGCTAGAACCAGAACAGGGAGGAGGCTGGACGCGGAAGGCATCGAAAGTTTCACGCTGGTGAGTGGCTGGTTTGCTCTCAGTGGCCAGGACAGAACCGGGAAAAGAGGCGGACAGAAACACGTACAGGGCAACCCAGGCTCGCAGGCAGGGGCCACAGGTCCACGGGAGACACACAGCACAAACGACAGTGAAAGCAGGAAAACAGGAGACAAAAGGAGAGAGAGAGAACACCACGAGAGACAAAGAGAAGGGAAGGAGAAAGAGTGAAGGCCACAGAGCAGGCAAAAAGCGTCAACAAGAAGAGATTCAGGAGACAGAAAAAGGCAGAGAGAGAAAACAGCAGAAGCAACAGGAGGAAACCGGAACAGAGAAGCAGGGGTGAGGAAGAGGCAGAGGGAGAGCGGTGGGGGGGCATGGGCGGTGAGAGAGACAGCACTAATCACCAAAGAGACAGAGGAGAGGGGCAGGGAGAGGAAGAGGGAGAGGGTGAGCCATGAGAGGAGGCAGCAGTACTCACCAAAGAGACAGAGGAGAGGGGCAGGGATGAGGGAGAGGGAGAGGGTGAGCCCTGAGAGGAGGCAGCAGTACTCACCGAAGAGACAGAGGAGAGGGGCAGGGATGAGGGAGAGGGAGAGGGTGAGCCCTGAGAGGAGGCAGCAGTACTCACCGAAGAGACAGAGGAGAGGGGCAGGGATGAGGGAGAGGGAGAGGGTGAGCCGTGAGAGGAGGCAGCAGTACTCACCAAAGAGACAGAGGAGAGGGGCAGGGAGAGGGGCAGGGAGAGGGTGAGCCCTGAGAGGAGGCAGCAGTACTCACCGAAGAGACAGGAGGAGGAGCCGGGAGGGACAGCTCTCCTCACCAGCATGCTTTGTTTCAGAAAAGCAGCAAACTGTGCTGGAAGGAATCAGAAAGAACCAGAGAATCACAGGCAGCCAGAGAGCGAGTGGGAACAGGAGTGGGAATACGGAGAAGACACAGCAAAGGGCCAGCACAGAGGTCAAGAACAGAGCTCCTTCTAGAGTCACTGCACGGGTCTGAAACCTGACGCTCTGTGGGGAAGACAGTCCCAGGTACCCAGCTCATGGGACTGTTGCCAAGACTCAACGAGATAAAGCAAGTCAAATGCCCGGGGGTGGGGCACACAGTAAGGGCTCCCCCCATAGATGCAAGCTATCATCGTGCCCCTGCCCATCAACTCCACAGTCAGGGTTCCATGGCTGCTGCTCTCCTCCACAACCCTGAGCCCCATCTGGACGCCCAGCTCACCAGCCAGCCTTCTAGATCCTCAGATCCTCGACGGCTCAGCCCCTCCAGAAGCACAGCAGACCCCTCACTCACTGTCCCCATCACCACCCACCCAGAACCTGTATCTGGTCACTGCCAAGAAGATGCAGGTTGCAGAGCACCCACATGGACCCCCGGGGCCTGGCCTCTTTTCTCCCTTCAGCCAAGCACTCAGGCTTCTGCCCCTTATTAGCACCACGCTCAGAGGTCATCCCGAGAGGCCTAGCTTTAAGTTCTGATCCTCTCGCTTCAGTAAAAGACGCAAAGTGGGAGCGAGCAGACCACCTCCTGTCACCCCCCACGCCTCTGTGTTCAACAGCCAGTCTTGCTGGGCACTGCCATCCCCAGAGAACGTCACGTGGGGTGTGTTCCTGGATACATCACCCAAAGCCATGCCCCAAGGCCTCACCTCAGCCTGCCCAGCTGGATCAAGGCAGGGGAGCAGAGCCACTGCCTGCTTCCTTTTCTCTCCCTACCCACCCGAACCCTCCCTTCTCTACAGCTTCTTATGCAGCTCCTGCTGCTCTCAAAGCTTCAATTTCAACCACACGAATACTGCCCAGCCTAATCCAGAGACCCCTGATGAACTCTGCTAAAGGTCCCGGTGGGGGAATCTTAATGCTTCGAGGATAAAACAAAGAAAGGACACGATGCCAGCTGAGCTGCCCTGGAATCTGAGGAACAAGGTCCATCTCGCTGCACACGTGAGCTGAGAGTCCTGCCCTGCAGGAGTGCTGGGCAGCGCCTGGGACAGAAGATGCAGCTTCCCCGGCTGGCCAACACACACTTCGTCAGTTCACAAACCTAACTTCCCAAGACTACACAGTCCACTAACGCACGGCCCCTCTGCTGACTTTTTACCCTGGAAAGCGGCCTTGGTATTCACTTCAACCTGATTTTGCCTGGATGGAAGTGTTGGGAAGGGTACCTCTCACACCCTCCTGGGAAGAGCTTTGGACACCAGTATTTTCCAACCGCCTCACAGCATTCACAGCAGCAGACAGAAGCCAAGAGACCACAGGGCCAGGGGCCTACCTTGGGCTTGTCTGTGGGTCAGCACAGCTTCTGTCCGCTGCATGTGTCTCTTGAGCAACTGAGAGCTCCCCACCTGGCTGGACTTCTGGGCAGAGGTCACTGGGGTCACTTTGGTCTTGGGGCTGGAGGTGGGGCTGCTGGACACACTGGAGAGATCCTGAGTGGGATGAGAAGGACAAGCATACTGTTTGGATCCGGCCATCAGTCAGCACGTCGCCCTGGAATTCCCTGGCCGGGAATTCTCCTCCTAGGAACTCACAGACCTACGGCGTGGACAAGGCAGACAGGCGGATCCAGGGAACTAAGACACCAACCCCCACGTCCTGATTCCCCAGCAAAAACGCTCCTCCCTCCAGCACGCTACCTCCGAGCCCGAGGGTGAGGCGGGCAGCTTGGCAGCTGGGGACGCAGGTCGACTGCCCCGCTCAGGGGCTTCAAAGGCCAGGTCTCTGCGGGCTGCGTCACGGGGTTTCTTCTTCTTCTCCGCATCCTGATCCCGGGGCTCGGAGCCCACGTGCCCTTCAGCACGGGTAAGTACTCCAGTCAGAAAGTCCACTATCTCGTCCTGGTGTAAAGAGGAGCCGAGGCTCTATCACTCCTAGTCTGGAAAGTAAGAACCTCCCAGCCATTTTCAAAGTAAACTTAATTTCATCTCGGCTTTGGCGGCCAGGTGTGCGGGCCCTCTGCTCTCAGACAAAGCCTGGCACAATCGACAGCCTCTGAAGGACTGCTAGGCGGTGCCTGTGGACTGATGCTCTCCACGAGGGGTACCCCACATCAGGGGTGGCCTCACTCTGCCGCTCCCCTCTGTGAGCCCCTTCTCCCGCCACCCCCAACGCTTCCCTCGCCTCTCAAGCGCATCACTCGCCTTCTCTTTTTCCTCCCCTTTTTCCGTTTCTTTGTTATGATTTAGGCCCATCAGAGGCCCCGGTGGATAACCTCTCACCCTTCAGAGCTGAAGAGGCTGCTGCCAACAAGACCAAACCTGAAAGGCTGCAGAAAGGCAAGCCCTGCTGAGCAAAACGCATAAAGCGATGGTTTACCTGAATACACCTGTCCACCATGCTCTGAGTCAACCCTTCTGATTTCTTCTTTGCTTTGCTTATTCTAGAAGACAAAGGAGGCAGTGGTCACCTTCTGACTATCTCACGGCGTCGCGTGGAAACGAGAATGGACTTTTCCTCTGGGTTGGTTATCTTTCTAGGTCCGTGAAGGAGGACTCTGTTGGCCCTCAGGCAGGTTACTTAACCTCTCTGAACCTCAGCTGCAACATCGACAAAACGGGAAATCATAATACCTCCCAAGTACGGAGCCTAGGACCTGCACATTCCAACACGCCTGCAGGAACAGAGCAACTCTATGCGGACTGCTGAGCCCTCACCTAGAGGTCCCCCAACACAGGCCGCAACATCACACAAACACATCTCACAATGCAGCTCACAGTGACAGCACTGCCACCTCCCCCGCTCCCTCACGGCAACTCAGCACACTCTATCTGTCCTCAGGTAGGTAAGAATGAAAACAGCCTATTTACATGAAGATATTGCCTTCGGCATCAAAGGATTAGACACTAAATCCACAAGAACTGACCGAAGGCCAGAAGGGCTTCTCCAAAACGCTCCCGAGCGTGAAGCGGGCCCGACAGCTGGGACCTTCTGGCTCGCTAGCTAAAGCACACAACTGAAATTAATCTCTGAGTTTCAGCGCGTAAAAAGAAGGCGGCCCACGGGCAGCTTCTGTACGGAGGTGAGATAAGAAGGCAGAGAGGGTTAGGAGCTGGTTGAATGGACATGGGGAATTAGGGGTGGAAAGGGGGAGGGTGCTGTCATAGTATAGGAAGAACAGTTAGGGTCACATAACAATGTAGGTATAAATTTTTGTGTAAGAGACTAACTACCACAATAAACAAACAAACAAAAAGAGCAAAAAAAAAGGCGGCCCAATGAAGGACAAGGTCTATTTCAGTCCATTTCTTGAAAACGTACCTAAAAGCCCTAAACACAGTCCACTCCTGTAAGCTACGCATGGCTGTCTCAGTGACCAAAGACACCTTCTTAAAACCCCTTCAACATACATACAATGGCACGCTACTCAGCCAGAAAGAGAAGTGTCGCCTTGCTACAATATGAATGGCGCTTGAAGACATTATGCTGAGTGAAAGTAGTCACTCATAAAAGGACAACTGTGTACGACCTCACTTATATAAACAGACAACAGCAGCCAAATGCATAGAGACCGAAGTTTATTAGGGGTTACCGGGGTGGCGGTGGGGGGGTTACTGCTCACGGAGCACTGAATTTTCGGTTTATGGCGATGGAGAAATGGCACCGATTAAGGGTAGGGTGGCACAGCAATTAACGTAACTGCTGTCAATAAGCTGTACACCTGTAAAAAGTTGAAGTGGCAAAAACTGTGTGATAGAACAACAAAACAAACAAAAAAGAGTAGCTTCGGAGGCTGCTTACGTACAACCAAACATTTCATGGGATTTGGTTCCTTGGTTCGAAGGTTTAGGGTCTTGGTTTCAGTGGACATCCCGGTTAATCAGTCTGTTTAGTGATTCTTTTCTACCCCCTTGTTCGTTGTGTAGTGGCTGGGGCCCTAAAAGCTTCCAGGTGGCCGTCCAAGGTATAACAACTGGTTTCTATTAGCCGGGAGCAACAGAGGAAGGAGAGTCAGGAATAGAGGAGGAAATGGAATGTGTGGCTAATTGCTTCCGTGAACAACAACTGTCTCCCTTGCCATGAGACCAGAAAAACCAGATGATGTCTGGCTACCAGTACTGAGCATTTTGATCAAAGACTCTATAGAAGAATACTGATCAAAAGGGGAAAATGCAGAACAGAATTCCAAATTCTCATGTAATGCAGATGTTCTGGAGCCACTGAGGCTGGATGAACCTCTGAACTATTGCCCTGGGATAATCTTTAAACCTTAAACCAAAAATATCCCCTGAAATCTTCTTAAAACCAAAAAACAGTTTAGCTTAACTGGTAAAGAATGTCTGCCTTGAACCCATGGGATCAAACTGACAACAGCAACCTGTAAGATTAGATAGGAAACTTGGGGGGCAGTGAGTTTATGTGAATCGGGGAGGAACAACTCAGAAAAGAAGGGTGAGAACAGCTGCACAACTGGAAGAATGTAAAATCCATGTCACTGAACTGTACATGCAGAAATTGTGGAGCTGCTGGATGTTCTGCTGTGTATATTCTCAACAACAACAAACCGTTAAAAAAATAACTAAGATCATGTTTTTTTTTTTTAAAAAAAAAACTTTCAAACTTTGGCTGTGTTTATACTCCAAGATACATAAAATGATACTGAATCAAATCAAATCTATGTTCATGTTCATCCTCAGTAAGGAATAAAAATCAAGAGGAAAAAAAGGCCTACCTCAGTGAAAGAATGATGGGGAAGAGGGTATTTACAAAGTCTCAAAGTATCTTCTCCCCACAAGATAATTACTGATTACAAAGGGAAAAGTAGTACCTTCCACAGGAAAAACATGACAGACAGCACTCTAACAAAGTGACCGTGGTTAACACCCCCCGTGGTGAGACACCACACCATCACGCCCCCCATGTGCTGTGCTGAGAAGAGACGTCACCTCTGCCGCTCGCCTGCCAAAGATGCACATCCTCAACCTGATCCTGACGAGATGCCACGAAACCTAAACTCACTGGCCTCCAAAAATGTCTTCAAACTGGTTTTCAAAAATGTCGAGGTCATAAAAGACAAAAAAGACTTGAGCAACTGTTCCAGGTCAGAGGAGACTGAGGAAACACAGCAACTAAACGTGTGTGCATGGATTTAATTCAGAACCAGAAGGATATTAACGAGACAAGTGATGAAATCTGAGTCCGTACATTAGACAACAGTATAGCATCAATGTTAATATCCTCGTTTTGATAATTACCCTGTATCTATGGAGGATGTTAAAATGTGGGAAATACAACTGAAGAATATATGGGAATTTTCTGAATGATTTTTGCAACTTTTGGTAAGTCTGAAATTATTTAAAAATGTAAACAAACAAAAAAAAATTACATGCCCACTTTTCACTGAAGCAGACTGGTCTATAGTCACATCCCGCCTACAGGCAGTGCAGCTCTCCTGCAGCTCTGGGAGAAGTGACCCACCTGAGGTTATCATCAGCTCCCCCGACCACCACCAGGCTGTTCTCAGCCCGGATCTTCTCCCGGAAGTCCTCCATGGCTTCCGGGTGGCACTGCAGGGAATTCTGACCAATGACAAAGAGGACTGGAGTCTTCATATCCAAGAGGGGATCATCCACATCCTAAAACAGGTGCAGGTTTTAGAATCGGCCAGTGGACATTCACTCAGCACTGACCTGGAAACTCCACCAGGAGAGTTCCTGTGTGACTGTGGTCTGGATGGACACCAGGGTCGGGGAGGCCTGCACTCCCTCACTCTCACCTGCCAACCACCAAGCCAGGAGCTTCCCGCGTTCTTACCCCTCTGGGGCCATCCACGGTCAGCAGAGGGAACCCAAGGCAGACAACCGCAGTGATGTACTCCATTACTGACACCTGTAAACAAGAGCACACTCTGTCTAAAGGTCAATTGACTGACGGCAGCTACAGCCTACCCAGAACCCAGGAGTGGGCCAGCCTATTGGCCAGTCCATCTCCTGCAGCTACAGCCCACCCAAAACCCAGGAGTGGGCCAGCCTACTGGCCAGTCCATCTCCTGCAGCTACAGCCCACCCAAAACCCAGGAGTGGGCCAGCCTATTGGCCAGTCCATCTCCTGCAGCTACAGCCCACCCAAAACCCAGGGGTGGGCCAGCTATTGGCCAGTCCATCTCCGACTCTCCTGTGCTAATTCCCAGGTGCATCAGCCATGGCAGCAGCAGTTAAGGGCAAGGGACACAGGTGCACCATTCCATATGCAGCCCCCACCTACAGAATCAGGCCCTGAGAAGCCCCCAGCAGAAGGCTGAGCCTTAGGACAGGAAGCTCAATACTTCCGCCCTGTCAATCCCCTAGACCACACCTAGAGTCTCCCGCTCACTTTTTCTCCACCAGCAGCAAACAACCAGAAGAGCACAAATGGCACCCTCGCGTGAAGAAATCCAAGCTTCCTCAAACCCCTAAGAGCAGCCGCTGACTGAGCACCGCCATCCCTAGGACCAGGGAGTGGGGGAAATAGCCTTCTGCCTCTAGCAGCCCGACACTACACCTGATTAAGGAACAGCATTACCCATCAAGCAGGACAAATGCCACTTTATCCACTTGAGAATTGGAGTTTTGGACATGCCAGGAACACTCACGCAAACTCCTATATAAATGCACGTAAAATGACAGAGAAAAGGTTCCCTGATGCCTTAGAGAGGGATGGAACAGGAGGGTAACATCAAATTTCAGAGCTATGAAATTCTGCCTGTTAGAGCTGTTGTTAATTATTTAGGTGGGAGAATGGCATGGTATTTATGTTGGGGTGAAAAAAAAAAAAAATCTTTTTCTTACAGATATACATGCTGAAATATATTTGAATGAAATCAGATGGTATTTGGGATTTTCTTCAAAATAATTTGGGGGAACTTAAACTACAACAATAAACAAAATAATAATAATAATAATAACTTGGGGGAAGAGAGGAAGTGGGCTGGCATAAGGAGAAACAGCCTGGCCATGACTGATGATTGGTAAAGCTGTGTGCAGGGTCTACTATACTAGTCCATTTGCCCTGCTTTTGTTTTTATTTAAAAATTTTCCGCAATAAAGCTAAAAGCACAGTTTCTCTTCCACAGTTTAAGCTGCAGTTTACAAGTCAAGCACCCAGCCCAGCGGCGCGGGTGGTAGCAGTCATCAGTGGTAGTAGTATTCTATCCCAAGACAACCTCCAAGTTCTCTCAGCGACCTCCAGATACGAGGGACAGTACTTACGTGACAGGCCACCAAAGCTCCTGTATTCCAGCCAATCAAGATAATGGGTTTGTGCGGGAAATGGCTGTGAATCTTTGTGGGAAGAGAAAGAAGACAGTAAGACACAGGAGGCCAGAGGTGAGTGCAGAACAAGCCCAGGATGCTAGGTGGCGCCACAGTGAACTGAAATAGGGCATTCTCACCTCCAGCACTTTGCTTCTCACGGCCCCGATCATGTGCTCAAGACACTGTAGGACGCCGACCCCACTGCCGTTGTTCAGCAGATGGGTAGCTACAGGGATGACCTACAAGGAAAGAGGGCAGCATCCATGCCAAAAGAGACAAACTTCCAATCTTTTCCCAACCTGCTCACCCACCCCAGATCCCGTCAATCTCTGGTCAGCACCACCGGATTTCCAAACCAAAGAAGCGTTAAAGGATCCTCTACATTTAAATTCACCCATTTTGACCCCCTCCTGCATTTTCTTCTCAATCCTCCAAAACTACATCCCCACCCTGCCGGAACGCTCTTCCTCCAACACACACCTTGCCCAAGCAGGAGAGCTGAGACTGCCAGAAGCGGTGGCGGCGTGAGGTGGGGAACACGGAGCTGGAGGGGCCGGAGGAGGCAATGAGAATCAGAGGAGAGCCAGGGAGTTTGCTCTAAGGAGAAAGAATCCCACCCAAGAACCTGTGAGTGGCAGGTGTCCTTCCACAAAACTCCCAAGTACCCCAGTCCCCTTCTTATCCCAACCAACGCTCATCTGCTCACAAAACTACGTTAAGCGTTCTACAGAACAAGCGATCAGTCACGGGGCTGCTAACCAATGTCACAGAACAGCGTGTGCTAACTGTTTAATGAGAAACTATCGGTTCAGTAAGCCATCTAAAGTACACTTACAAAAAAAGAAAAACAAAAAACAAGC